>NC_082364.1:5365000-5709166 GCF_027477595.1 Haemorhous mexicanus
CACTCATGAATGAGGAAGAGCAGGGCAAACATCATCAGACATTCCCCACGGTGCTGTCTCAGCCTCCAGTTATTTCCTGTCCAAGGGATTTCCTGACCATGGGGTGGTTTCAAACCCTCAGAGGAAATCTCACCCCAGCACGTGTCCAGCCTAACTTTGAACCCACGAGGAAAAGCCGAGGAGGAAGAGGAGGATTCACTTTTCCAGCTCAGTGTTTTCCTCACCCTCTCTGGCCACAGGAATTTGGGGAGGGGGTCAGGAGCAGCCTCTTTTCCTGGGATCCAGGCACAGCCAGGTCACTCACCCCTGCAATTTGGCTCCCTGGCATCATGGATGATCCCTGCACCAGGTGCCCCGAGCGAGGGGGGAGGGCAGACTGCAAGGAGTCGCTGAGGTCCTCGGTTTTGATCTGCAAGAGAGCAAAGGAATCGTGGAATTAGGGAGCAGGGATGAGCAGTGGGCAGCTGGGATCCGAGGGGCTGCAGGAGGCTCCTCTCAGGGATTTTTCTGCTGTTTCCATCGCTGAAAATCAGGGTTGTTCCACACTCCTGCTCCCCACTCTATCCCATGGATGGTTTTCCTGCTCTGCCAATTAAAACACTTTGCTCAATTAAAACACTTTAGGAAAGCAACCAATTTCAAGCAGCTTTTCAAAGTTTAAGGCCTTTTGTGGAGTTTTAAGACAAGAAGCAATTCCCCTTTCCAGATCACAACTGAAGCCCCGACAGGAGGGCTGGACATGGAAAACCTCTCATTTTTCCCTGCACGAAACAGAGAATGGTACAAGGGGATGGGAGAGGATGGGTCATGGAGGAAAAGACCTCAAAAAGCAGAGTAATCTCCCAGAATTGAAAATGCAGCACTACAGGCACCAAATTAATTTGCTCCATTTCTACCAAAAAGCAACAAGAAATTGCAAGGAAAATCTCCTTCCTCAGTTACAAGCTGTGGAAAAAGAACTGGAAAACTTCCCAGGTGTCCAGTGGTCTTTTTGAGCTACTTTAATGTTCTTGCAAAGTTCTTGTCTCCACAAGAAAAGAATGACTTTTAAATCCTCATTCTTAGAAAAAAATGCACCCAGGGACCAGAACTGAATCCTTGTTTCTGGTTTATTCCACAACCTCCACCTTCATTTCTACCTTTGCTAATACATTTTTAAAAATTAATTTATTAGGAAACAGCAATAATAAAAATCTGTTCCAATGATTGTAGTAGCTGAAGTCTTTTGGTAGTGCTGACTGGGACAGGAGGGAGGGGAGGATTTTGGAAGTTTTTAGGTGAATTCCTGAAAGGTGAGTGAGGAGTGTCCATGCACAGGGGACAGGTAAAAGATACAGAAATCTCCTCCAAGAGAAGATTGACCCAAACCTTTTCTCAACACTGAACAAGGGTTGTTCCTCATCACGGCAAGAAGAGCCTCTAATTCCCAAAAACTGGAAAAACCAGGAGGACTCTACAAAGGACACAACTTGAAACTCCAGAAGATTCATCCTGACTCGAGTGACCATCCCCAGGTCCCACCAGCTCCCTCCAAACCCCACATCCCCAAAGGTGAGCAGGGTCTGCCCCACTGATGGGGCCTCTGGGCCCTGCAACCTCCTGCCAGCAGAGGGGGACAAGAAATCCAGCTCCACAAACGCCATCCCAAGTGAACATTTTGGGGTTGAAGGATCTTCTCTGCCCATTTGAGCAAAGCAAGGAAACACACGGAATAATTTTTGTCGGAAGGGATCTCTACAACCATCGAGTCCGAGCTTTGGTGGATCTCCAGGAGAGGAGAAAAGGAGGAAAACGGGATCACAAGAAGCTCAACAGCTGCAGAAAAGGGAGCTGCAATGTTCCCCTCTGCATTTTGGAAGGTGCTGCTCGGAGGGAAGGTGATTACAACACCCCCTTTCATTACAACTCGAGCTCTGGACACCGCCGAAACTCGTTTTGCAATAGTCCCAGCTCCTTGCAGCAAGAGGTAGACATGCTATGAATTCCAGCTCTTTCCTACCTTTCAGGTTGGCATGATCATCCCTCTTAGCCTGGCAGGGCAAAAAAAAAGAAAAAAAAATCAGGTGGAAAGATCTTCTCGATCGCTATCGGCAGCGATAAGTCACTGAAGGTCAGGCAAAAGGCTCAGGAGGACACCCCGTTACCCCTGAGCCATCCAGTCACTCCAGGCACGTGGTTCTTTGCATTAAAAAGAATCCATTGGAGGCAAATAAGAAAAAAAAATTTTTTTTTTAAAAAAGTTATTAGAAGAAATTTTAAAATTAACGTTTGCCTGCTTCATCCGAGGCTGAGCAGTCCCAAGAAATGGAAGTTTTTGGTGTCTCAGAGGGCCGGGCTGTGGATCCTGCCTGCGCCGTGATCCCGCTGGCAGTGGGGTGTTGAAGAGGCACGAGCCATTTCCAAACTGAAATCAATTTCTGCAGCTGCCAAGCGGGACGAGCTGGCGGCGCTCCAGGCACAAAGGGGTGTGTAGCTGCATCCCGGCATGGCTGGATGTGAGAACGGGAGGTGGGTTTGGCAGAGCACCGGCTCCCGACTCAAAAACAACAACAACATCTCCCACTGCTCCTTCCCCCGGCCCTGGAATTCTCCCTCCTGCGCAGTGGGCGGGAACCCGGGGCTCCTTCTTGACAAATCCTTCTCCCCCTTGCACCTATTTCCATCGGGTTTAGGCTCAAATTTACCTCACCCTCCTCTTCCTCTTCCCTCTCTGCAGCTGGCTAATTGTTCATTAGGAGGTCGGGATCTATCCAAAACTTCGGGGATGGTTTATGCAAATCCCGCTCTTTTGGTTTCTTTCCCTGGCTAAACCGGCAATATTGCCAAGTGTACATTAAAACAAAAAAAAACCAAACCCAAAAAAACCCCAAAAAACCACACACATTGTGGGCGAGGCCACTCAATATCATGAGACTCCCTTAAAATAATGTAAATTTTGAATTAATAAAACGAGGGGAGGAGTTGCCTCCTCCTTTCCCAGTGCATCTGCCTTGGATTTGCAGAAAATGCCTGCAAATATGGGAAGAGTTTTCCTTGATGAACCAAAAAAAAAAACAAAGTTGAAATTATGAAATCCTCAGAGAATCACCTTGTGAGGGTATTTGATGGGAGCTCTGCTGAAATATTCCTGTGAGAAAAACAGTGATTTGGGTAAAAGCAGGAGCAGATCCCACTGGGATTGCTCGGGATCTTGGTTTTATAGGGTGACCATAGATGGGGAAAGGGGAACGAGGAATCATGGAGAGACTTTGTTCCCACTGAACTTCACTCAGAAAAATCACAGTATTTAAGGAAAGGAACCTGGTCTGGTGGAAGCTCCGTTGCCCACGGCGAGGGGCTGCAGTGGGATGATCCTCCAACCCAAACCACGCCATGGAAAAACGAGCAGGGCAAAGAGCAGGACCTGCAAATCCCCACGGCTGGGGTGAGCTGTGGGGGCTCTTGGCTGTGAATCTGCAGCACCTTCCTCCCTCTGGGGCCCGAGGGGAGGCCCAGGGCAGGGCTGGGAGCAGGTAACGGCAGCTGGAGGCACGGGAGCTCCTCTGGGCCAGGGCAGGAATCACACTTGCAAATCTCAAGTGGATGTTTGGATGTTTTCACAGCCTCGAAACAGGGTCAGCCCCCGAGCAAGCCGGGTGAAAAACACAGGAAGGGTGACTGGCTGGAAAAGAGAGAGTCCCTTCCGAAGTTGGCTGGAACAGCTGCAAGGATGGATGGTTTCTTACCTATCTCTGGCCTAAACACAAAAACAAAAAGCAAAACAAACTAAGAAACACATTGAGGGTGATGGAAAATGATCAAAGCTCCGGAGCCTGCTTGCGTAACTGATTTGTGGAAGGTGTTTCATAAACATTTCATAAGAAGGAGAATTATGAAGAAAACATCTCCCAACCTGCCTGCAATTACTGCACAAACTCTTCCTTACCAGTAGGAAGAAGAGGAGAGGAAAAAAAAAAAAAGAGAAAGGTACATCTGTTTTGTAACTGATCTGTGAACTTCTGGCAAACGCTCGGCTCATGAAAACATCCTGCAGACATCTTGGAGAGCTCTGGAAAACTGGGAAATTGGGAAGATTCTCCTCAGCAGCCCTCCCTGCTTGCTGCTATTCCCCTCAGATTCCGTGGGCTGGTGGTTGGATCCCACTGGTTGGGCTGGAGCCCTCCATGGGGAATTCCCAGTTTAGGGATCATGTCAATGTGTTCCCCATCCATCAGAGCCCAGAACCCTCCTTGGGATGACACATACAGTGCTCCATCATCTTCCTCACTCTGCCACCAATTCAACCCTCTCCCAAATCCAGGTCTGGATCTGTCCTATCCAAGCCCTGGCAGCACTCTCCAGCCCCAGTTATCAGGCAGGAACCACATCAGTGGGAGATGGAGACACCCCCATTTGTTGTGAAGCTCCCATTTAGCCAGTGACCTCTTTGAAACACATTTATCTGCCTCCACATCTGCCTTATCTCACAGTCAGAGCCGAGTTTAAGAGTTTGACTCACTCCCAGCCCTGCAGAGCAGAGGGGAGAGGAGCATCAGGTGCACACAGAGGGTCTGGAGAAAAGGAAGAGCTGAGAAGGAACAGCTCTGAGTCACCCCAAAGTGCTCTTCAGCACAGCAGGGCTGCCTCAAGCTGCCTCAATCTGTCCCAAAACCCTTTGCCTGGGGCTCAGGGAGGAGGATTTAAGCTGGAAACAGGCATTAAGCTGGATCTAAGGCTCCTGCAGCTCCCTGAGCCTTCCCACCTTGGGATGGCGTAAGCGCTCCGCTGTGAATTACCCGCACACGTGGGCCCCATAAAATAAAAAACACACTAATAATAAATTATGGCAACAATAATAATAATAATAATGGGGTTGCAATTACTATTTCCACATGTACTATCCTGCACATACAGCAGGGCTTAACAGCCTCCTGAAAGAAGGCAGAAAACCTTTATGGCAATGCCACGATATTCACCCTGCAACGTTTATATCCCACTGAGGGCTGGGAATTTTTGGAAGCTGTCACAGTGGCAGAAGGGAATTCAGCGTGGGATCAACTCCCAAACAGGCTCTGTCCCAAAGTTCAGCCATGGCAAATTCAAATGCAATCCCAAACCTCAGCACACCTGCATCGCCCTCCACGAGGCCTCAGAGTTTATTAATTGAGGTGTGATCTGATAGGGTTTATCCTCAGCTCAGCTTGGGATGGAAATGGCTGTGCTGGAGTCAAGGTAGGGCTGGGAAGGCAAAACTTAAGGAGCAGCCAAGCTGCACACTCGCCAGGAGAAAACAAACAGAGCCACAGGCAGCTCTTGTGGGCTCTCTGATACAGCTCTTCCCTGGAATTCTTGCTTCCAAGCAAACAGGGAAGAGAGAGAAGTCCCCCCCGTGCTGTGCTGAACCTCAAACCATCACCTGTGGCACAGGGAGAGCAGAACCAAAGCAGAGGTGGGAAGAGCACCTGCCCTGCCTGGCCACACTCAGGGTGACACCTGCTCAGGTGGGAGGGTCCTGCCCCACAGCCTGGGGGGCTCAGAGCCTCTGGGTGCTCCCAGGGGCACAGACCTGCTGGAGAGATACTGAAAAAGCAACTCACAGCTCCTTCCCTCTCAGCAGGGGTGTCCAGGCACGTGGTGCCTTCCCTGTGGGCATCCCAGACTGGCAGCACTTTGACAGGAGGTGCCATTTCCTTGGTCAGGGTGCCCAGAACCTCCCCTCAAAGCATGGGGATGATTTTCCCACCATCAAGGCTGGGAGTTCTGCCCTGTCTCTCCCCCAGCCCCGTGGGTTGCAGCACTGCTCCCTGCACCTCTCTCTCTCCACATTTCACTTGCCCAACTCCCAAACCTCTCCAGAACTCCACCTCTGCCTACACCTCCGTGCTTATCTGCTCTGCTCCCACCCTGGGCTGCATCCCTGCCCCTTTCCTTATCACCCTGATTTCACACACACCACTCCATGGCTTCTCCCCTGCCCTCCTGCAAGCTCACACAGGTCCCCTGGAGCCCGAGCACGTTCCTGTTCCACTCCAAATTTGCCTTATTGGGATTTTCTGGGCTGAGAATCTGCCCTCCATGAAAAATGTCCTTTTTTTTGCCCATGGGGAGGAATCTGTGTCTGTTCAGGACTCTCTGTGCCTTTTGGCAGTGATAAATGCAAACACCTGGCACTGTGTGGGTATCCCTGGATTAGTCACCCGTGGGGACAGTGCCCACACTGCCCAGGTAGCCCTTGGTGGGGACACGCTCCCCACCACCTTTTAGGAGGAATTAACTCAGAATCAGGCTGGGGCTGGCTCCATCCCAGCTCCACAGGCCTCTCCTGCTGGTCCCTGGCACTTTTGGCACTGGCTGTCACACCCTGGGCAGGAGAAGAGCAGCTGGAGGGATTGCAAGAACCACAGTAGGCAGGGTGATTAAAAGAGAAAGGGAGAGTGAGGAAGATGAGAGAGTGGGGAAGATGGGAGAGCATCACACAGGGTTTCATTTTGGCTGGGGGGATGAAGTCCAAGCGTTGGGGGAGCTCAGAGCCAGCTCTGCTCCCAACCCACACAAATTCCAAAGGCTGGGGGTCAGCCAGGAGGGTCCCTGCTGGATAAACCCACTGATCCCACAGGGAGCACCTCTGGGGAGGGAGAAAATGCTGGATAAACCCATTGATCCCACAGGGAGCACCTCTGGGGAGGGAGAAAATGCTGGATAAACCCATTGATCCCACAGGAGGAGGGAGAAAATGCCCTGGGATGTCCAAAATTAGAGGCCTTGCTGGGAACACATCACCTTCCCCTCGGTGTGCTGGGACCTGCCCTGGTGCAGGACGGGTGCAGGGCCCCACCCTGGCTGGGTGGTGCAGGTTTGGGGGGAATTCGTGGAGCTCAGCAGATGAAAGGCCTGCAAGGACTCCGAGTCCTTCTCCTCATTAGTGGTGACTCCCTGGGAGTCACATCCAGCCCAGCAGTTCGTGCCACTCAGCCCTCAAAAAAGGTGCTGGGCCACCTGGGCTGGGGCTGGCCAGGGACAGCCGTGCCTTGGGCTGAGCTCCTGTGTGGAAAACAAGTTTTGTGACCCTTCAGACAGAGCCAGGAAACTGGGGCTGGTCCCTGGTGAGCACAGAAAGCGTTTCCTGAAGGACGAGCAGGGAATTTGCACAAAGATCTCTGTCTCTCCCTCTCAGACAGATGTGGAACAGCTGCACCAGGTGTTTTGCCAAGGAAACAGGTGTAGGAACCACGCTGTAAAGGAAGTTTGCTCTTTAAAAGCAGGAGAGCAGGAGTTTGGGAAAGGACTGCAGCTGGATGTTAAGGGACAGATAAAATGCAGCCCAGCTCTGGGCTGCTGTCAACAAATTAATTCAGTGGTTTCAGTCCACCTCTTGAGAAAAACAATTAAAAAGGCCAAATCCTGGCTCCTGATTGCATTCCCCTTTCCCTCCCAATTCCCCCAGCCTGTTTGGGAGTTCATTCCCAGCGAGCTCATCCGAGGTGCCAGAACAAACCCAGCCTGCAGAAGGGGTTCCTCTGCATATCTGTCCTAAGCAAAGCAGGGCCAGATTTAGGCACAGAGGACTTTCCCTGGAGCCAGGGCTTTCTCTGATGCCTTCCCAAAGGGCTGCATTTCAATGAGGAACCTGCACACAAACAAATTTATGCAATCAGCCTGTCCCTAGGACAGAGCAGGGAGACTTCAAAAGGGAAAGGCCAGGGCAGAGCTGAGCTTAGATCCAGTGTCAGACGAGGCAGGTACAAGGCCAGCCCTGACTTCCAGCCAGGGGAGGCTCAAGAGATGAAAAGCAGATGCAAGACTTAGGCTGATCCCCTGGGGCAACGGGGAGAAGAGAGAGTGAAATCTGAATTGATCCCCAGAGGGGAGAAGGAAGCAGGATGTGAACCTCCCCTTGAGAGGAGGGCAAAACAGGACTGGGATGGAAATCTGGAGGGCAGACTGAAACCTGAGCTACCCACGGGGGGGAAAAGCCAAGCAGGAACAGCAATGACATCCAGGGAGCACATGAGATTAGGGGGAGGTGGGAACAGGGAGCAGAATGAAAAACTGTGAGAGAGATCCCCGGGGGGAGGGAAGCCCTGGTGGAATGAAATTAAATGTGCAGGGAGTTTTGCATCCCAGATATTAATAACAAACTACCCAGCGAGCTGGGCCCTCCTGTGCACCTTCAAAAGGATGGAGGGGAGGAAGAACTCGTCTGTGGTTGAGCACAAGACGATGAATCAGAGGATGGGAGTCCATAACCCAGCTCTGCCAGGGAGCAGGCCCCTGGGTTTCAGTCCAGCCCAATGTCCACGGGCAAGTGGCCCACGAAGCATCCCCTGATCCCAGCTGCAATCCCAGAGCTCAGCATCTCTGGGAGAAGCCAGGGGGTCAGGCTGTGTCTGCAAGACACCTCCCCACCTCGCCGAGGCACCGAGGGATGCTAAACCCATTAGCCAAGAGCCTTCAGACGTGTGGGTGGAAGGTACCAAACGAGGTCAGGGTGCTCATTAATGGCACTGAAAAGGGATTTCACATCTCAGGTGCAGTTTGCCCACTTTGAATCTCTCACATCTGTGCCTACAGGACATCAGCTGTGGAGCCCTGACATAACTCACCCTGGTGCCTCAAAGGAACTGCTGGAAATCCCACACAAACCTCCAAAATCAAAGTTTCTTTGGGCAAGGACTGTCAGATGTGAGCAGGGCAGGGAGAGGAGTCAGACAAGGAGGTCCTGAGGGGAGGGAACCCCTTCAGCACCTCCTGGGAGAGCAGGGCAGTAACACACAGGATGCTTGGCCTGGTTTTAGAAAGGAGGAATTTTTAACAGACCCAGCTGGAAAGGCTTTCGAGGAAGCCTGCTGGAAATCCATGTCCTTACTGCATCCCCTGCCTGGGCTGAACCAAAGGCAGCAAAGAACAGGAAAAAAGAACCAGCACTAAAACTGAAACTGGGCCCTGCTCAGGCTGCCCAGTGCCTGCCTGTCTGTCCTAAACTTTGTCAAATCTCCCAGGCAGATCAGCTCCAGATTGATGTGATTGATGATAATGACAGGTTTGATAAACAAATGACAGCCTGTCCTGCAAGGTCAGCCTTTTGCTGGCATGAAGAATGCCTGGCACATTTGGGTAGGGAGCAGAGGCAGATCCTGCCCAGCTCTGCTCACACAAAAACCTGTGAGCTTCACTTCAAGGGGGACAAAAAACTCTGAGCTTCACTTCAAGGGGAACAAAAACCTGTCAGCATCACTTCAAGGGGGACAAAAACCTGTCAGCATCACTTCAAGGGGGACAAAAACCTGTCAGCATCACTTCAAGGGGGATATTTCCCTCCCAGCTCCAGAGAGCAGGCAGGGCTTGCAGAGGAGCTCTCATTCCCTCCCGGGAAGGAGGAGAGCTGGTGCTGCATTCCTCCCTGGACCAACAAGGTGCTGCCATCACCTCCCTGCTGGAAAGCACTGCTGCCTCCAGCAGCCATGCAGTGCCCTCTCTGCACAGAATGCAGCCGTGCAGTGCCCTCACTCTCTGCACAGAATGCAGCCGTGCAGTGCCCTCACTCTCTGCACAGAATGCAGCCGTGCAGTGTCCTCACTCTGCACAGAATGCAGCTGTGCATTGCCCTCACTCTCTGCACAGAATGCAGCCGTGCAGTGCCCGCACACTCTGCACAGAATGCAGCCGTGGGGTGCCCTCACCCTCTGCACAGAATGCAGCCGTGCAGTGCTCTCACCCTCTGCACAGAATGCAGCCGTGCAGTGCCCTCGCTGCACAGAATGCAGCCGTGCAGTGCCCTCTCTCTCTGCACAGAATGCAGCCGTGCAGTGCCCTCACTCTCTGCACAGAATGCAGCCGTGCAGTGCCCTCACCCTCTGCACAGAATGCAGCCGTGCAGTGCCCTCACTCTCTGCACAGAATGCAGCCGTGCAGTGCCCCCTCACTCTCTGCACAGAATGCAGCCGTGCAGTGCCCTCTCACTCTGCACAGAATGCAGCCGTGCAGTGCCCTCACTCTCTGCACAGAATGCAGCCGTGCAGTGCCCTCACCCTCTGCACAGAATGCAGCCGTGCAGTGCTCTCACCCTCTGCACAGAATGCAGCCGTGCAGTGCCCTCTCACTCTGCACAGAATGCAGCCGTGCAGTGCCCTCACTCTCTGCACAGAATGCAGCCGTGCATTACCCTCACCCTCTGCACAGAATGCAGCCGTGCAGTGCCCTCGCTGCACAGAATGCAGCCGTGCAGTGCCCTCTCTCTCTGCACAGAATGCAGTCGTGCATTGCCCTCACCCTCTGCACAGAATGCAGTCGTGCATTGCCCTCACTCTCTGCACAGAATGCAGCCGTGCAGTGCCCTCACTCTCTGCACAGAATGCAGCCGTGCAGTGCCCTCACTCTCTGCACAGAATGCAGCCATGCAGTGCCCTCACTCTCTGCACAGAATGCAGCCGTGCAGTGCCCTCACCCTCTGCACAGAATGCAGCCGTGCAGTGCTCTCACCCTCTGCACAGAATGCAGCCGTGCCGTGCCCTCTCACTCTGCACAGAATGCAGCCGTGCAGTGCCCTCACTCACTGCACAGAATGCAGCCGTGCAGTGCCCTCACTCTCTGCACAGAATGCAGCCGTGCAGTGCCCTCACTCTCTGCACAGAATGCAGCCGTGCATTACCCTCACCCTCTGCACAGAATGCAGCCGTGCAGTGCCCTCACCCTCTGCACAGAATGCAGCCGTGCAGTGCCCGCACTCTCTGCACAGAATGCAGCCGTGCATTACCCTCACCCTCTGCACAGAATGCAGCCGTGCAGTGCCCTCACTCTCTGCACAGAATGCAGCCGTGCATTACCCTCACCCTCTGCACAGAATGCAGCCGTGCAGTGCCCTCACTCGCTGCACAGAATGCAGCCATGCAGTGCCCTCACTCTCTGCACAGAATGCAGCCGTGCAGTGCCCTCACCCTCTGCACAGAATGCAGCCGTGCAGTGCCCTCACCCTCTGCACAGAATGCAGCCGTGCAGTGCCCTCACTCTCTGCACAGAATGCAGCCGTGCAGTGCCCTCACCCTCTGCACAGAATGCAGCCGTGCAGTGCCCTCACTCTCTGCACAGAATGCAGCCGTGCAGTGCCCCCACTCTCTGCACAGAATGCAGTCGTGCATTGCCCTCTCTCTGCACAGGATGCAGCCGTGCAGTGCCCTCCTGCAGCTGTGGATGGCTGCACAGCTCCCCGAGCTGGGCTCAGCCCTCACACCACTCACACAAGCCCTGGCACCTCCCAAAACCACCAGCCCTCCATCCCCGTGTGCTCCCTCTCCAGCAGGCAGCATTATCCCAGGGCTCCTCTCCAGACACCTGGCTCTCCAGAGCAGCTACACAAACAACCAGCCCAGAGTTTCCTGCAGGGGGATGGAAGCCCAGCAGAGCTGGGGAGACCGCAGCACCTGGGCAGGATCCCCGCACGGCAGCAGGGGCAGCTCCCACTGCAGCACCCCCAGCTCCCAGTTTGAGGCAGATTTGGCCAGCGTCACCCAGATCTGTCCCTGGCCACCATCCCAGCCCATCAGGAGGCTGATGATGTCCCTGTGCAGGCTGCCAGCAGCGAAGGTGAAAGTTTATTGCTGTGCCTTTGCATTTCCCTGGCCATAAACAGGAAACAGGCAGCATTAGACTCACTAAATAAAAAAGCCAAACCAGATAGGCGAGGCTGAAGATGCTGCTTTTTCCATCCACACCCTTTTCCCTCTCATTCACATACAAATTACTGTTGCATCCAGGTGGGAGGAGAGTTTGAAGAGGGGAGGGAAAGGGGGGGGAGAGCAGAGATGTTTGCCAAATAGGCTGAGGGATCAGAGGCAGCTTTCTCATAAAGCACAGGGCTGACCCACAAACTGCTAGAAAACCTCAAAATCCACAAGAGCTTCCCTCCCTCCCCGTTTGCAGGGTGAGAGCAGCCCCAGCAGGGAATTGGGAGGCAGGGAAGGGGTCTAACCAGGTCACTCCACCCTTCCCATCCTGCCTGGAGCACTGCACGGGAGGGAGGGAGGGAAGCAGACCTGAAATGTAGGCCATCTACAAAGGCTGGGGGAGAGGCTTAAACGATGTGAGATTTATGATCTTCAAAGTGATTAGAGCCCAGCACTCCAAATAAAGGCAAAGAGAGCTCCTGCAGTCAGTTTGGAGTTGGGTTTCAAACCATCCTGCCCTGGCTTCGGTTTGAAAACTTGAATTGCAAGCTAACAAAAAAAAAAAGAGAGAAAAGACATCCAAAACCAACCTCAAACCCCAAACCAAATTAAAAAACCCACCAACCTCCACCCCTAATGAAAGAGCACAGCACCTGATTTTACATGAAAACACTTTGATATTTCCAGCTCTCCTCTCTTCCTTTTTTCTCGTCATTTGAAATCTATTTGCTGAATTGAGGATGAATTCACCAACAGCTGAGGTCAACCCTAAATGTGAGTGTGGAGCCCGTGTGCATTCGGGCTCCTGCTCGTTTAAGAGAATAATTTAAAATAATAATTATTATTTTAAATAACAATACTTTCAAATAGTAATTATTATTTTAAATAATAACGATTTAAAATCACTCTGCCCATGGCCTTGGGAGGGCCAAGAGAGGGAGACAAAGAGCCTTGCACAGGCCTGTGTCCACTCAGGGACTGCTGCATCCCATCCCTGGCATCACTGCAAACCCCCTCGGGGGGCTCTGGGCAATCAGAGCAGATGAGAAATAAAATAAAACAATAAAACAAACTCATTCTGAGTATTTTGCTTTTCAAGCCTTGCTAAATGCCCAGCTAAGTTGGCTGATGAGTTACACAGCCAAGCTGGAATAAATTCATTGGATTTGGTGGTGCTGTTTTGATGGAAGGAGGAAAATAAAAGTGGAAATGCTGCAAGAACAAAAACAAAAACCAAAAATAAAACCCAAAAACCAAACACAAACCCACAATTTCTTTTTAGGAGGAGGATATTGCTACTGCCTGCAAGCCTGGCTGCCCCCACAGCTCCCCCAGCATCCCTGAGAGGAACCAGAGGATGGTGGGTCAGATCAGCAGGGGTGGAACTCAGCCCTGCTCCACCACCTCTCCTGGGTTAACCCCAGCCCAGCTGCCAGCCCCAGCCCCTCTGTGGTGCTGCCATGGCAGAAGGACCTGGTGCTCACTCCTGTCTCCCAGGAATTTCCTTTTCTCAGCCCTGGTGAGCAGGCTGGATCCTTCTCCGTGCTCTGGGCTGGAGACACAGGGCTTTTTGTTCACAGCTGGGGATTCCAAACTCCTGGAAGATGGCTGAGCGTGTTAAGACACCTTTGGTAGGAAAGGGAGACCCCACCCAAAGCTGCAGCAGCCAAAGCAAACAAACAAACAGATGTGGCTGGCACTTGTCACTGCACAGCCACCAAGGCAGGCTGGAGGCACAAAAAGCCTCGTGCAGGAGGTGCAGCTGCCCCAGTGCTGCTCACAGGGAGCCTTTGGGAAGGGCTGGAGCCCTGGGATTTGGGGAATGCACATGGGAAGGGATGGGGGGCTGTGCCAGCATCAGCCTCGAGCCTGTGCACGGAGCCACAGCCCCTGGTGCATCCCAGCTCCCACCCTGCAGCCGGGCAGGGCTTGGCTCTCCAGGCTCCTCTCCACCTTGCCAGGGCTCAGAGCAGCTCTGCTGGCCACGGGAGAGCTCAGCTCTGGGCTCAGAGGGCTTCTCCTGAAATCTCAGAATGCTTTCCAGAAACCATTCTCCTGAAATCTCAGATTGCTTTCCAGAAACAATTCTCCTGAAATCTCAGAAAGCTTTTCAGAAACCCTTCTCCTGAAATCTCAGAATGCTTTTCAGAAACCATTCTCCTGAAATCTCAGAATGCTTTTCAGAAACCATTCTCCTGAAATCTCAGAATGCTTTCCAGAAACAATTCTCCTGAAATCTCGGGATGGTTTGGGCTGGAAGGAGCCTTAAAGCTCCTTCTCTTTCTAAAGCCCATCCCATCCCACCCCTGCCACGGCAGGGACACCTCCCACTGCCCCAGGCTGCTCCAAGCCCAGTGTCCAGCCTGGCCTTGGCACTGCCAGGGATCCAGGGGCAGCCCCAGCTGCTCTGGGCACCCCGTGCCTGCCCACCCTGCCAGCACAGCTCCAAGGGCTCCAGAGGGCTGTCACCTCCTTATGTGGCACTCAGGGATTTTCAGAGCCACGCAGGAAGGTCTGCAGGCACTCAGGGAAGGCTTTCAGCTGGACAAAGCAGGGGGAGAGGAGCACCCACAGCAGGGACACGGCCCCTCAGCTGCTCTTTTTGCAGGTGGGTTTGCTTGCCCCATATTTCATCTGCTGCCTTGCAGACAGAGATTTGACCTGTGCACTCCAAGACCTCAAACCAGCTCATTCTTGGTGCTGGCTGACACTCCTGAGGCAGCCCCTGGCCTTTGTCCCTGCCCACCAGGGTGCTGCCAGTGCCCGTGTCCCAGCACTGGGGCTCTGGGGAGGGATTTGTGCCCTTGCCACCATCACTGAGGAGCTTTTTGTTTGATCTAAACAATTGTAAAAGCCAGAAAACCCCTCGAGCAAATGGTGATTTAAAGGAACTCTGTAATTAGCTGAACTTCTATGAATTAGGGAGAGGGAGAGCAGAGGTGCAATCTGTCACTGCATCCCACAAGGGGAGCTGGGAAAAATTCTGTGCTCTGTTTAATGCAACTTCTGACCTAACAGCTTTTATCTCTTTGCAGCATGATGAGCAAATAAAAAACAGCCATTCCAGGAAGGAGGAGAATACCTGGGAAGCCAGGGAGCATCTTACCTGCCTGTTAAAGTCCAGCCCATTCTGTTCATTCCCTGCAAGGAAACAAAGAGAAAAACCATCTCAGTGTGAATGACAGCACTGCTGGGAACTTTCCAGAACCTGGGACACACATAACCAAAAAATTGGCCCTGGGAGAGCAGGGAGAGGAGGAGGAGGAGGGTGCAGAAATGGAAGGATGAAGGCTTCTGCAGCATTTAGGTGGTGCCAGCCTTTTGCTGAGGGATAATGAAATTGTTCCTGCCTGGAAGACACCTGGCCAAGGGTGGGGGAAAGCACGAGGGAGATTCCAGCAGAGGTGAGCTGGAGGACATCACAAATGTGCAGGGGAGCCCAGGGCTAACTGTGGGCAAGGCCAGCAGGGAGGTGGCCAGGGCTGCTCAGCCAGGCCCTGCAGGAGCCCTCGTGGCACTGGGTAGTTGTGGGTACCTGGAGGAACACAGGGTGCCGTGGGGTTGTGCTCCAGAGGCGTCTCCTTGATTCCAAAAGAGATTGGCAGGCACAGAGGGAAAAATCAGACAGGTTTCAGCCTGAAGGTACCGCACAGGCCCTCACTCATTCCCCTTTGATGATAAACATCCCCCCCCTCCCCATCACACCTGCCAAATTCATCAAGAACATCACAGAGCAAAGGTTGTGCTCTCCACAGATCCGAATGCTTTAAGGGATTCCACGAAGCTCTCGAGCTGCAGAGGCAACCCCGAGACTCCCCTTCATTCCCCAGGCCTCTCCCTGCCAGTCCAGCCCAGGCTGTGATGAAGAGCCTGGAACTGTTCACATCCCACTGGCACAAGCCCCCAGGCCTCCTGCTCCTGCTGTTTTCCCCAGGATAACATTCCCCACGAAGCAGAGCCCTGATCTGATCAAGCTCCAACACATTTTCCAGCAGTTCAGGGCTCCTGCAAGGAGCTGGGGAGAGGCTGTGCAGGCAGGAGGGCAAATCCAGCTCTCCCATGGACTTTGCTCAGCTGAACGAGCCTTTATCCTTTCCCAGCACATATTTTTCCATGCTCAGAGCATTCCCAGGTGAATCAGCCTGGATCCTGAGGGGGAGCGTGCTTGGAACAATTATCCACGGATGGCAAAACATTGGAGAGTCAGGGATAACAGAGCTTCGTGGCTGCTCTCTGCTGTCTAGAGGCAGCCCTGGAGATTTAATCTGACATTTAAAAAGCACTGACTGTGGAAACAGAGCTGTGGGACTGTGCTATCGAGCAGGGCCACGGCAGAACGAGCTGCTGCCCTCTCAGTTTGACATCTGCTCACCCTCTGCACCTCAAGCAGCTCTGAGCTTCCCCCCAAGCTGAAATCTCCTCACCATCCACACCCCAGCCAGCTCTGAGCTTCCCCCCAGTTTGAGATCTCCATCTCCTCACCCTCTGCTCCCCAGCCCTCAATTTGAAATCTCCATCTCCTCACCATCCACACCCCAGCCAGCTCTGAGCTTCCCCCTCAATTTGAAATCTCAATCTCCTCACCCTCTGCACCCTGAGCAGCTCTGAGGTGCCTCCCCAATGCTAAAATCTCCATCTCTTCACCATCCACACTCCAACTCTGAGCTTCCCCTCCAGTCTGAGATCTTCATCTCCTCACCCTCTGCACCCCAACCCTCAATTTGAAATCTCATCATCCACACTCCATCCAGCTCTGAGCTTCCCCCCCAGTTTGAAATTTCCATCTCCTCACTCTCTGCTCCTCAAGCAGCTCTGAGCTTCTCCCTCAATTTGAAATCTCCATCTCCTCACTATCCACACCCCAGCCAGCTCTGAGCTTCCCCCTCAATTTGAAATCTCCATCTCCTCACCATCCACACCCCAGCCAGCTCTGAGCCCTCTCCCCCAGCCTGGCTGCATTTCTGCCCTGCTTTTCCTGCCTTCCTCCCATTCTGCTCTCTCCCAGCTTTTCCCCTCCCCAATCCCAGCCCTTTATCTCTTTTCCCCCGTGTAATTCCCTCGCTCCAACCCCCCCTGCTCCCTGTCCAGCTCTCTCCAGCTGCTCCCTCCCCAGGAATGGGGTTCATTCATTGCGTTCCAGCCCCAAAAGCCAAGGAGGGCACATCCAGCGATGGGAATGCTGATAGCCTTAATGGGTGATCACAATCAGCATCCACACACCTGAGCAGGACCGCGGGAGCATCTTCAAGGCCTGCAGTTTCTACCTTTGAAACCCCCACGGGGTGTGTGGGGGGGTGTTTGATTCCATCTGGAGGCAGCAGCTGAAGGGAAGCAAAGCCAGGAGGGAAGGAGGAAATAAAAGTTCCCCAGCTGCTAAAATAGAACAGGAAGGAAAAGGTAATCTCCTGGTTTCTTGGAGACAGGAGTTTCACTCACGTTCAGTGGTGATGAGGCAAGATTCAAAGAGCTGCAGGGGAATCCCTGGTCCCAGTGACGCCGGCTGAGTCACCAGCATTCACCCCAAAACTTGGAACCTGAGAGGAGCAGCTGGAACAGAGCTTCCCTGCACGGCCCCACATCCTCCTGTACAGCCTTCCTGCCCTGCTCAGCGCCACATCTCCAGCACAGCCTTTCCCAGCACAGCCCCACATCTCCAGCACAGCCTGTCCTGCACAGCCCCACTCCTCCAGCACAGCCTTTCCCTGTACAGCCTGCCTTCCCTGCACTGGAGAAAGGCTTCTCCATGGGAAAGCCTTCCCTGCACAGCCCCACATCTCCAGCACAGCCTTTCCCAGCACAGCCCCACATCCTCCTGCTCAGCCCCACATCTCCAGCACAGCCTGTCCTGCACAGCCCCACATCCTCCTGCTCAGCCTTTCCCTGTACAGCCTGCCTTCCCTGCACTGGAGAAAGGCTTCTCCATGGGAAAGCCTTCCCTGCACGGCCCCACATCCTCCTGCACAGCCTTCCCTGCATAGCCCCACATCTCCAGCACAGCCCCACATCTCCAGCACAGCCTGCCCTGCACAGCCCCACATCTCCAGCACAGCCCCACATCCCCAGCACAGCCTTCCCAGCACAGCCCCACATCCTGCTGCACACGAAGCTCTCGAGCTGCAGAGGCAGCCCCAGGACACCCCTTCCCTCTGCAGCACATTCCCCAGGCCTTTCCCTGCCAGCCCTGCCCAGGTTGTGCTAAAGAGCCTGGAACTGCTGAAGGCTGTGCCTGGAATTGAAGGCTCTGCCTTTCCCCATCTCCTGCTTTTCCCTCCCTCCACAGGCACATGACACACTCAGACCTTTCCTTTTCTCCTCCAAAGTCACACACAGCATCCTCCAAGTCCCTGCAGATCAACAGGGGGGGATTTGGAGCACCCAGGCCAGGAATTCTGTGAATTCTGTGCCAGCTGAGCAAATACTCCAGAGCCTGGCACGCTCTGGGGTGTCTAAGCCTGAGGGAGCTGCCAGGGCAGCCTGGGCAGACACAAGGAGCAGGAGGCACCTCCAGAGGCCATTCCTGCCCCTCTCTGAGCCACCCATCTTCCTGGCACCAATGGCCCTCTGGAGATGACAATTCCTCCTGGCTGACTCCACAGGGACCCAAGGGCAACCAGTTCAGCCTTAGATGTCCAAGAGGGAGAGATTTACAACTGGGAGGGGTGATTGCTGCTGCCAGTGGTTATGTAAATGGGAGCTGGATACACAAATCTCTGCAGGACCGACCAGTGTTTGGGCACAGATTTATTTGCAAACAAATCTGGCCTCCTTTTTTTTTTTTTTTTTTCAGTTGCAGCAAATGTAAGTCAAGTGATTGCAGCTGCCAGCCAAGGTCTGGGTGTGATAGGGATAACAACTCTGCTCTTTCAGTTCAACTGTAACTTTCCTACAAATGCTTTATAAAAATAGCCTCAGTTTCCTCCCAGTTTCTGTCAACATCGGGACTCACACTGCAGCAGTCATTGCTCTCCTTAAAGGAACGAGCTGTTCAAACAATCTGCACTTAAGATTTAATCTTTTCTAGCTCCAGGAGATAAAAAGAAAGAAAAGTGTAAGTGGCAGCAGATTCTCTCTCCTGCTGCAAACTGCCAGAACTCCGCTCATTTAATGGAGCTTCAGCCCAGCCAACAACTTGATTTTTTTTTGCTGCACGAGCCAGACACAATGGCATCCAGAACCTCCAGAATCTGCTAGATCTGTGCTCCCCTTGCTGAAATTCCACGAGGCTGGGGAATCCCTGGGATTTCAATGGGGAAAGGCAGCTTGGAGCCCCTGCAATTCCCAGCAGCTCTCCCATCACCAAGGCTTCCCCCTGCTGCTCTGGGTGCTTGGAAAAGCAGAGATAAGCTCAGCTGGCTCCCCAAGCCAGCAGCCCAGGGTTGTGCTGCTCCCCTTGGTTCACCTGGCAGCTGTTTTGCATAGCCCTGGCATCAGATCTGGTGCGAGTTTGCCTGGGGAGGTTTCTCTGGGGATGGGAGCAGCGCAGCAGTTCCGGGCAGTTCCCCCCACCCGCTGCCATTCCCTGGAAAACCCGGGCAGAGGGATCCATGGGGAGCTGCAGAGCCAGTCCAGCCCTGCAGGATAAAAGCACCCTCACGGGGGAAAAGGAAAATCAGGGTGGCCTTCATCTTCACACGGGCAGGTGTCACCTGCAGGGAGTGGCACCAGCAGGGCTCATCCCTCCTCCAGCTGCACCCTGAGCTCAGCCCGGGCTCTGCAGGGACAGGGGATGGGGAGGCAACCCCCGCAGGGACAGGGGATGGGGAGGTGACCCCCGCAGGGACAGGGGATGGGGAGGTGACCCCCGCAGGGACAGGGGGACGGGGAGGCGACCCCCGCAGGGACAGGGGGGACGGGGAGGTGACCCCCGCAGGGACAGGGGGAGGGGGAGGTGACCCCCGCAGGGACAGGGGATGGGGAGGCGACCCCCGCAGGGACGGGGGGGACGGGGAGGCGACCCCCGCCGGGACGGGGGGGACGGGGAGGCGACCCCCGCCGGGACGGGGGGGACGGGGAGGCGACCCCCGCCGGGACGGGGGGGACGGGGAGGCGACCCCCGCCGGGACGGGGGGGACGGGGAGGCGACCCCCGCCGGGACGGGGGGGACGGGGAGGCGACCCCCGCCGGGACGGGGGGGACGGGGAGGCGACCCCCGCCGGGACGGGGGGGACGGGGAGGCGACCCCCGCCGGGACGGGGGGGACGGGGAGGCGACCCCCGCCGGGACGGGGGGGACGGGGAGGCGACCCCCGCCGGGACGGGGGGGACGGGGAGGCGACCCCCGCCGGGACGGGGGGGACGGGGAGGCGACCCCCGCCGGGACGGGGGGGACGGGGAGGCGACCCCCGCCGGGACGGGGGGGACGGGGAGGCGACCCCCGCCGGGACGGGGGGGACGGGGAGGCGACCCCCGCCGGGACGGGGGGGACGGGGAGGCGACCCCCGCCGGGACGGGGGGGACGGGGAGGCGACCCCCGCCGGGACGGGGGGGACGGGGAGGCGACCCCCGCCGGGACGGGGGGGACGGGGAGGCGACCCCCGCCGGGACGGGGGGGACGGGGAGGCGACCCCCGCCGGGACGGGGGGGACGGGGAGGCGACCCCCGCCGGGACGGGGGGGACGGGGAGGCGACCCCCGCCGGGACGGGGGGGACGGGGAGGCGACCCCCGCCGGGACGGGGGGGACGGGGAGGCGACCCCCGCAGGGACGGGGGGGACGGGGAGGCGACCCCCGCAGGGACGGGGGGGACGGGGAGGCGACCCCCGCAGGGACGGGGGGGGACGGGGAGGCGACCCCCGCCGGGACGGGGGGGACGGGGAGGTGACCCCCGCCGGGACGGGGGGGACGGGGAGGTGACCCCCGCCGGGACGGGGGGGAGGGGGAGGTGACCCCCGCCGGGACAGGGGGAGGGGGAGGTGACCCCCGCCGGGACAGGGGGGACGGGGAGGCCATCCCTGCCTGCAGCAGGTGTTGGGAATTCCTGCAGGGACATCTGGGAGGGAAGTGGGGAATAGCTGGGGGAGCAGGGCCAGGCAGACACCAGGCAGGGGCTTCAGCCTGGGCTGACTCTGAAACTCTCAGGTGCCTCGCTGGGAGCCAATTGCTGCAGGCTCCCTTTGCAGCCCTGCAGAGGAAGCAGGAGCTTCCAGAGGGCAATTCCTCTGGCCCCCGAGATAGATGGCACAGGGGTGAATCACCCTCTGCAGATCCCTGTTCCCTGCCTGGGGTGAGCAGGTCAGGCTGCAGCCTCAGAGCATCCAATATCTAAAATTAAGATGAATCTCACCTACCCTGGAGATTTTAGCACCCCATGTGAGGGAGCACAATGCCACGGGAGATTGGCAGAGCAGGCTGGGTGCAGGGGGGCTTTCAAGGGGCATTTCTGATCAATTCTCTGCTTCAAATCTCTCCCCTCAAACAAGGTGTGAAGTTAAGAGATTGCCCAAGTGCTGGTAGAGAAGTGTGACAATTACTGTAACTGTAAGCAGTACTTGTCCCACGAGCTGTAAATGAAGCCAAATGCTCACCTGCACTGAAGGAATGCAACATATTCAGCAGGAAATACTCCTCAGGATTTCCACTGATTTTGGAAATTCAGGCAAAAACCTTCATGCTGCTGTTCCCAGCAGCCACACCAACGTTTCCCAGAGCCAGTAGGAAGCCCTGAGCTCTGGGACCTCCCTTAAATCTCCTTTTCCCCATGGATTGGCCACCCCAGATTCCCTCCAGCTGCTCCCACCGGCATTGGAGGGAGCAGGAACTGCAGCTGAGCAGGCACCAGGCAATTCCCTGGATTCCCACATGCTCTGCTGGGATGCTTGATGCTTCCAAGGCACTTTTAAAAAGTGCTTTTTAAAGTGTGAGCAGGATGGGACGTTTCTGAGCTAGGGCTGCAGTTTTGATCTGAACTCTCTGCTCCAAAAACCCCAAACCATCAGAGCATCTCCATGGGAAAGCCAGGGCTGGTGAGCAAAAGTGAATCTTGTGCTGACTCAGGCAGCTCCAGACTCCAGGGGAAGCTTTCACTGAGCACCCAAGTGCCTCATTTGGCTGGAAAGCCCTGGGTTATAGAAATGCCTTCCCTTTGTCAGCAGTGCCTGGGAGCAGCCCCGGGTCCCTGTGCAGCCCCTTCGTGTGGGGCAGGCGAGGGGAGAGCAGGACAGCCCGTGTGGGAGACCTGGGCACCTTCCAGAAGGAAACCCGAGGGCAGCAGTTGTTCCCACGGAAAACATTTCACCTGCAGGTGCTGGGAGAGGGCAAGTCTCTTCTCCTAGACCAGAGGCAAGAGGCAGATCAGACCAGCTCTTCCTTTGCCCCTCTAATTCAAGTCAAACCAGCCTTTTGTTCCCCTTTCCCCTCCCCATCCTTTTTTATCCTCTTCCATAATGGGATGTTTAAGAAAAAAAAATAAAATAACCCAACCTCAAACCCTAATCACCTTCATTTGAATTTCAAATATCCCCCTCCTGGCCTCCCCCACGCCCCAACTGACTTGGAGCTGGGAATATGGAAATTTCTCCTGCTTGCCTTAAATGTGGCTGTGCTATGAAAATCATCAGCCTTATGCAAATCCCGAGCAGCCCCGGTTGCCATAGCAACCAGCTGTTTGCAGCAGCTTTCCTTTACCAGGGACTTGTCCTGGGGCTGTGCATGGCTGCAGGGGGAAGAGAGCAGAGAAATCCTGGAGGCTTTGAGGAAAGTTTCACCAGGGAGAGCCAGCCTTGGGGAGCAAAGGCGTAGCCCAGGACCGAGCTCAGCGTGGGGCCGGGAGAGGCCAAGTTTCCTCAAAAGCCTTTGGCCTGGCAAGCTGCTTCCAGCCCGAGCTGAGCAGGGAACTACAAAAGGCAGGAGGAAAAAAAGCTCCTGAAAAGAAAAATAAAAAAAAAAAACCAACCAAGCTGGGAGAGAGCACGGGCTGAGCAGCCCAATCTGCCATCCCTTACCTGTGCTGGATCTTCTCACCTGAGCTAGGGGCTGACACAGAGGATGGAACCTCCAAACATTATCCCAGCAGGAGCCATCCTTGGAAGGAACCATCCTCTGGCAGGAGCCATCCTTTGGAAGGAGCCATCCTCTGGAAGGATCCATCCTTTGGAAGGATCAATCCTTTGGGAGGATCCATCCTCTGGAAGAGGCCATCCTTTGGAAGGATCCATCCTTTGGGAGGATCCATCCTCTGGGAGGATCCATCCTTGGAAGGATCCATCCTTTGGAAGGAGCCATCCTCTGGAAGGATCCATCCTTTGGGAGGATCCATCCTTTGGAAGGAGCCATCCTTTGGAAGGATCCATCCTTTGGGAGGATCCATCCTTTGAAAGGAGCCATCCTTTGGGAGGATCTATCCTCTGGAAGAGGCCATCCTTTGGAAGGATCCATCCTTTGGGAGGATCCATCCTCTGGGAGGATCCATCCTTGGAAGGATCCATCCTTTGGAAGGAGCCATCCTCTGGGAGGATCAATCCTTTGGGAGGATCCATCCTTTGGAAGGAGCCATCCTTTGGAAGGAGCCATCCTTTGGGAGGATCCATCCTCTGGGAGGATCCATCCTCTAGCAGGATCCATCCTCTGGCAGGATCCATCCTTTGTAAGGAGCCATCCTCTGGGAGGATCCATCCTTGGAAGGATCCATCCTTTGGAAGGATCCATCCTTTGGAAGGATCCATCCTTTGGAAGGAGCCATCCTTTGGAAGGAGCCATCCTCTGGAAGGAGCCATCCTCTGGAAGGAGCCATCATTTGGGAGGATCCGTCCTCTGGGAGGATCCATCCTTGGAAGGATCCATCCTTTGGAAGGATCCATCCTTTGGGAGGATCCATCCTTTGGCAGGAGCCAGCACCTTCCAAGCAGGCTCTACGCCATGGCAGTGCCACCAGCAGCCTCCTGCCCAGAGCCCAGCAGAGGTCAGGGCCCCAGCACCTGCAGGCAGCTCGCAGCCTGCCAAGAGGTGTGAGAAGGGAGCAGGACTCTCACCTGGGAGCTGAGGGCTGAACTCGCTGTGTGGCAGAGGCAGACTGAGGCAAAGGCTCTGATTTTCCATCTGCCCTGGCACGGATTTAATGCAAAATGTGCTGGCACTGGGAGGGGATTTGGCTGGGCTGGGAGCTCTGGTGTCCAGTTTCAGAGCTGCCCTCGCCCTGTCCCCACTGCCAGGGGACCCAGGGTGTCCTGTGGCAGCAGGGGAGGGTGGCTCATGCTGACACCTTGCCATGGGATGAAGGTGAGGATGAAGAAGGGCACCCACAGGGATGGATGCACAGCAGGCTCTCCTCAGAAGGGACACGGAGGGGCAGGTGCATCTCAGCCCCTTGGTGCTTGATTTTCTGGAGGTTTGAAGGGAAGGGTCTCTCCTGTTCCCACAAGGATCCCTGCATGAGGGCTCCCTGCAGGGGAGGCTGAGGGCAGAGCTCAGCTCTCTGAGGGGCAGCTCCAACCTCTGCTCTCTGTGACCAGGGCCCTGAGCTGTGCCAGGGGGATTTGGGGTGGATCTCAGGGAAAGGTTCTTCCCCCAGAGGGTGCTGGTACTGCCCAGGCTCCCCAGGGAATGGGCACTGCCCCGAGGCTGCCAGAGCTCCAGGGGAGTTTGGACAGAGCTCCCAGGGAGTTTGGGGTGTCTGGGCAGGGCCAGGAGCTGCACTGGGTGATCCTGTGAGTCCCTGCAGCTCAGGACATTCTGTGATCCTAAAGCACTCAGAAATGTTACCCAAGCTGCCATGGCCACCAAAAGCCCCAGCAATCCCCCGCACCCCTCTGTCCCCATCCCCTTCCCTCCAGCTCGCAGGCTCAGCCACAGAATTCAGGGAATTCACAGAACTCACAGAATCCCCAGGTTGGATGAGACCCTAAAGATCACCCAGTCCAGCCCCAACACCTCAACTGAACCCTGGCCCCCAGTGCCACATCCAGGCTTTGTTAAACACACCCAGGGATGGGGACTCCACCACCTCCCCGGGCAGAACATTCCAGAACTTTATCACCTTTCTGTAAAAAACTTCTTCCTATCATCCAACCTAAATTTCCCTTGGCACAGACAATCCCCCCATCCCAGGTGATGCCTCAGGTTTAGCTTTTCTATATTTCAGACTCTGTGCTGCTTTAGTGTGAGGGTCTGGGTTCACACCAGGGCATGGGGAGCTCTGTGCACAGAGCAGAGAGACAAAACAATTCCTGCTCCAGCTGGGCACCAAGGACAAATGATCCAAATCTCAGCCCAGGAGCACAAACCCCGTGGGCTGGAGAGAGAAAAACAAGGGTGGGACTGGCTGGGCTAAAGCTGGGATGGGACAATGAACTGCAAGGGGCAAATGGAGCAGAGCTGATCCCAGGGAGAGACCCCGGGAGCGCTCGTGCATTTTGGGGCCATTTTGGGTCATCTTGGGGTCATTTTGGGACCATTTTGGTTCATCTTGGGTTCATTTTGGGGCCATTTTGGGTCATCTTGGGTTCATTTTGGGACCATTTTGGTTCATCTTGGGTTCATTTTGGGACCATTTTGGTTCATCCTGGGTTCATTTTGGGGCCATTTTGGTTCATCCTGGGTTCATTTTGGGACCATTTTGGGTCATCTTGGGGTCATTTTGGGGCCATTTTGGGTCACCTTGGGGTATTTTGGGGCCATTTTGGTTCATCCTGGGTTCATTTTGGGACCATTTTGGTTCATCCTGGGGTCATTTTGGGACCATTTTGGTCCATCTTGGGCGCAGCCCTGGCTGGGCTCTGGTGCTGCCCAAGGTGGATCCATGGAGGAGATCCTTTCAATAAATCCCTGCTTTGTTCTTTAGCTCTGCCCAGCCTCTGCTCCAGCTCAGCCTTCCCAGGACATCCCAGGAGCCACCCAGCCCCTCCCCAGGTGTCCCACAGGACACCCCACATCCCCCCAGAGCTGGGGTGCCCAGCACAGCCAGCCCTGCTGGCAGAGCCCAGCTCCTGGGGGTTACAGGGTGGGGAGGGAAGATGCTGGGGCTGCCTGCAGCTATTCCCTTCCCCGTGGTTGTGTTTGAAGCGCTTCCCTATCGCCCTTTTTGTAAAAGCTTTGGCTTCCCCCCCATAGCCTCAACAGATGAAATCAAAGGGAAGTAGCTCTGCTTGGTGTAACCTGTTTTGATGGAGGAGATAAGCGGGGAACAAGTGTCTGACACAAACAAACAGACAGACAGGGGCAAGTCCCACCTCAGCGTTCTGTTGCATCAGATATCAGGGCTTAGATAAACCACAAGAAGGGGGAGATCTCTGCCCTGGGGCTGCAGGACCAGGGGCGACACTCGGCACTGCCAAGCCCCCACAGTTCCCATCAAAAAAATCAGCGTGGAGCTGGCTGGCATGGCTTTCATCAGTTGGAGAAAAGATGAAAAGAGCTCCCAGCCAAGCAGAAAACTCGCTGCTCTTCGTTACCCCCCATGGAGGCTCAGCCCCGCTGCCAAGGGGTGGAATCAGGCAGGGAAAGGGGAAAAGGAGCCCAAAAGCAGAGGGGTGATCCCTGCTCAGCCTGCCCTGCACCCCTGGGGTGATGGGGAAGGGAAACCAGCCCTCGTGGGGGCAACTGGTGCCTGTTCCCCCTCACACACAACTGAAAAAATTCAGAGCTGAAGTAAATTAATATTCACAGGGCTGGGCAGTGAGAACCCTTGGAAATTATATTTTTTTAAATTACAGGCTGTAAAATGCCATAATTTCACTGTAACCAGTAGATATGGGATCAAAAACCCAACAAATTTCTGGAAATTGTCTTTTTTTAAAAGCCCTGAAACAGCCCCAGCACCAAGGGGTGGAATCAGGCAGGGAAAGGGGAAAAGGAGCCCAAAAGCAGAAGGGTGACCCCTGCTCAGCCTGCCCCATGTACCCAGAGTGATGGGGGAGGGAAACCAGCCCTCGTGGTGCCTGTTCCCCTTCACACACATGATAAAAAAAAATTCAGAGTTGAGCAGTTAAGGATGGATGAATATTCACAGGGCTGGGCAGTGAGAACCCTTAGAAATTATATATTTCTTAATGATGGTTTGTAAAATGGCAAAATTTTACTGTAACTGGTAGATAAGGGATTAAAAACCCAACAAATTTCTGGAAAATGTCTTTTTTTAAAAGCCCTGAAACAGCCCCAGTGCCAAGGGGTGGAATCAGGCAGGGAAAGGGGAAAAGGAGCCCAAAAGCAGAGGGGTGATCCCTGCTCAGCCTGCCCTGCACCCCTGGGGTGATGGGGAAGGGAAACCAGCCCTCGTGGGGGCAACTGGTGCCTGTTCCCCTTCATATTTATGATTTTAAAAAATTCAGAGCTGAAGTAAAAGGGAGGATTAATATTCAGGCAGTGAGAACCCTTGGAAATTATGATTTTTTAAATAATGGTTTGTAAAATGCCACAATTTCACTGTAACCAGTAGATTTGGGATCAAAACCCCACAAATTTCTAGAAAATAAAATCCTTTCTTTTTTTAAAAGCCCTGAAACAGCCCCAGTGCCAAGGGGAAATCAGGGAAAGGGGAAAAGCACCCTAAAAGCAGAGGGGTAATCCTCTGATTAAATGATTAAAGAATGATTTAAAATGATTCATGGTTAAAAAAATTCTGAGCTGAAGAAAAGGGAGGATTAATATTCAGGCAGTGAGAACCCTTAGGAATTTTATATTTTTAAATAATAGTTTGTAAAATGGCAAAATTTCATCAATGTGAGATCAAACAACCACAAGTTTCTGGAAAATAGCTTTTTTTAAAAGCCTTGAAACATTTTCTGTGGAATTGGTGTGGATGAAAAAGAACAAAATTAAAAAAACAAAAGAGCACTGAGCTCTCCAAACCTCCCATGCAAGGTGAACGATTTAAATGATTTTCTCCAAAAAGAAAACCCCCACAATTATTTCAAACACTTCCAAAGCAGAACAATGCCCCAAATTACCCATTTGGGGTTTTTTTTCCCCCCTCTCAGCCTGGAATTGGCTGGGATATGAAAGGATGAGATTCTGCCTCTGCTCCTGCCACTTCCCATCAGACCTTGGATCAGTTTGAGATCAAGGGCTTGGATTCCAAAACCATTTTGGTATTTCACTCCTTCAGTTTTCTTTTCCTTTTCTTTTTTCTTTTATTTTTTCCAACTTCTTGGAGCCAGGTGATGAAAAACCTGCTCCTAGGAGGATTTCTGGGTGCAATCTTCATTTACTAAGAGCCCTCTCCTTTTTGGGGCGAGCTGTGTGGATTGGCTGAATTCGGTAGGAAATGGGAAATTTAATTAATGAGTCATCAGCAACCACCAGGAACCTTTTCCCACATGAAGCAGGGAACCCAAACGCTGCAGTAAATAAAATATTCCTCCAACAACGCCTGCAAAGGAGCACAAAACCTTCCCGGGGAGCACAAAGAGAGTTTTGTTGTTTATAAACAGAAAGGGCTGAGAAAACAACGCGGGGAAGGGTTGGGGGAAACACCTGAGCTGCACCTTGCACAGGTGAGGGATGGTGGTGCCACCCCCCAGGCTCCTGGAGGTGTCCCCAAGGGTGACAGCTCAGCAGGGGGTGGGCTTGCTGCTGGGGACACCCCAAAGGACATCCTGACACTCTGCGGTGTGTCATTGCCCAAAAGATCTGAGCAGATCCAAAAAATCACCGGGAGAGCCTCAGAAAAAAATAAAATTTAAAAAGTCCTCACCAGGACAGGCTCAGAAAAAAATTAAAAAATAAAAAAAATCATCAGGAAAGTCTCAGAAAAAAAAAAAAAAAAACCTCACCGGATCAGCCTCAGAAAAAAATAAAATTTAAAAAGTCCTCACCAGGATGGCCTCAGAAAAAAATTAAAAATCAAAAAATTCATCAGGACAGTCTCAGAAAAAAAAAATTAAAAAAAAAAAATCCTCACCGGGACAGCCTCGGAAAAAAAATAAAAATCAAAAAAATTCATCAGGACAGTCTCAAAAAAAAAAAAAATTTAAAAAATCCTCACTGGGACAGCCTCAGAAAAAAAAAAAAAAAATTAAAAAATCCTCACTGGGACAGCCTCAAAAAAAAATTATAAAATCAAAAAATTCACCAGGACAGTCTCAGAAAAAAAATTAAAAAATCAAAAAACCATTAGGACATACTCAGAAAAAAATCAAAAATTGAAACAATCATTGGGACACACTCAGAAAAAAATCAAAATATCATCACTGGGACAGCCTCAGAAAAAAATAAAAAATAAAAAAATCACCAGGACAGACTCAGAAAAAAATCAAAAGTTCAAAAAATCATTGGGACATACTCAGAAAAAAAAAATCAAAATATCATCACTGGGACAGCCTCAGAAAAAAAAACAAAAAATCACCAGGATAGCCTCAGAAAAAAGTACAAAATAATAAAGAAATCACCGGGACAGCCTCAGCAATAAAAGTGATTTAAACAGGTTCTTTGTGCCGCTCTTTGCAAATGAGGGAGATTTACTCGTCCTGATTTCCCTGCTTGATTTGAACGCTCCGAGCTGCTGCGAATATGTTTTGTTATTTTCAAACAAATGGACTTCACTGTTCTGCTTTCTTTTCTCAATTACCACTAGAAAGAGGCTCTGCAGCTCTCCTAATGCTGTCTGGGATGCTTCAGCTGAAAAAAAATCCAAATTTTATCCAAGCAAACGTGCTGCCAGCTTCTGGTTTAACACTTCTGCCTCCCACTACATTTAATAACAGAATTAAATCCCATTTTTCCTTCATCTTGATTAATCCTGCCACCCCTCAATGAGCACCAAATATTTCAGGGGGTTCCAGCTCCTGATTTCAGGCCCTCTGGCAGCTCTCAGGGGGTTTTGGAGGAGCTTGGGGTGTTTGGGATGTGGTTGGTGCTTGTTGATCCCAACCCCCAAATCTGGGGGGATTTGAGAGCCCCGAGCAGGAGCTGGGCTGGCCAAAGTCAGTCAGAGCTCACGGATGTGAGCAGAAGCAGATTTGATCTCTAGATTTTGTCACATAACTCAGTGATTTGGGTTTCTAAACCACAGGGTGGGCTTGGTCCCTTTAAAACCTGGAGTTCTCTTGCTTACCCAAAATCTCTTTTTTTTCCCCTTAAGTTACCTCAGATTTTATGAGAGGAAAATCATTCCATGCAAAGTTTTCACCTGCTCTTCCACATCCCCTTGGCCCGGCCTTGGGGCTCTTCATTACCCAGAGAATATTTCATTCCTCTGCATTTTCTCCCCCAGTTTTTCCTCCAAAAGGTGTTGATTTCTAAGTCACACAGCTTTTAATCATCTTCATTTGCTGCACCTAGTGGGTGCTGAAATGATTTCTGAGTGTTGCTGGTTTGCCTACCCAGGGATGTGACCCCTTTGGGGGATTGCAGGGCCCTGGAAATGGGATTCAAATCTCAGCCTCCAAATCTCACTTCAGGCAGCCCCAAAGCACAAACCTGATTTTTCAGGTGCCTGTTACACCTGGTGGTGGGCAAACCTGGCAGAAATCAGCGCTCACAGCATCACTGGCACCTTCAAAGGATCCCCCTGAGCCTCAGCTTTCCAGAGCTGAGGAATTTGGGGGCTCCACGAGGAGCTGGAGCCTGCTCAGCATCAGGTGTGAGGTGAGAAACCCAACCCCCTCTGCACCCGCTGCTGCTGGAACTCCCAGACTGGAGTTGGTTATTCCCAAAGTCCCTCCCATCCTTCTCCACACACACAGAACCCCAAAAAGGGGCTGTTTTCCCTGTGGGAAAGCTCCTGGCACAACCCTGGGGATACAGAGGTGAGAGCACCAGGAGTGCTCCAAAGCCATCACTGCAAATTTCAACATCAGAACCACTGGGGACATGGGGGAGGCACCCTGGGAGGGAATTCCCACCTGAGACCCACTGGGGACATGGGGGAGGCACCCTGGGAGGGAATTCCCACCTGAGACCCACTGGGGACATGGGAGAGGCACCCTGGGAGGGAATTTCAAACTCAAACCCACTGGGGACATTGGGGAGGCACTCTCTGAGCAAATTTCCATGTCAGACCCACAGAGGACATCGAGAAGACACTCTGTGAGTGAATTTGAGGACATTGGGGAGGCAGTCTGTGAGTTGGGGACATGGAGGAGGCACCTGTGAATGAATTTCCACCTGAGACCCACTGGGGACATGGGGGAAGCACCCTGTGAGCCAATTTGAGGACATTGGGGAGGCACCCTGTGAGTGAATTTCCACCTGAAACCCACTGAGGACATTGAGGAGACACTCTGTGAGCAAATCTGAGGACATTGGGGAGGCAGTCTGTGAGCAAATTTCAAACTCAGACCCGCTGGGGACATTGAGGAGACACTCTGTGAGCAAATCTGAGGACATGGGGGAGGCACCCTGTGAGTGAATTTCCATGTCAGACCCTCAGAGGACATGGGGGAGGCACCCTGTGAGCCCATTTCCATGTCAGACCTGCTGGGGGCATGGGGGAGGCACTCTGGGATTCGCTGCTGTCACACAGGAGGGATCTTGCAGGGCTGATCAAGATCCCAACGCAATCCTAGCCCTGAGCACATTCCTGATCAACTGCCAGGCTGCAAGAGCAGCAACAGGAGCCCAGAAAAAGCACGGGGGAGAAACTTCCAGCACCCACATTCCTCCTTTTTTTTTGTTTTTTTTTTTCTTTTTCTTTTGTTTCCCCTCCCTGTCCTGGCCCTGCCACCCCAGACCCTCCTTACCTGGCTCCACCTGGTCAGGCTCGTGCCGGGTGTCTGTGGAATCTGCAGCATCCCCGCTCATCTTGATCTCTGGAAAAGGAGGCACAACTGATTTTAATAACAGGTCACAGTCCCAGGCAACAGGCACATGTGGCTTCCACTAAACAGCACAAATGAATGTGTGTAATTATAATAAACCATCAGACTTTCAAATTTCTGATTCCTCAACATCCAGGCACTAGAATATTCATCAGCTCTGAGGATGCACTTTCCCTCCTGTTGCTCTTTGCAGCCCCCTCACTCCTGTCCCCCCTCCCCAGTTTGCTGGGGGGGTTTCACCCCTCTCATCCCTCCTCAGCCACGGGATCAAGGGGTGGATCCAGCACAGGGAGCTCCCCAGCCCTGGTCAGGCTTCCCAAACCTGCTGTGGTGCTCTGGCTGGGACAGCACCCTCCCACACCTGCTGAGATGGGGATCCCTCCAGCTTTCTCCCAAATCCTCCCCTTGCCCTTCAAGATGGCTCAAACCCAACTTGTTTTTCCCACTGCCTCTCCCTGCACTTTATTTCTCCTCTGTTTGTCCCACTGCAGGTGTCCACAACCCTCAAAAGCCACCCAAGATCTGCCTTGCCCCTAAGTGCTGTCCTCTGCATTTCCCCCCCATCCTCACCCAGGCTAAGAAATTTGTCATTTACCCTTGAAGTGATGGCTGCCACCACACCCGGGGCCACTTTCTCCTTCGGGGACAGCTGCAAGAAAAGGTGGGAATGGTCAAACTTCACCCGGGCTGCTCTTCCCCCCCTTACCAGAGGCCAAGGACACAGAGGTGGGAGAAGGGAGGATCTCTATTCAAATTCACACGGACACCCCTTCAGCTTTCCCCTTTCCACGGGAATTTTAACTGTTCCAGACTCGTTGCAGGGGGGGGACAAAAAAAAAAAAAAAAAAAAAGGTAAAAAAGGAGATAATTTTAAATTATTTGAGTGATTTGCATGTGCTTCCTGCAGCCAATCCCGGCCACAGACTCTTCCCATTTGCATCGGGGAATAACAACAGCGGGAAGCTGGGCCGGTGTTTGCTGTGGTTTTGCCGGGGTAGGGAGGCAGGTGGAAGCCACCTAAAAGCACCATGCAAACCCTTTTCCTCTTCCCCAGATCCACCTTTTGTTATTCCCAAAGGGGTGAGAGCAGCCCCGTTGGATTTTTATCCCCATTTCCCTCTTTTGCTCCCACCAAAACAGGCAGGGCTGTGTGTGTGTGAGTGTGAGTGTGTGTGTGTGTGTGTGTGCAGGTTTTCTCCTCCCATATCCAAAGCTGCCCTCGTGTGCAAACAGCAGATAATCTGCTTTTTTGGCCAAGATTTCAAAGCTTTGATCAAGTTGAAAGTCTGTAACTTTCTCCAGCAAATGAATAAAGGTAGGAAAAAAAAAAAATTAGGGATTTTAAACCAGAGCACAGAAACTTTCACATACTTCAGAAACTTCCTTTCCTTAAATTATATTAAGGAGTGAGGGGGGGAAAAGGAGGGAGAAAAGAGTTGTGGGATTTTTTTTTTTTTCCCCTTCAAATAAACCCTCTGCAATTAAGACATGAACGTTTAGTGGGGCTTCTAAGCATTTCTACTGCAGGAAGAGTAATTACCATCAGCTATAAACATCTTCTTGTCTTGTACCACTGCCAAGGGACCCTAACTTAGGCAATCTACAAAGCACAAAGTTTTGCTGGCTGCCAAAAAGTATTAAAAAAAAAAAAAAAAAAAGACAAGTTCTCATAAAATAGAGGAAGAAAAAAAAAAATCTAAAAGCCTGCAGAAATTTGGGTGCTTCCTTTGGTGAGAAAGCTTGAAAGCTTGTTAAAAAAAAATAAAATTAGGGAAAGCAAATATCTAATTCCCGAGAGAGAGAGCTGGAGCAGTTGAGACAGAGCTGAGGAAGAACAGACAGAAAAGCAGAGCAGGAAAAGCTCTGTCCCTGCTGCAGGAGTGACCCCCACACCCCCTGCCATTAAAAACTGGGATGGGTGGGGAGGGAAGGAGGAATTGCTGCTGCAACTTGATTGCATATCACATGTTATCCACCAGGTAAATCCCCTCCTCCTGCAGCTGGGAGATAAGGAGATGCCCTGGGATTCCCATGCACAGGAATTTTATTTGCAGTGAGATTCAAAAACCCCCTGTAAATGGGCACAAGGTATTACAGTTTGAATATCTTAAATTTTATTTGCAGTGAGATTCAAAAACCCCTGTAAATGGGCACAAGGTATTACAGTTTGAATATCTTAAATTTTATTTGCAGTGAGATTCAAAAACCCCTGTAAATGGGCACAAGGTATTACAGTTTGAATATCTTGAATTTTATTTTCAGCGAGATTCAAAAACCCCTGTAAATGGGCACAAGGTATTACAGTTTGAATATCTTGTCGGGAAAAAGAAAATAAAAAGGGAAAAATAAGCAGGAAGAAAAGGAAAGCTCTGCCTGCTGATCTGAGAGGTTTAAGGTTTAGGTCAGATTTTGTATCTGTATTTAGGATTTTTGTAATCAGATTTTGTATCCCTGTGGATGTCAGGGCAGCAGCAGCACCCTCCAAGGGATCCTTGGAACAAGGAGCAGACAAACAGAGCAATGATTTTCCAATCTAATTGCAGCCAACACCTTTTTATGGACACCCAAACCCCTTCCACTCCAGCCAGAGGATGCAAAGCCAGCTTTGACCCCTGCTCCATCCCAAAACCACCTTCAGCCAGGGCAGCCTGGCAGTCCAGCTCCTTCCACACAGCTCTGCCAGCTTAGCAATACACACAGGATCATCAGGCTTGGAAAAAAAATAAAAAAATAAAACCTCTCTGGGAAAAATAGCCCAGCTTAGGACAGCCTAACTCAAACCACAGCCCTATTAGGAGCCGCCAGTGTGGCCTGGGCCATATTAAAAATGTGCTGCTCTGCCCCAGCTCCCAAAGAGAGCAGGGGCAGGGGCAGGCTGGGTGGTTCAGCCAGACCAAAGGAGCTGTGCCCGTGCAGACACTTCTCCAGGATATATCTGCATCTCTATTTGTGCCGAAACAAACGCTGTCAGCAAATAAAGCCTTTCCCAAGCCCTCGCTCCCCGTGGCTGTTGGGGCATGGCAGGAGGCTGAGCCAGCCTGATGGCTGCAGAAGGGGAATCTGATCCTGGAGGAGGGGGAGCTGGGCTTGCCTGCCAGCATCACCCGGGGCTTTAGGTGCCCGAGCCCCTCTGGAGGCTGCAGGGAGGTGAAATATCCAAAATGCCCCGGGAGGGGGTGGTGGCAGCCAGCAGGGAGGTGTCTCAGCAGAGAGGAGGGTGTGAGGGGCATGGGCAGCCCCCTGGGGGCTGAGTCTTCTCCTAAAATCATTAAAGTTGGAGAAAAACTCTAAGATAAAACCTGGTGTTAAAGCTGAGCTCAGCCCTGCAAGCAGCTTGTTAAGAGGGAGCTGCTCAGGGCCCCCAAAACTGAACTGCTTTTGTGGAGGGGTGAAAAAAACCCCTCTCACTGTGCTGGGCTCCAAAGGGCTCCTGAAAGCTCCAGCCTCTCTGCCAGCACGGGGGGGTGAGCAGGGGAGTGGGAGCACAGCCCCAGCTCCAAACCCAGCCCGGGGGCAGTGCCACCAGCTCGGACAGAGGGTACAGGATCCAGCTGGGGAATGTCCCTGTGTGGAAAGAGTCACCCACGAGCCTGGAGGATGGCTGGAGGGATGGATGGCTGGAGGTATGGATGGATGGAGGGATGGATGGATGGATGGATGGATGGATGGATGGATGGATGGATGGATGGATGGGTTGGAGCCTGCAGGGGACACGTCCCCCAGAGACACCAACACAAGCACACCCAGAGCAGGTGCTCCAACCAGTCAGGCTCACATCCTGAGCCAAGACCCTCCTTGGCAGCCTCTCCTCGTGGCCAGGGCTCCCCAGGGCATCCCAGAGCCCTGCAGAGGTTGGGGCACGGCCGTGGAGCAAAGGCTTTGGCCACCTCTGTCACACCACTGAGCCTGGCTGAGGTGGTGGCATTGCTGCACCTCCCTGCAAGCCTGGCTGCGAGCCCACGGGCAGGCAGGGCTCGTGGAGGAGCTGCCAGCCCCCGGGTGTCCCCCGAGGAGCAGCACTCCCACAGGGGTACCCCAGGGAACGAGCCCAGCACAGAGCGATGGATGCATCCTCTCCTCCCTCCAGCAGAGTTTTGTGCTGCACAAAGCCCGGGACAAAAGTCACTAAGGTGGCTCCTGTACCCCAAATGGCACTGCCTGCCCAGGCAGGACGGGGCTCTGGGGGTCTGGCTGCTCCAGTTCCAGCATCACCCCAGCCCGGGAATGTGCTCCTGCCCTGGGATGGAGCTCTGGCAGGGTGAGCCGGAGCTCAGCACAGCTCCGGGGCATCGGGCAGGGATTGCTCCGGTTCCCAGCTCGCTGCAGGGCAGGGGCTGCTCAGAGGGGATGTGAGATCAGATCCCCTCTGGATCAGAGCCCTGCAAGCAGCTCCTGAATATCGCTGCTCATTCATTCCTGACCCAACCCAGCCTCCCTCAGCTCCCTCCTCATTCATTTCTCCCTCCTTTTCCCTCTTTGTCACGAACTTTTCTCCTTTCAGCCCGTGTCCCATCTCTCTCTCGCACACCTCCCTCCAGCCTTGCCGCATCCCTCCGCGGGTTTATCCCTTCTCCCTCCTCCCAGCTCTATCCCAATGACAGGAGGCGCAGGTCAGGCACTAAACTCTGATTTTCCAGGCTCCCGAGAGCCCTCTGCGCTGCTCCGTGACCCCGCCGGGGCTGGCAGCGCCAGCGCTGCTCCCACGTTGTGGGCATGGCTTGGCAGCCCCCTAAACAGATCCGGGCAGCATCCATCCCCGGCAGGAATGTGGGCACTCCACCAGGCGTCCCGGCGGGAGAACAGAGGAGGGAAAAGAGCGAGGAAAGGTCACGGCAATGAGAGCAAGCCCATTTTCTGCCCGAGCCCACGGCCCCGGCTGCTCCGCGCCGCGCTCCGTGCCCTTTACCTGCGTGCACGGACTCCAGGTTCACCATCCTGCCGGCGGGGGGAAATCCGCGGTGTGCCCAGCCTCCTGCCGTCAGCCCCAGGTTGCCAGGGGCTGCCAGTTTGCCCTCCCTCCTCTGCCACCCGCTGCCTCTCGAAGCGGCCGTGGGTCCGCAGCCCAAGGGACCTAGAGCTCCATTGCCTGTTGCCATGCAGGGCCAGGTGAGCATGCGGCGCTGCCACGCCTCGCCCCACCTCCGGCTCCCTCGGGTGCCCTGACACCCAGCAGCCTGGCGTCAGGCCCATGCAAACGCTGCCATTTGCATATTAGTAACTCGGGAATGGATGAGTCCCTGCAGCGCTGCCAGGCTGCGGGGTGGGGTGGGAAGGAGGGCAGGAAGGAAAGAGCCGCGCTCCGCTCCGCCCGCCTCGGCCGCGCTCGGGCAGCGCCCGCAGCACCTGCCCCAAAGCCCTGCCGAGCCCCCTTTGGGCCCTGAGCTCCTCCGGGTGGGCATTGCCCCCAGGGCAGGTGGGCGAGTGAAGGAGCAGAGGTTTGGGGTCACTCTGTGGCGTTGTGTCCTCTCAGGCTGGGCTGGACCCGCCCCCAGGGCAGGTGGGCGAGTGAAGGAACAGAAATTGAATCCCAGAATGATGAGGCTGGAAGAGACCTCTAAGATCATCCAGTCCAACCTGTGCCCTGACACCTCAACCAGACCGTAGCACCAAGTGCCATGTCCAGTCTTTTTTTAAACACCTCCAGAGATGGTGATTCCACCACCTCCCTGGGAAGAGAATTCCAGTGCTTTATTATTCTTTTGGTGAAATTTTTTTCCTAATATCCAACCTGTCCCTTCCCTGATGGAGCTTGAGGCTGTGTCCTCTGGTTCTGTCAGTGCTGCCCGGTGGGAGAGACCGACCCCACCTGTCCCCAGCCTCCCTTCAGGAAGGTGTAGAGAGCAGTAAGGTCACCTCTGAGCCTCCTCTTCTCCAGGCTAAACAGCCCCAGCTCCTAGGGTCACTCTGGCCATCCTCTCAGGCTGGGCTGGACCTCCATGATGAGCGAAGCAGCACGAAAAAGGAAAGTGAAAAGCATCAAAGAAACCTGTGTTGGCTGGAGATAAAGAGCAGGGTTAAATAATCAATAATAAAGATAAAGGCTGGCACATAGAGACCCTGCCCTCCTGATGTGCTCCATCTCCGTCCCCTAAAGAGAGGAGAGAAGTGGCAGCCAGCCTCTTCCTCCTCACCCCTGCTGCTTCAAACCGCAGTAAATACTGCGGGAATTAAAGTAAATACTTCCAGGGAAGCCAGGAAAGAAAAAATCCCCTGACATTGGCTTCTTCTGCAGAAAGAGCCAGAGGCCAGAGCCTGAACTGCGACAGGGACCGAGCCACCCCGACGGAGCCAGGCAGCTGCTCCCTGTCCCTGCCATGTGCCACCCCGGTGACCCCGGCAGCCCTGGGGACAGCCGTGTGACAGGGCCGAGCTCAGCGGCGCTCGGAGCCCCGCTGAAAGCGTTAACGCTCCATGAGTAGCTGCCAGGTACGAGCTATCGCACATTCATCTCTCGCTGGGTAATTCACGTTCCAGGGCTCTCGGCTTTCCCACATGCCGCTCTCCCTCCCTGGAAAGACAGGTTTCTCCGAAGGGATGGGTGGGCGGGCAGGATCTCCAGCCTCACCTGCAGCCCGGTCCGGAGCGGTGGGGCCGGAGCTGCCCGCGGCTTGGGCAGCGAGGACATCCCCGGGGCAGGGCGGAGGAGCCCAGCCAAACCCTAACGAGGAAAAACTGGAGGGAAGCTGGGGGTTCCCGGCTCACCCTGACATTTCTTTCCAGGCCAGGGGAGATTTCAGCCTCCAGGAAGCAGCGAGGTGGCACCGGGTGCCTGGAGCTCCTGGACTCCTGCCACCCCTCCAGCCACTGAGCCCTGGGGCTTTCCTGGGCAGCTGCCGCCCTCTTTTCGTGTGTTTTTCTCTGGGTTTTCCCCGTCCTGAAGCCTGACGCGATCGGGTGTCTTCACTGCGTCAAACAGGAATTTATTTGCTGGTGGCTCCCAGCCAGCTTGAAAGGCTGGCGACCACGGGAGCTCTCCTTCCCCCACATCAGAGCGCCTTTTGTTCACCAAGCAGGAGTTTCTCATCTCTCCCTGCTCTTCCTGGCGCTTTTCCCTTTCTCCAGAGCCCACCAGGAGGGCGGCTCTGCCGGTGGCATCTCCAGCCGGACAGGAATCCCGGGCATCCTCTGGGCAGGGATGCTGTCCCGGCCACGGGCAGGGCACCAGTGCCCTCTCCTGGCCCCAGACACGGCTGGGAATGACTTCTGGCTGTTACTTTGTGCTCAATGAATCAGCGGGGAAAAAATGGAATATTTAGGTGGTTTTCTCCCCAAGCGCATCCCCTTGGGTGCCCTGAGCTTTGGGGATGTGCAGGAGAGAACACAACCTCCTTACGAAAATTAAGGGATGGATCACAGCACCACCACTTCTTTCTGCTGTGGAAATGAGATGATCAGGCAAGGCAGGATTGGTTTTACCCTGATCACTGCTAAAATCACGCCCAGACACCATCAAACACTCTGCTCTACTTTTTTCCCGTGTGGTCATCAATGACCAATCCCCTCCCCTCCTCACTGCAGGCACCGCGTTCTTCCTCTCCTGCTGCTCCAGGTGTCTCTTGGAGGGAGATGAGCTCTGCAGGCAGCACCTGATTTATGGGACACGGCCTTGGGACGGGCCCTGGAAGCACAAACTGCAGGGAGACGCTACAAAAATCCCCAACGTGCTCTTCCGGCAGGGCTGGGGACATCTGCGATCCTGCAGGGACCGGCTGGACCACGAGCATCCCTGTCCCGACATCCCGACATCCCGACATCCCGGGCGCAGCCGCGCTCCGCCAGCACCCACTGCTGGAGGCCGGGGAACTGCACCGGCTACGGCCGCTCCAGAGCCTCGGAATTCCCAACCAAAGCCCACGGGGGCTCCTGGAGATGGGTCCCGACGCTCCCCGAGCGAGCCCGTGTCCGTCCCGACATCCCTGTGCAGGCGGGAAGGGACAGCAGCGCCTGGAGTCCCACCCGCCCTGCTCACAGCCCGCCTGCCCCAGAGCTGAGCTTAACCCCAATTCCCGGGACAAACCCCACAGAGAGCACAGAACAATCCCCTGTCCAGCCCAAAGTTCCCCCTTGCCCGGAAAAGGGTGAAATGTTGGTGGGTGAAGCAGAGAGCGGCAGGTGCTGGTCCCGAACCCGCATTCCCCACGCTAGAGGGAATCAGAGCTCCACATTTCATTTCTCCCTTCAGCAGCCACCGGCAGCTCCGGGCTCGCCCCAAAGTGCTGCCCTCTTCAGCTGGAGCTATTTTAAATTTAATCTATTTTTAATTTAATCTAATTTAAATTTTCCTGGAAGAATTCACCGGGTATATTTTCTCTATTCACCGGGAATATTTTCTCTATTCACCGGGAATATTTTCTCCATTCACCAGGAATATTTTCCACACCCAGAGAAGCCTCGTGGGACCACGGGGTGAGAGGAGCAGCCCCCAGCCCCCAGGACCTGCTTCTAGGGATGGGTTTATCCAGCAGAGCTCGAAGCCCCCACAGCTGCTTGGGATGAGCCAAACCTCTGCCTAAGAACCTCAAACCTGTCTCCCTATGGAGGGTCTGAGGTGCAGCATCACCTCACACCCAAAACTGAGCCCAAAATTTTTGCTGAGCCCAAAATTCCTGCATGTTCTCCCCCAGACCATGGCTTTTCACCAGGTGCAGGTTTGAGACTCACCCCTAAAGGAACACATCTGAATTCACACACAGCGGATCATGCACAGAGAAATTTTTAGGCCAAGGATGCTTTAAAAAATCAGTTTATTTTACCTTACAAATGATAAATAATTTGTCTTTAAAAAAAAAATCATTTCACGTGTGTTTTACTTCATGTTCCAATATTAAAATAGCTTTCCCTTCTCCCCCCACCCCCTTTAAGTGATTGATACAAAAATAATTGTGACCAAATTCTTTCTTTTCTTCTTCTGCAAAAATTCCTGTATTTTAGGCAAAAAGGCACATTGTGAAGGCTTTTCACCAGGAGGCACAGGGGTTCCTCAAGACCCCAAGAGCTTCTCTCCCCTCTGTGCTTGTCCTAATCTGAGTGGAAGAGGACACAGTCCCAAGCAGCACTTCCAGTGCTGTTTGTCTGGTCCCTCCAGGAATATTCCAGGGCCAAGGACAACTTCAGTGTCACCCTTGTTTAACATGTGGGGGAAACCAAGGCACAGCAAAGCAGTTCAGTTATTTAAGAGCTTCTTGTGAATAGCTGGCAGAGCAGGACATAAAACTGGACGTGGATGTAGAATCCTGTCTTCTCCAAAACCCACCTGGGATCATCCTCCCCCCTCTCCAACCACGAGTCTCCAGATGTTTCTTTCTTAGTGGAACACTCACAAGACCAACACAAAAAGTTGGGCCTTCACTAGTCTAGAAAGGGATTAATTAAAGCCCTAATTACCAGCCCTTCAGGGGCACAAGATGCTGGGCTATATCCCCCTGGTGCAGCTTCCATCCACAGGGGGATATAACAGCAAGTCAGGCACTAGGAAAAGCTACAGGCAGGCTCTTGCTTTGGGTGGGCTTCAAAGCCTCCTTGTTCAGGGGCTGTGGTCCCAAAAATCAGCTGTTTTCCCATGGTTATGTCACCAGGAGGTGGTGAAGGCAGCGAAGGGGGTTCTTCAGCAGCAGAGATGTCAGGTCAGCAAGATCCTCGCCCTGCCTGCTCAGCTCGAGGCTGGGAAGTGCCCTTGGAGCTGCAGAGCAGGGCAGCACACCCCTTTCCCTGTGCTTCACCCCAAAACCTGCACATCCTGCTCCGGGGAGCCAGAGCATCACCAGCCAGCGAGCTGAGCCCGCCTGCCACAGCACGAGGCAGCGTCCCGTGGGGAGGGAGGCCAGGAAAGGCCACGAGGAAAGGCACAGAGCACAAGGCACCACCGTGAACAGCATTCCTTCTTGGGAGCAGCCAGCTCCTCGCTGGGGCAGACGAGCCACCCCTGGCTGGCCCGGCTCTAAGTTTCCTCATCCCAGAGGCAGAGCTGCTTTTGAGGCACGTAGTAGTGGAAGGTGTAGCCCTTCTGGCAGCTGCGGATGCCGCACTTGTAGGAGCTGACCCTGCCCGCGGCGTCGCGGCTCTTGCAGTACTTGAGCATGCAGGGGTACCACTCGATGCTCAGCGAGTAGCTGCACATGCACGGCTTCCAGCGCTCGGCGCACAGCCCGCAGCGCTGCAGCTCCGGCAGCTCCGAGCCCTGCGGCAGCACCTCGAACATGGAGCCGTCCACCCCTGCGGGAGCAAGGACACACAGGATCAGGGTGGAGGGACTAAAATCTGAATGGGAACCACTGGAGAAATGAAAGACCCCAAGGAAAGCAAAGTCTGGCATGTCCGAGCCTTGCTACAGCACCTCGAACATGGAGCCCTCCACCCCTGCGGGAGCAAGGACAGACAGGATCAGGGTGGAGGGACTAAAATCTGAATGGGAACCACAGAAAAAATACAAGACCCCAGGGAAAGCAAAGTCTGGCATGTCCGAGCCCTGCGGCAGCACCTTGAACATGGAGCCCTCCACCCCTGCGGGAGCAAGGACAGACAGAGTTCAGGACGGAAAGGAGGGCTACCAAAGCCATCCCCACACAGCCCCAAGGCTGAGGAGGAGGTTGGACAATCCTTCCAGGAGTTGTTGGGATTTAAATCTGAATGGGAGCCATGGGAGAGTGAAAGACCCCAAGGAAAGCAAGGTCTGGCAGCACCTGGAACAGACCTCCCTCAGGGTGAAGAGACATCCCTTAGTGTGAGGAGACCTCCCCCAGGGTGAACAGGCCTCCCTCGGGGTGAAGAGACAACCCTCAGGGTGAACAGACCTCCCTCAGGGTGAACAGGCCTCCCTCAGGGTGAAGAGACATCCCTCAGGGTGAAGAGACATCCCTCAGGGTGAGGAGACCTCCCTCAGGGTGAAGAGATATCCCTCAGGGTGAACAAGCCTCCCTCAGGGTGAACAGGCCTCCCTCAGGGTGAACAGGCCTCCCTCAGGGTGAAGAGACATCCCTCAGGGTGAAGAGATAGCCCCCAGGGTGAAGAGACATCCCTCAGGGTGAAGAGATATCCCTCAGGGTGAGGAGACCTCCCCCAGGGTGAACAGGCCTCCCTCAGGGTGAAGAGACATCCCTCAGGGTGAGGAGACCTCCCTCAGGGTGAACAGGCCTCCCTCAGGGTGAAGAGACATCCCTCAGGGTGAACAGGCCTCCCTCAGGGTGAAGAGACATCCCTCAGGGTGAACAGACATCCCTCAGGGTGAACAGACCTCCCTCAGGGTGAACAGACATCCCTCAGGGTGAACAGACATCCCTCAGGGTGAACAGACCTCCCCCAGGGTGAACAGATCTCCCTCAGGGTGAACAGACCTCCCCCAGGGTGAACAGACCTCCCCCAGGGTGAACAGACCTCCCTCAGGGTGAACAGACATCCCTCAGGGTGAAGAGACATCCCTCAGGGTGAACAGACATCCCTCAGGGTGAACAGACCTCCCCCAGGGTGAACAGGCCTCCCCCAGGGTGCTGCCATGAGGTAAAGCCAAAGGAAGCAGCCACCAAAACCAGCTCTGGTATCTCTGCACAGTCCCCTGGTCAAGGAGGAGGTTGGACAGGGCATCTCCAGGAGCTTAAATCTGAATAGGAACCACAGGAGAACAGGAGACCCCGGGGACAGTAAGCCAAAAGACACAAACCGAGGTGCTTCCTCTGGGTGGTGGATCAGGTGAACGTTACTTTTAAAATCCCAAATTAGGTTCACTCAGGGAGCGCCAGCAGGAGGAGTGAGATCTGCTCACACACAGGCAGGGTGACACACGTGCCTCAGAGCCAAAACAATCAGTGCTGATCCCCAGAAACCTGGCAGGAGCCGCCACGGCAGCGTGCCAGCCCACTGACAGGAGCAGCTCCAGGGAAATCACCTTTCTCCAGCCAGAACTTGACATCCTCCTCGCGGGTGTAAATGGCCTCCCTGGCCTCGGCGCAGACGTTGTGGATGTGGGAGCTCAGCTGGGCTGCCTTGCTGAAGTTCACAGCCACGTCCATGCTGAGGTGCTCCAGGCCTCGCACCTCCTCTGCCTGCCTCACTGTCCGGGGGTTTTTCTGCAGAGGAAATCATCACAATCTCAATCCTGGGCACATCTCATTCCTTACAGATGTGGTGCCAACACCAGATGTGAGAACAGATGTGCACCTGCATCCTACCTGGGTGAGAGGCACCTTAAAATAACCTGTTGGTACTGAAACCATGATGTTTTACCCTTGACTGTGGTGGTGTCTCCATGTTTTGTCCTGATAAATCGTCCCAGATCAGTCCTGGCTTCACTGGGGCAGGGATTTTCACACCCCTGACACAAATTAGGCTCAACTAAACCACGACACAAACGAGGCTCAACTAAATCTGGATCAACACCACTGATAAACTCAGTTTAACACCAAACCCCTGAAGGAGAAGGGGTGGTCAGAGGTGGGTTGAAGAGCTGAGCAGCCAGGCAGGAGCCTGGGGAGGGCAAACAGGCAGGAAAACTCTGAGGATTCCTGGCTGGAGGGGAGGAGGGAGCCCCGTACCTGGCGCAGCTTCGCCATGGACTCGCTGGGGATGATCTCGTTGCGGTGCAGCCGGGTCACAAAGCAGAGGGCCTGGAACTGGCTCTGGCCCCTCTCCAGCTCCCCGAGGATTAAGGCACGGAAAATCTTCACCTCCTGACACAGAGAGAGAAATAACAAGAGTGAGAGCTGCAAATCTTTGGCATGGGCGAGGTGAACTGAAAGGTCGGGGTCAAAGAGAAAGGCTCCAGCCCTGAAACAAAGCCAAAGGTCTCCTACTGGTGCTGCCTGAGCACAGAGGGGTGATCCCAGCTCCAATCCCACCCCAAAGCCTGCAGCACAATCCCTGGTGTCCGTAGAGAATGAAGGGTTTTCCCAATCCCACTGTGGCAAGGCCAAATTGCTGCCAGGTCACATCCCACACCCACGAGCTGAGGGTTCCTGTGCTTCCCCAAGAAGGGAAGCAAAGCCCCAGGGAGCCTCGTTTGGTTCTGCTGAGCAAATATCACACAGCCATCATGGTCATGCCTTGCTGAGTAAGCAGCCCCAGATTCCCCCTGCTGCCTTCCCTCACTTGCTTCTTGACAAGTGGAGAAAAAGTTGCTCATCCCTGAGCGTGTGGAACAGAAGGGAAAATGGAATTGTTAAAGGCAGAAGGAGCCGTGATGATCAGCTGCAGCTGACTTCCTTTTCTGTCCAGGTCACTAATTTTGTCATTTTATATAACATGGACTGCAGTCCTTTCCAGAACCAGCTAGGAAATCACTCACAGTTACTTCATGTAGAGCCCCAGAAATCCTTGGCACCAAACCCTGATTTCTTTGCAGGGATCAATCCCTGCCTCTGGCTTCAGGGGCATCAGTGCCCTCTGTGGGAATCTGCCACCCCTTGGTGCCATCCCATCCCACTCCAAGGGCCAAGCAGGACTGGAACAGGGAGATCAACCCCTGCACAGAGAGCTGGGCAGACACTGGAGGCTGGAGGGCAGAGCTGTGCCAGCTGCTCAGATCCCTCTCCTCCTGCTGGATGGCTCACTGCCCTGGCCTCTGCCAGCCTCCCTGTACCCCAGAAGGGAGCATTCCTCTTTTCCAACCTCTCTGTGCCCCAGAAAGGAGCATTCCTCTTTCCCAGCAGAACTTTCCTGCTCACTAAGCCCACTATTTATTTCCTGCCTTCTCTCCCATGCCCAGAAGAGCAATGGGAATGCCATTCAGTGCACATCTGGACAGCTGCAAGAACAACAGCATTTCCACCCCCCAGGATGGGAGGAATCATCTTGCTGCTGCAATTGTTGACTTTGCACAAGGCAGAGCAGGGCGCTGAGAAGAAAGAGATTCCAAAAATTCTTGTGAAATTGCTGTGGAATTTTTACTTTTTTCCCGAGAGATTTCATGGGGAGGTGTCCCACTGAGGCACTGGAACAATCCACATTCCCCATCCACATTTGGTCCAGCTGCTTTCCAGCTTCCAGATGGGAGCTCCCCCAGCATGCAGGGCCCATGGATGAGTGGACTCAAACCAGCAGCTGACTCTGGCATATTCCTCAGCTGAGGGTTTAATTCTAATTCCCTTTGAACAGGCTGGGAGAAGCAAGCAGGGACAGCCACGTTTGGCATTCAGGCCAAAAACCTCCACAGGCAGGAGATTAAAAACAATGCAGCACTTCCCAGGTTGGAGGCAATTTTTGTAAAATGAGAACGTGCTGAGCAGCTGATTAATCCTCCTGATCCATCTATTTAAGAATTAGCCTTCAGCCAGGCAGCTCCTTCCTCCTCAGGGCTGATGCAGACGAGGAATTCCCAACTCCCTCTGCCCAAACTCCAGGTGCCAGGGATTTCCAGGGCTGACACCGAGGGAGATGCTCAGGGTGGGCTGCCAGCATTGAAACAGCTTTAAAAAAAGCTGTTTTTCAAGTTTTTTCAAGGATCTGGCTCCTGTAGCATTCTGAGGGGGGAAATCCCACCTTTAGCTGGACCTTGCAGTGAGCACTCCATCCTTCTCTTCCCTGCCCTGCCCCAAATCCTGGCCTGGCTTTGGTCCCTCTCTCCCTGCAGCCCCAGCTGGAGCAGGAACCAAACCAGGCTGCTTCAAGAAGATTCCAGAGGGAAAAGAGCTTTCCTAAGCAGATAGGACTCAGTTTCCTCATGCACAAAAGCCCCTTCTTTAGTCACAAAGCTGACATTTATAGGAAATATCAGAAGGAACGTGTAAGACTTATTTGGCTAACAATACACTCATTTATTTGTGTATCTTGGTCAGCAAATGGCCAGGCTGCATGTCTGTCAAATCTCTCTATTTGGTTAAAGAGAGTTAGTTTATATATTTTAAAGTTATAAAGTTTCCATATTTAAAGTTATTTCTATATTAATAATCTATATTAATATAGAAATATATACTTTATTATAATTATTATAAATATAATATAATTAATATAGTTATACATTTGTATTTACATATTATTTTATTGATTTATATTTATATTGATATTTTATTCATAAAGTTTATATATTTACAAGTTTATATATTATATATTTCAAAGAGTTAGTTTGGTTAGTTTATAATTTTCTTCACTGATTCTCATGGGACAGATTTATTGTTTATGCAGGTACAAACTTATTTTTCTTACTAGAATAGATTGTTAACTGCCTTTATTCTTATGGGAACTTATAAGGAACTTACAAGCTAAAGCCAGCTTAGCTGGAATAGCAAGGCCTAAACCATATTTTATAAAATAGAAAATATTTATAAAATAAAGATATATACATATAAAATAAATATAAATAATAACACAAAATATAAAATATTTGCTGTTATTTCTACTTGCATGTAACAAAGAGCCACCAAAGCTTGGAGAGCACCTTCCCCTCCCCAGCCTCCTTTTCCCAGCAGGGAAAGCAGAGAATCAGTGCCAAGGTGGGTCCCCAGCCAAGGCAGCAAACAGCACCTGAACTCCAGGTTCTGCAGAATTTCCCAGCAGGGAACAAGCCCCAGCAGAGCAGAGCAGAGAGGGACTCTGCAGAGAACTCAGGGAGGGGAATCCTCAGCCCTGAGTGGGGCAGTGACAGCTGGGGCTGGGTGACAGACACTGCAGGGGACAGCCAGCCCTGCAGCGAGGCCACAGCGGCTCCTCCAGGCAGGGGGGAAACCAGTGCTCCCAAAATCCTGGTGCTACACCATGGAAACCAGTGCTCCCAAAATCCTGGTGTTTTAGCACAGAAATCAGTGCTCCCAAAATCCTGCTGTTTTAGCATGGAAATCAGTGCTCCCAAAATCCTGCTGTTACACCACGGAAACCAGTGCTCCCAAAATCCTGCTGTTTTAGCACAGAAATCAGTGCTCCCACTCCCCAAATCCCATTGTTACACCATGCAAATCAGTGCTCCCACTCCTAAAATCCCACTGTTTCATCAGGGATATTGGTGCTCCTAAAATCCCATTGTTACAGCAGGGATATCAGTGCTCCCATTCCCAAAAACCCACTGTTACACCATGGAAATCAGTGGTCCCAAAATCCTGCTGTTTTAGCACAGAAATCAATGCTCCCACTCTCAAAATCCTGCTGTTTTAGCACAGAAATCAGTGCTCCCACTCCCAAAATCCTGCTGTTTTAGCACAGAAATCAGTGCTCCCACTCCCAAAACCCCACTGCTGCACCATGCAAATCCATGCTCCCAAAATCCCATTGTTTCAGCAGAAATCAGTGCTCCCCAAATCCCACTGCTGCCTGCCCCTACCCAAGGCACTCCCAAGGAGGAGCAGGGAAATCCTCCAGCTCCTTCCCTGCTCATCTGGGGCTGAGAGCACTCAGCCCCCCCTCCTGGGGTTTTTTTCCAGCAGGGATTTACAAGCCTGTGTGGTCCAGCTCCCAGCCCAGCAACGAACCCACGGCGAGCCGAGCAAAGCAGTTCCCAGGGAAATAAATCACTTCAGTGCCTTCCTCCCTGCAGCCCGTGCAGCTTTCCTGCCAAATTTCTCTGCCCTAAGGACATCAGTGCTGCTCTGGGGACCCAGTTGTGTCTTTGCAGTGGCACAGGCAAAAAGGAGAATGTGCTGCTGGGGACAGGGGGTGACACCAGCACTGCACCGCTGTCAGCAGCCTTTGCCCCAGGGATGGAGCACAGCTGGCCAGAATTCCAGGAGTTTGCACAGCACGGGGAACTTGGTGTTGCATCCACACCCGGGGTCCAGCCAGCTGAGCCACCCTGAATGGGTGGGGATTATGGTTTTTAACCCTTCTGTCTCTGGAATGGAGAATTTGGGTGTGCTGCCTCTTATATTCAGGTATCTGAAAAGGCAAATTGAGGATGTGGGAGAGGACAATAAAAAGGAAATTTTCTGAGCAATAAATACAATTCTACAGAGTAACAAGCACCAGGGTGTTTTAATGACCCCTCCCAAAGGCTCCTGAATGTCCCTCATTTCCTACTTTTGGTATCTGTTCAGAGAAGAAGCTCCTTTCCAGACCACACAGATAAAATCTGTGCTCAGATGCTTTCCGTGCCACCTGGTGATTTGTCACCTCACACGTGGCCCCCTGGCATGAGGAAATTCTGACACCACCACCCCAAAAACATCACACAGCAGCTTGGTCAACACGGAAAGGACTGGCAGTGCAAGGGTTAAAGCACTACCCAGGCTTCCTCCCTTGTGTTTCCAAGCCCAACTTTTCCAGCAATGGAAAGGGAAGAGAAACTTCTCCCTATCTTTGTGCTGACCTTGAAATAAACCCACCCACTTTGTCCTCAGGCCATGTTTAACAACCAGCAACCTCACTCCACTCCAATCAGACACAACACTCAGAGCTGCTGAGCCCCCTCATGATTTTTTTTTTGCAATAAAAAATTTCATTTTTTGCAATACATTTTATGCCTGACCACAGAAAAAGGAGCGTTTTCATTCCCTTCTCTCAAACTACAAGAAAAGAAGGGGGCACCCCTGCTCTGGCCAGAAAATGAGTCCCAGTTTGAGCTCTCACTGCCCAGTTTGTGCTGCACCAAGGAGAAAATAACCTGGTGTGCTCTGAGGACACAGCTCCAGATCTGGAGGCAGGCAGGGGTGGAAGAGCAAAGAAAATCCCAGCCCTGTGGAAGCCCCAGGCACTGCTCAAGTCCCACCAGTGTCAGAGCAAAGCAATGAACAATGATCTCATTTAGCTCCTTTCTTCTCCAGCCCCTGGTCTGGCAACCACAAACTGCCAGCAGAGAAAAAAAAAAAAAAAATAGCAAATAAACCCCTGAGTTTGGACAAACCCCCTGCAGTTTAAGCCAGAGGAATGGAAAACTCATTTGTGGAAAAACCCCAACATCCTGGCCACATCATCAGGCTCAAGGGCAGCAGACAACAACCCCAGCTGCTTTTGGGAACACTCCGAGCCCCACGAGCTCCAGAGCAGCAGGAGTTGTGTAATTTGGGCGAGAGGAGCAGCAGGGTAGAGCAGGAACTGTCTGGGTGCAGCTGCAGCAGGTCAGAGGGGGAAGCCCGGCCAGGCTGCTGCCTGCTCACACATTACTCACCTCACCACAAAGCAGCTCTCTGCTCCTTTATGTTCCCCTGGCTTTTCCCAGCTATTTCCCAGCAAATCCACGGAGCAGACAGAGCCAGCTGCCCTAAAACTGAGGATCAGGAATGCATTTCTGCAAGTTGGATGCTTGCAAAGCCCTCCAGGGACCATCGCTTCCAGGGAGCTCAAGATTTAACCCATGGACCCAAAACACCTCCAGAGAGCCCCAACCCAGAAGAAACTCAGCTCTAAAAAGGGTGGGAGGGAGAGAAGATGTAGCACACACTCAGTCGGGTTTGTGGGTGAGCTCTGAGCTCTCAGGAGGAGCTGAAGCAAATGAAAAATGCTGAAAGAATCACCAGGTCACACCCCTGGTTCCCAAAGGACCTGCCTAGAGGATCTGCAGGGAATTTGGATTTCCCTGGCTTGGGAATGTGCAAGTTTGCAATCCACAGCTTCAGAGCCCTTCCTAACCTCCCTGCTGTGCCATGGCTTGCAATTAATATTTAATATTTTCTTTAACAGGAGTCACAGGGCTGCTTCCCTGCACATGCGCTGGACTATTTGAAACATGCCACATTTGAAACATGCCATCACTTCCAAAATCACCGTGGCTTCTGGTGGCACCTCAGGGAGGAAAAGAGACCTCTGAGGGGCTTGGAGAGAGACTGAGATTGAACAGGGAAGAGGCACCAGAACAATCCCTGGCAAAAAGGCTCCAAGGTTCACAGCAGGCTGGGACACAGCACCTTCCTATCTCATGGGTCTGGGCTTCCTCCTGCTGCAAAGCAAAGTCCACCTGAGCAAAGAGCCAGGACGGGGGGTTGGAATGAGATAACACAGCCAGGCCACCCTGGGCAAACTCTGCTTCCCTGGGCAGTGGGAGCTCCCTGCCTCCAGCCAGGCTTGGCATCTCCATCTCCATGAGACGTGTGGGACTGGGGGCTTCAGCTCAGCAGTATCACCTTCCTGACTCCGGGCTGGGAGCAGAGGGTGCAGGGCTGTGCTCAGAACTGACAGCTGCCAGTCACACACGTCCCACACCACACACGAGCCCCCCAAGACGGCAGGAGCCCACCTGAGGAATCAACTGCACCCCATGGCATCGTGGAGAGAGACATCCCAGAGCTCCAGCAGGACATGGACAGCCCCACACCAGAGCCAGGAACCCGAGATCTCCCCAGCCCTGCCCCTGCTCCCTGCCTGGCTGAGCTGAGCCAGCCACGCAAAACTCTGAGGAATTGTGCAAAACTCTGAGGAATTGTGCAAAACGCTGAGGAATTGTGCCAAACTCTGAGGAATTGTGCCAAACGGTGCTGCTCACAACTCAGCCAGGAGCACCAGAGCTGCTGGACTCGGCTGGGAAGCTGCTGCCCGTCCCCTCTAGGATCCTTCACCCTCTGTTTCCAGCGTGGAGACAGCCCCGGCACAGGGGTGACACCGGTGGGGACAGCAAGCCTGGCTCACTGTCCTGGAGCTGTGTCGGAGAGCTCAAACAAAGCCCCCGACGGTGCGAGAGGATGGATGGACTTCTCCCTGCGCATTCCCAGGGTCCTTCTGGCTCCCGGACCCCCAGTCAAGATTCTCCAGCTTCCGAGTTGGGATGGACTCGGATGGGGAAGGAGGACGGGAAGGATCGCCACCCCCACAAAAAGCACTCACGGAGCGCACGAAAAGCCCTGACCAGACCCTCCCGCGAGGTGCCAGGGGCCAGCGCTCCCATCCCGCAGCCTTTACCCTCCTCCAGCCCCGCCGGGACCACCGCGGGACCCCGCGGCACCCGGGGATGCTCTCCCAGCTCCGCTGTTATCCGAAACCCCCGGGGATGCTGTCCCAGTTCTGTTCTTATCCGAAATGCCCGGGGATGCTCTCCCAGCTCGGTCCCTGCCCAAAACGCCCGGGGATGCTCTCCTCGCTCCATACCGGTCTGAACTCTCCGGGGATGCTCTCCCAGCTCCGCTCTTATCCGAAACCCCCGGGGATGCTCTCCCCCGCCCCGTACCTGTCTGAAATCCGCCGTGAGCGTGACGAGGGCGCCGTCGGCCGCCCTTAGCTCCAGGCTGACGCAGTCGGCGCCGCTGTCGGCCTGCAGGCTCTCCTCCGTCACCTGCCCGCCGGGCAGCCGCACCCGCACCCGCAGCTCTGCCCGCGCCGCGGGGCCGGGCAGCGGGGCCAGCGCCAGCCACAGCAGCGCCGGCAGCGCCGGCAGCCGCGGCCGCGGGCCGCGCATCCCCCCGCGGGCCGGGCTCAGCGCAGGGCGCGCATGGGGCGGGGGGCGCGGGCGGAGCGCGGAAGGCGGCGGGGGAAGGCGGCCCCGCCGCGCCCCCGGCCCCGCGGGGGTGGCTCGCTCGCCCGGCTCATTCAGCGCCCGCTCGCTCGCTCCGGCCGTCGCTCCGTCCCTCCTTCCCTCCCTCCCTGCGCGGGCTCTGCCCTCGCCCCCCGCCCGTCACTTCCCCCCTGGACCCGGGACGGCCCCGCCGAGCTGCGCCCGCCCCGCGTTAAAGGAACAGCGCCGGGCCGGGCGGGGGAGCGGCGAGCGGCGGCCGAGACCGGGCTGCGCACCTGGATCCATCACCCAGAGCCCTGGATGAGCACATGGATCCATCAAATACAGCCCTGTATGAGCACATGGATCCATCACCCAGAGCCCTGGATGAGCACATGGATCCATCAAATACAGCCCTGGATGAGCACATGGATCCATCACCCAGAGCCCTGGATGAGCACATGGATCCATCAAACACAGCCCTGGATGAGCACATGGATCCATCACCCAGAGCCCTGGATGAGCACATGGATCCATCACCCAGAGCCCTGGATGAGCACATGGATCCATCAAATACAGCCCTGGATGAGCACATGGATCCATCACCCAGAGCCCTGGATGAGCACATGGATCCATCACCCAGAGCCCTGGATGAGCACATGGATCCATCACCCAGAGCCCTGGATGAGCACATGGGTCCATCAAACACAGCCCTGGATGAGCACATGGATCCATCACCCAGAGCCCTGGATGAGCACATGGATCCATCAAATACAGCCCTGGATGAGCACATGGATCCATCACCCAGAGCCCTGGATGAGCACATGGATCCATCACCCAGAGCCCTGGATGAGCACATGGATCCATCACCCAGAGCCCTGGATGAGCACATGGGTCCATCAAACACAGCCCTGGATGAGCACATGGATCCATCAAACACAGCCCTGGATGAGCACATGGATCCATCACCCAGAGCCCTGGATGAGCACATGGATCCATCACCCAGAGCCCTGGATGAGCACATGGATCCATCACCCAGAGCCCAGGCTGTGCACATGGATCCATCAAACAGCCCTGGACGTGCACATGGATCAGGGATGCACATTCTCATCAAACACAGCCCTCACCCCACAGATCCATCATCCAGAGCTCCATCCAGGCCAGCCTTGAACACCTCCAGGGATGGGGCAGCCACAGTGAAATACACTCAGAGTTTTCTGAACGTGTTCTTGCTGCAAGTCAGTCGATATTGATGTGACTCCTCAGGCTCCCAGTGCCACAGGTCTGGTGTGAGCCGTGCTGGAGGCATCCCTGTCCCTGAGGATGTCACTGGGACACCTTCAGAGTCCCTCTCCCAGACATGAGGGACCTGTGTTACTTCAGAGCCTGCACTCGCTCTCCAAATGCCCCCAGTCTGCCCTTCACCTTCCCGGCTCTGATCATTTCCAGATGGGCAGATGCTGCTGAAGGGCCCCTTTGATTTCCAAAGGTCTCTCTGCAAACACAAAGGTCACCGTGGCAGCAGGATCAGGGCCTTGGAGAAAGAGCTTTGTGAGCAGGAGCACAGAAATAAATGGAAACATCCATTTAAAGCCACGCTTCCAGGCAGGGAGATCACTCTTGTCCAAACAGTGCTTTTTGTGTGACCTCCCATAAGCTTTAACCCTAAATTTTCACAAAATTGGCTCCTTGAAACGTTTTTCAGGACAATAGCAGTGCTGAAAAAAAGAGAAGGAAAAGTTAAGAGGTGGAAAGGAGGGAGGAAAGCAATGGATACAAAAAGAGAGGGAGGGCCCACAAGGTAGGAAGGCACAGAAAGATCCTCATGACAAAAGCTGCAGAAGGAGAAGGCCCCACTCACACAGTGAATTTATTCAGAGGAGATTATGCAAAAAACCAGGAGGATCCCAGCAGGGGCTGGAGGGAAGAGCCATGAGGTCAGTGGGCACAAACAACCCTTAGAGGACCTCCAGTCCAGAGAGTTCCTCTCATCCCAGATCTGGAATCCACATCCCTGTGGCACTAATGCAGATTTATCTGAGCCCTGGATCCCGGGGTGTGAGAGGTGATTTGGGACCGTCCCTCTCTGTGCTGCTGCAGCCAGGCTGCCTGGGAGTACAGGGTGTTCTTTTCCTCCTGGTAGCTCCTGGAGCAGAGGAAATCATCAGTTTGGCTCAGCAGCTTGCCAGGAATGCTGGAGTGCTCCTGCAGATTGCAGTTCCGACCCGGGCACGGTGGGTTTGAGCCCTGTCCCAGAAATGAACGGACACACAGATAAGAAATACAGACAAGGGATTGAAAATGCTGCCAGGGAACAGAATTAAAGAGCAAAGAGCTGTTTGGGAGGTAGCAGGGAGCAGAAAAACAACCAGGGAGCACAGGAGGGACAGCTTTGCTGAGGTTTGGAAGGGACTGGAAGGTGCCAAGGGACAGATTGGTCAGCAGGTGACAGTGAAGAGAATTCCTGAAGAGCAAGTGCAGCTCCACGACTTTGGGGCAGGCCAAACCAAGGCTTTGGTGTCTTCCTGCCTTTGCTGGGGCAGCTGTGTGGATGGAGCCTCCCCTGAAGCCCAGGGAAGGTGAAACATTCCCCCCAGCTCCATGTACTCCCGGCAGGATCAGCCTGGCTGAGTGTTAATGATCTGCGCCAAGATTTTCTGGTATGTGAGCACATTGCAGCTTTTTACCGGGGGAAAACTTCCATTAAAATACCTCAGCCACGAGGCTGAGGGGGAAAAATGTGCTGCTAAAATCCCAGCTGGGCTCTGCTGTGCAGCTCCAGTGCGTGGGAGCGGGGAGGTGCAATCTGACCCAGGGCTTGCCCCGGTGCCTCTGTCATCCCCGGGGAAAACCACGGGGATTTGGCCAAGCTCCAAATCTCCACTGCCTCTTCCTCAGCTCAGAGCTGGGTTTGCAGGAGCTCCGTGTCATGCTGGCACCTTGGAAAACGTGAAAAACGCCAATCGCTTGTTTTTAAAATTTTAAAAGTTGAATAGTAATCAAATGGTTATAAAAATAGCAATACAATTAGAGAAATAATAATTTGGACAATTTGGATGAGGACAATACAAGACAATAGAAACAAAAAGTTAAAACCCACCAAGAACAAGCTTTTACTGCCTGCACAGTGCCTGAATTTCACATTTTGTTTACTCTGGTGTTAATCCCAGCTCCAGTTGGTGTAACTGAGGTCAGGGGTCAGGCCCAAACGTTCTGCCTTGAGCCTTTTAATGTCCCATCCTTCATTTTTCGTGCCAAACCGCTTTTAAAGCTACACGAAAGAACCATCAGTGCTTTTTGAAGGATTCAATCAGGGCAAGTATTTTGGGGAGCTGAACACACAAAACCCAGCTATTTGCCATTGTTCCCAGCACTACAGAACTGAAAGAGCTCGGGGAGAGTTAATTGGATTTTTTTTTTTCACTCCCCCAACTTGTAGACTAAATCCCAGCTATTATCACGAATATTACTACCGAGGACCTGTGGCTTGATCTGAAGCCCTGGGAAAGGATTTGTGTTGTGGTGTTCAGTGGAGACCTTACTGCTGCAGAAAGGAATCAGGTTTTGAGTCATTTCTCATTAATTAAAAGCATTTCCACCTCCCTTCCGAGCGTTCCCTGCTGCCCCTCCTGAATGCCCTCCTTCCCTTGGCAATTACATAAACCAAGCTCCTGAAAGGGGGTGAAAAAACAGCTTTAGTGGCTTAGAACAATGCCCAGCATCTCCTGGCTCTGACCTGGTTACCACCCTATTCTCTGTCCTGGGCAATTAGGGGGCTGAGCAGTGCAGCAGCCTGGGTGTAATTAAATGAGCAGAGCCCTGGGAAGTTGATGGAGTGCTTTAAAGCTGCTGCAGATGCTTGTCCAGAGATGTTGTCCTGATTAGAGTCACGTTAATTGGGATTCCACACTCTTTGATGCAGCTGCAGGGGAAGGGCAGCAGTGGGGGAGGGTTTGGGGGTGTGCAGGAGGGGTTCTGCCCCTTTTCTCCTGCATCAGTTCATGAGAAGGGACTCAAAAGCACAAAGCTGGTGTTACCTGGTTCAGGAGGAAGAGGGGAATTTTTGTTTTTGGGGGGTCTCCTGTGGCAGGGAGGAATGATGAATCTGACTCCATCTTCTCAGAAGGTTCATTTATTATTTTATGATACTATATTATATCAAAGAATACTATACTAAACTATATTTAAAAATACAGAAGGGATACAGACAGAAGGCTAAAAAGATAATAATGAAAACTCCTGACTCTCTCCAGAGTCCTGGCAAGACTCAAAAGGCCAAAGAGTCAAAGCAATTCTCATGAAACCAATAAACAATCACCTGTGGGTAAACAATCTCCAAACACATCCCAAAGCAGCAAACACAGGAGAAGCAATCAGATAATTATTGTTTTTGTTATTCTCTGAGGCTTCTCAGCTTCCCAGGAGAAGAATCCTGGGCAAAGGGATTTTTCAGAGAATGTGACAGGGAAGTGTCACCAAATAATCATCCTGAAGGCCCAGCACACAATGCAGGTGAGGATCCCTCACAGGGCTCCCAAAGCCCTGAGAGAGAAACCCTGAGTTGTGGGAGCTGGTGGAGATCAGCCAGCCAAAACTGGGCTGCCCTTTCTCAGGAAGGCCAAGAGAGCTGGCAGGGTCTGGTCCTCCAGGAGACCCTTCAGAGTTCCCCCTGACGGTGGGGATTGGGGAGGTACCAGGAGATTATTGGAAAAACCTCCCTCGTGGTCAGCACTCGTCCTTGGATGAGTACAAGCTCCTCTGTGGATGCCTCCTGTGGCACTGGAGATTTGGCAGGTGCCCCTTTTGCTCCCCTGCCCTCTGCTATGGCAGAAGTTGCAGCTGAAGGGTTCAATTCCCATTCCCTTTGTGTTTAAGTCAGGCTTGGTGCTCCTGATTTCCCTGCTCCCACAGCCCTGCTCCTTCCCTGAACATCTGGATCCAACTACCCAGCAGCAGGATGTCTGCAGCACATTCCTCCCCTCCCTCCTGCCTCTGTGCTGCTCACAGAGGGAGCAAACACAAAGAGGGGGAGGTCAGAGACAGAAAAAGGAGAGCAGGGCATGATGAAGAGGCTGGAACTTGAAATGGTTTTTTTCTTTTCCTTTCCTGGATTCAACTCTTGACCTGTGTGTCTCTCAAATGCTGCTGGAATTCAGGAATCCCATTAAAGCCCACTGAAAAAAAGTCTTCTGAAGCTGCTCCCATGCCTGGAAGTGTTCAAAGCCAGGGTTTGGAGCAGCCTGGTTTGGTGGAAATGGGACAGAATGAGTTTTAATGTCCCTTGGAACCCAAACTGTTCTGGGATCCTCTGAAAGCTGCCCTCAGCAGGCAGAGGGAAAACCTGCCAGGCATTTGCAGGGATGGAAAGGTTTGGGAAGGTTTTGGAAAGGTGTAAAGCTCTGCAGGGATCTCCCACAGCCCAGTGCCCCCCTGGGGGAGTGCAAAGCCCTGGGCACCCAGAGAGCTCCGTGCTGGTTTGGGGAATGAAGCAATCCAGGAAGCCAAAGTTCATTAAAGTCCACCAGCTCCTGCCCTCGGTGTGTTTGGAGATAAAAACAGCAAGGTCTGGGAGCAGGAACTGCTCTGAGCCCTGGGTGACATGTTCCCATGAACACAAGCAAATCTCCTGCTGGGAACAGCTGAAACAGCCCCCAGGGACAGCCTGCAGGGGAAAGGAGCTTCCATGTCCTCTCCAACCCAATCCACTCCATCCTGCAGGGGGAAGGAGCTTCCATGTCCCCTCCAACCCAATCCACTCCATCCTGCAGGGGGAAGGAGCTTCCATGTCCCCTCCAACCCAATCCACTCCATCCTGCAGGGGGAAGGAGCTTCCATGTCCCCTCCAACCCAAACCACTCCATCCTGCAGGGGGGAAGGAGCTTCCATGTCCCCTCCAACCCAAACCATTCCATCCTTCAGGGGGGAAGGAGCTTCCATGTCCTCTCCAACCCAATCCACTCCATCCTGCAGGGGGGAAGGAGTTTCCATGTCCTCTCCAACCCAAACCACTCCATCCTTCAGGGGGAAGGAGCTTCCATGTCCTCTCCAACCCAAACCACTCCATCTTGCAGGGGGAAGGAGCTTCCATCTCCTCTCCAACCCAAACCATTCCATCATTCAGGGGGAAGGAGCTTCCATCTCCTCTCCAACCCAAACCATTCCATCATTCAGGGGGGAAGGAGCTTCCATGTCCCCGCCATCCCAAACCACTCCATCCTGCAGGGGGAAGGAGCTTCCATGTCCCCTCCATCCCAAACCACTCCATCCTTCAGGGGGGAAGGAGCTTCCATGTCCTCTCCATCCCAAAGCATTCCATCATTCAAGTGTCTCCTGCACTCCCCAGGAATCCAGGCAGGAGATTGTCACAGACATATTTTATGAAAAATCCCTTTGCCAGGATCTTTTCTCCTGGGAAGCTGAGGAGCTTCAGCTTCTCCATGTTTTGCTGCTTTGGGATGTGATTTGGAGAATTGTTCACCCAGCATGTGAAATTGTTTTTGCTCGATGACCAATGACAGCCACCTGTGTCGAGGCTGTCAGCAGCCACAAGATTTTATTATCATTCCTTTCTAATCCTTTCAAGCCTTCTGATGAAATCCCTTCTTCTATTCCTTTAGTATAGTGTTAGTATATAATTTTCTTTTAATGTAATATATATCATAAATTAATAAATCAGCCTTCTGAAAGATGGAGTCAAGATTCTCATCTCTTCCCTCGTCCTGAAACACCACCACAGGAGATGCTCCCACCACATCCCTGCTACTGCTGGCATGGGAGGGGTTAATTCAAACCAGCACAGTTTAGGCTGGAATGATTCCTGTGGAAATTAAAGGGAAAAAAAAAAAAACAACCTTCAAGTGGTGAATTTTTAATTGGGAGGCTGACCAAGGAGCAGATAAAGCAATGCCAGGGTGGAGTTAAAATCCCTTAAAACAAAAAGGATGTGAACTTTCAGTGCCTGGTGTGAGGGATATTATAAATCTCAAATTCTAAAAGGATATAAATCTAATTAAAGTGCTATAAATCTAACAGGGGGAATACACTGCAAATCCAGCCAAAGTGATATCCATCTAAGGAAAGCAATGCAAATGCACCAGAAACACCATCAATAAAATCCAAGCCATAGAGGAGATGTAACAGAACCAATCTGAACCCTAAATCAAGGGTTAATACAATGCTATAAATACAGCAGGATGATCTAAAACTAATTCCAGTGATTTATAAAATGGACATTTGGAGAAGAATCACAACCCACAGAAGAGGAGAGGAGCTGGAGAGGGGGACCAGGAGAGGTTTATGAGCAATGAAACCACAAAGAATCAGCCAAGGTTAATGAGGTGCTGTGCTCCAGCTGCAAAAAGGCTCAGGGAAGCTCCTCGTGCCCACTGCTCTGAATCCCATTTTTAGCCACATCTTATTTTCCCAGTAATAAACTGGAAATTATATTTGTTATATTATTTTTCCAATAATATCCCATATTCTGAGCCACATTTCACAGGTCAAGGCAGCGAAATGGGGAAGGTTTGATGGGGTAGATGGTTAAAATAATGCCATTTTTGGCATTTTTTTGCATGCAGGAGAAGCCAGAATCCTCCAGCCCAAGGTCCTGGGAGCTGTGGGGGATCCTCAGCCATGCAGGGATTTGGGGCAGCTCAGGAGATCTCAGCCAGCACAGCCCTGACATTCCCCCTGCTCATTCCCAACCCAAATTTTCCAGCGTACAGTGAAACAACAAAAAGAAAATGAAGGATTTGGGGATTTTCTCCACCCCCTTCCCCTCCTGTGTTTAAAGGCAGAACTGTCCCAGATCTGCTGTCAGAGACAAGCAGACACAGTGGGGACTATTTCTGCCTTAAAGTGGAAAGATCTCATTTGTAATTTCCATTTTCCTCCACTTGTACACAAAGTAAATTCCTAAAGCTCTTTTTTGGTTTTTTTCTTTCACTGAAGTGTTGCAATAATTGACCTAATCCAGCCACAATCCAAATAATCACAATCAATAATGCTGTTTGTCTTTGGGGGGGAAAAAAAAAAAATCAATTCCAGAAAATAACCAGGTCTGCTTAAAATTCTGGCTGCCTTTAGCAAGAAGAAAGTATTTTCATTCTGAATAATAAAGCACCCTCCGTTCAGCTTCACAATTGTGCTTTTCCCTTCCAATCTTCCTCCAAAGTGCCATATGTTTTATTCTTGCAATTCCAACATTTTCTCCTGCTTGAGATTCATTTGGCATTTGAGCATCTGCAGTGGCCTGAATTTATTTATTTTTGGTTTTCCAGAGCAAAAGAAAATATCTATTTTGGGGAAACTCACTGGGAAGCAGCAACCCCCTCCCCAAACCCCCAGCCCCAAAAATTTATGTTCAAAAATCAGCCTGGAGGCTCCCAAACCCTGCTGTAACCCCAAACCCTTTCCCAGCTCCCAAACCCTGCTGTAACCCCAAATCCTTTCCAAGCTCCCAAACCCTGCTGTAACCCCAAATCCTTTCCAAGCTCCCAAACCCTGCTGTAACCCCAAATCCTTTCTCAGCTCCCAAACCCTGCTGTAACCCCAAACCCTTTCTCAGCTCCCAAACCCTGCTGTAACCCCAAACCCTTTCCCAGCTCCCAAACCCTTTTCCAGCTCCCAATCCCTGCTCTTATTCCCAAATCCTGTTGAAGCTCCCAAACCCTGCTCCTTTTCCCAAACCTACCTTAACTCCCAAACCCTTCTGTAATTCCTAAACCCCACTCCAGCTCCCAAACCCTGCTCTAACCCCAAACCCTTTCCCAACTCCCAAACCCCTTTCCCAGCTCCCAAACCCTTTTGCAGCTCCCAAACCCTTTTCCAAACCCTCTCCCAGCTCCCAAACCCCTTTCCAAACTCTTTCCCAGCTCCCAGCCCCTTTCCCAGCTCTCAAACCCTTTTCCAAACTCTTTCCCAACTCCCAAACCCCTTCCCATCTCCCAAACCCCTTCCCATCTCCCAAACCCCTTTCCCAGCTCCCAAACCCCTTTCCAAACTCTTTCCCAGCTCCCAACCCCTCTCCCAGCTCCCAAACCCTTTTGCAGCTCCCAAACCCTTTTCCAAACCCTTCCCCAGCTCCCAAACCCCTTTCCAAACCCTTTCCCAGCTCCCAAACACTTTTCCAGCTCCCAAACCCTTTTCCAAACCCTTCTCCAACTCCCAAACCCTTTCCCAAACCCCTTTCCCATCTCCCAAACCCTTTCCCAGCTCCCAAACCCCTTTCCATCTCCCAAACCCTTTCCCAGCTCCCAAACCCTTTTCCAGCTCCCAAACCCTTTTCCAGCTCCCAAACCCTTTTCCAAACCCTTCCCCATCTCCCAAACCCTTTCCCAGCTCCCAAACCCTTTTCCAAACCCTTCCCCATCTCCCAAACCCTTTTCCAGCTCCCAAACCCTTTTCCAAACCCTTTTCCAGCTCCCAAACCCTCTCCCAGCTCCCTGCTGACGTTATCCTGACTCGTGGCTCCTGGAACCAGCCCAGCCTCCCCCTCTCCCTGTCCCCAGCCCAAGGCTGATGTCCCCACAGGCAGGAGATGGAGGCAGGCCAGGGGACAATCTGTTCCTCATCGAGGTCATCCTGCAGATGCTGCTGATGTGGCGTTTGGGGGATGGAGCAGAGCAGAGGAGCAGAATCAAATAAATAATCCCTTCCTCAGATAAAGCAGGAGAAGCACGAGGCCAGCCAGGAAAACTAAACTCTTTCAGGTGACCCTCTGCCCTGCTCCCACAGCCCTGGGGACACCAGAGCAGCTCCAGACGGGCACTGCATCAGACTTCACAGGAATATTTTTCATATCTCCAGTCGGTCTTTCCAGAGGGTTCTTTTTTCTTTTCTTTTTTTTTTTCCTTTTGGTGTTGTTTTTTTTTTTTTTAATTTTGTTTTGCTTTGTGTGTTTTTTTTTTTTTTGCTTTGTTTTTTTTTTCTTGTTGTTGTTGTTGTTTTTCTTTGGTTTTTTTGTCTCTCTCCCAGCCCTTTCAGAGCAGGGGCTTCCCCCAGCCCTGCTCTCCAAGCTCTCCCTGCTCCCCTGCAGCCCAGCCCAGCTGCTGTGACATTTTCACCACCCACCTCAAAGCACAGCCGCCAGCTCAGGCATTCTGTCGGGTCCTGGTGAAAAATCCCAGCTGCCTGAGAGTTTCCTGCTCGCCTCCCTCACCCTCCCCCTTTCAGGAGCTGGGGGAAGCAGGAATGCAAAAGCTGAGAAGCCTCCAGAGCTGCGAATATTTTTTTTTCCCCTTTCTGTGTCAAGTGAGAGAAATCAGCAGCACCTCTTGAGAAGCCACCCCCAAAAAATGGAGACTCAAATCCCAGAGCTCCCAACCCTCCCTCAGGAAAGGCCCAAACTCTGAGTTCCAGATGCTCCAGAGGCTGGAGAGGTTTGGCTGTGACTCAGGAGTTTGGGATGAGCCTTTCTGCAGGGTAAAACCAGTGGGCTCCACGGTCAGCTGGTGACTCAGGGAAGCAGAAAAAGCAGGAAAGGAGACAGCAAGGGGGCTCAAGAGCTGGAATCAGACCAAGCTCCAGTGGGAAGCTCCAGTGTTTGCCCAGAGCCCCGTGGCAGGAGCTGAGGGATGGATTCAGGACAAGGCAGGATGCTCCTGCTTGTGGCTGCCCTGCCAACACTGCCAGGCCAGGCAGACTTGGAGCTGCCAGTGCCAGGCTGGAGAGAATCCCTCCTGCTGCTGGTGGGTGAGGAATTTCCTGCTGGCTCTGAGGAATTCTGCAGCCCAGGATTAACTGAGAGGAGAAATCACATCAGATTCCCTTCGCAGCTCAGGGCCAGGAGTGCCAGAGAATTCCTGGCTGGGATGGAGCCAGAAGGGTCAGGGCACTGCTGTCAAGGAAAGAGAGACCTGCTGGAGATGAGAGGCATTGGCACAGCAGGAGGGAGGCAGAGCCTGGGGCACTGGGCTTTGCTCAGAGCAGAGACAGGAGGGAAAACACGCCTGAGGCTCAAGGAAGAGAAATCTCTCCTTCCCTGCTTCCCACCACACTCCTGAATCTGCTCTTCGGACCTTCTGGGATTCCCTGGCCCTGCCCAAAAGCTGCTCCAGCCCTCCCAGGAGGTGAGGAAGGAGTGACCCCAGTGTCCAGCTCCAGGAACCACCCCAGCACCCCCTGAGGAAGGAGTGACCCCACTGTCCAGCTCCAGGACACTCAGCAGCCCCTGAGGAAGGAGTGACCCCACTGTCCAGCTCCAGGACACCCAGCACCCCAGGAGGAAGGAGTGACCCCAGTGTCCAGCTCCAGGACACCACCCCAGCACCCCCTGAGGAAGGAGTGACCCCACTGTCCAGCTCCAGGACACCCAGCAGCCCCTGAGGAAGGAGTGACCCCAGTGTCCAGCTCCAGGAACCACCCCAGCAGCCCCTGAGGAAGGAGTGACCCCACTGTCCAGCTCCAGGAACCACCCCAGCAGCCCCTGAGGAAGGAGTGACCCCACTGTCCAGCTCCAGGACACCCAGCACCCCAGGAGGAAGGAGTGACCCCAGTGTCCAGCTCCAGGACACCACCCCAGCACCCCCTGAGGAAGGAATGACCCCCACTGTCCAGCTCCAGGACACCCAGCACCCCCTGAGGAAGGAATGACCCCACTGTCCAGCTCCAGGAACCACCCCAGCAGCCCTTGAGGAAGGAGTGACCCCACTGTCCAGCTCCAGGACACTCAGCACCTCCTGAGGAAGGAGTGACCCCATTGTCCAGCTCCAGGAACCACCCCAGCAGCCCTTGAGGAAGAAGTGACCCCACTGTCCAGCTCCAGGAACCACCCCAGCACCCCCTGAGGAAGAAGTGACCCCACTGTCCAGCTCCAGGAACCACCCCAGCAGCCCCTGAGGAAGGAGTGACCCCACTGTCCAGCTCAAGGACACCCAGCACCCCAGGAGGAAGGAGTGACCCCACTGTCCAGCTCCAGGACACCACCCCAGCACCCCCTGAGGAAGGAATGACCCCCACTGTCCAGCTCCAGGACACCCAGCACCCCAGGAGGAAGGAGTGACCCCACTGTCCAGCTCCAGGACACTCAGCATCTCCTAAGGAAGGAGTGACCCCACTGTCCAGCTCCAGGACACTCAGCAGCCCCTGAGGAAGGAGTGACCCCACTGTCCAGCTCCAGGACACCACCCCAGCACCCCCTGAGGAAGGAGTGACCCCACTGTCCAGCTCCAGGAACCACCCCAGCCCAGCAGCCCCTGAGTCAGGATTTTGGCACTGTGGCTGTGGGCTCATCCCAGCCAGGATGGGGCTGGGGGAGGTGGGGAGGGGATGGATTCCCCTTCCCTGGCTCCACCAGACTCTGATCCAGCCCTGGAACCACGTGTGGGACAGGAGCCCCTCCATCCCTCCTGTGACCTCAGGCAGAGCCCTTCCCCAGCAGCACGTGGGGAGCGTGGCTCCGTTTCAAGGGACAAAGTGCAGGAGTTTCTCATTAACAGGGAATGAAAAGTTCCTGCTGGGATCCAGCTGGGCCAGCTCCCTCAGAAAGAGGGGGAAGAAAGGTGGAAAAGGAAATCAGAGCAGCACAGCTGCCCTCAGAGCTCTGAGCCTTGCTGTGCTGTCCCTGCTCCCCCCTCCCTGCTGGAGCCACACTGAGCCCAGCCTGTCCTGCTCCCAAACCTTCTGGGGGACTGTCACCCTGGTTTTTAAAGTTTTTCTGAGCCTTCTGATGTTTACATTCTTGTAAGGAACTCTCTCACACACTTTCTGTAAATAACTGATTGGTTTGCATTCTTTTATGGAGGAGGAGAAATTGGATGGGCTGTTGGTTTGTCCAGTGTCATTGGAGAGGTGGCACTGTCACCCTCCAGTCCACTGTCACCCTCCAGTCCACTGTCACCCTCCAGTCCACTGCCACTTCTGGAAATCTATAAATGTTATCTATAAATCTATAAATGCTGGAGTCAGAAGTTAAAAACCCTCTTTTTACTTTGAGAGAGCTGCGTGTCTGCATCATGTAAATAACTCATTGTTTGGCATTATTTTCTGGAAGAAGAGAAATTGGACTGTTGGATTGTCCAGGGTCATTGGAGAGGTGGCACTGTGACCCTCCAGTCCACTGTCACTTTTGGAAATCTATAAATGTTATCTATAAATCTATAAATCTATAAATGCTGGAGTCAGAAATTAAAAACTCTCTTTTTACCTTGAGAGAGCTGCGTGTCTGTGTCATGTAAATATTTTCTTATTTTACATTCTTTTCTGGAGGAGGAGAAATTGGACTGTTGGTTTGTCCAGTGTCACTGGAGAGGTGGCACTGTCACCCTCCAGTCCACTGTCACTTTTGGAAATCTGTAAATGTTGGAGTCAGAAATTAAAAATTCTCTTTTTACCTTGGGAGAGCTGCGTGTTGGTGTTGTGTTATTTTGTGTCACAGCTGGAGCAGCCCTGACCTCGGTGTCACCCCCAGGAAAACCTCTCTGCACAGGAAACATCCACCTGGCACCCAGAGCCAGCCCAGGGTGCTGCAGTGGGGAGCAGGAAGGGCACAGCCTGCCCAGGGCAGAGGGAAGGATGGAGAGGAGCAGCCCTGCCCTGTTTCACTGCTTACATCACCTCCAAAAAGAAGAAGCTGAACTGTGATTCCCCCGAGGCAGCTCCCAAGGAATGTACCCGACATTCCAAAAAAACCAAAAACTTTGTTTTTTTAAATTTTTTTTCCCACCTACAAGAGCTGGCTGCAAAAGCAGCCTCTCACTGCAGAAGAGGAAAAAACCCATTTTGTTGGGGAGAGCCCAGTCCTGCCAAAGAGCCCGGCCCACGTGGGCCAGGCTGGGAGCAGGAGTGGGACAGGAGGGAATAAAGAATAAAGTGGCTCTTTCTGTGCTGGGGCTGGCCAGGGCTGGGGGAGATGCACGGGCAGCAGAACTGGAAAGGTCAAGTCTCCCAAGAGCCCAAAGAGAGGGATCTTCCTTCTGGGGCAGCCAGAGGGGGAATGAGGAGGAGAATCTGAGCAGCAAGCAGGCCCTGGGAGCATGGGAGAGCCTCCCTGGGCAGCAGCACATTCCCGAGCCATGGAGGTGAAGGAGCAGAGATGGGGATGGCTGTGGGAGAGGTGAGGGGAAAGGAGGGAAAAAGCTGAGTTTGGATACAGCAGAACTTCCTTCTCCTTCTCCTTCTCCTTCTCCTTCTCCTTCTCCTTCTCCTTCTCCTTCTCCTTCTCCTTCTCCTTCTCCTTCTCCTTCTCCTTCTCCTTCTCCTTCTCCTTCTCCTTCTCCTTCCCCTTCCCCTTCCCCTCTCCCATCCCTCCCCCCTTTTTTCTCCACCAGAGAACCCCAGCCCCAGCAAAACTCAGTTTTGTTGATGGTGGAGGGAGATCTGCTTTGCTTTCCCCCCACCAACACCCACCCCTCAGCTCCTCCAGCCCTGCAGGGCCCTGCCTGCCCTGGGGAAGCTCCAGGAGCAGCAGCAGCACCAGCCCTGCCTGCCCTGGGGAGGCTCCAGGAGCAGCAGCAGCCCTGCCTGCCCTGGGGAGGCTCCAGGAGCAGCACCAGCCCTGCCTGCCCTGGGCTGTGCCCATCAGGGGCTGGTGCTGCTGCCCAGGGTGCCCTGCCCATCCCTGCCCACCTCCCCGTGCTCAGGGTGAAGGGCAGGCTGCAGAGACAAAGCCCTGGCCCCATTGCCATGGAGATGTTCACTCAAGCCGAGTTCAAAGGAAATTGTTCCAGCCAAAGCTAACGAGGCTGGCAGGAGAGCCGGGCTGGCAGCTGAAAGGGGCCAGCTCCTCGTAAAAGGGGGAAGGAGGTGGGGTCAGAAAGGGGGGCCCTGCTCCAAAGAGCAGCTCCAAAGAGATCCGGAGAGTTCCCTTGGAGCAGAGCCTCCCCCAGCAGCACAGGAGGGCAGGCAGCACCCCCAGCTCACTCCTGCAGGGCTGCAGAGAAGGGCAGGACAGAGAGAAAGGAAGGACAGAGAGAAGGACAGAGAGAAGGACAGAGAAAGGCGGGACATAAAGGCAGGACAGAGAGAAGGGTGGGACAGAGAATGCAGGACAGAGAGAAGGACAGAGAACAGCAGGATGGAGAAGAGCAGGACAGAGAATGCAGGATAGAGAATGCAGAACAGAGCAGGACAGAGAGAAGGACAGAGAAAGGCAGGACAGAAAGGCAGGACAGAATGCAGGACAGAAAGAAGGACAGAGAAAGGCAGGACAGAATGCAGGACAAAGAGAAGGGTGGGACAGAGAGAAGGGCAGGACAGAGAAGGGCAGGACAGAGCGCAGGACAGAGAAGGGTAGGACAGAGCAGGACAGAGAATGCAGGACAGGGAGAAGGGCAGGACAGCCCTCCCCTGGCCCTGCAGCCACCCGGGGCTCCCTGGAGGTGTTGCCCTTGGTGTAATGATTAACCCTGGCAGGGCAGGCTGCTCTGAAAGGCTGGGTTCTGTTGTGCTGTGTTGGGGCTGCTTTGTCTCTCAGACATTGCAGAGCCCCTCAGAGCATGGCTGGCACTGCCCTGGGCTCAGCTGGCATTTCTGGAGGCCCATGGGAGCACCTGGAGAGAAGGCAGGGCTGCTCTGAGGGGCTGCAGGGAAGGCAGAGCCATGGGCTGGGGCAGGCAGGAGAGTGCAGAGCTGCAAGGCCAGAGAGCAGCTCTGGAAGGGATGATGGAGCAGCAGCTGCCAACCCTTCCCCTGCCCTGCAGGAGCACTTTGAACACCTCCCCTGAGCCAGAGCAGGAGCAGGAGCAGGAGCAGACCTGCTCAGTGCAGGATCTGGGGAGCCACGAGCAGCACAGCTCAGTGCTGGAGAGGGGAACTGGGGCTGTAAATGAAAGAAAGAACAAAAACCCCAGAGTCAGGACAGGCTCTTCCAGCTGAGACAGGAGATCTTCCCATCTGCTCCTGCAGTGCCAAGAGGAGAATTGGGCTGGAGTGGAGCAGGGCAGTGAGAGGAGCTTTCATCTGCAGCAGGCAGCCCTGGCTGGCAAAGAGTGACCCTGGGGGAGCCCTGGGCAGCCTCTGGTCACTGAGGAGCCTGTGGGCAGCACAGCTCCCCTGCCAGGCCCCCTCTGCCCCCTCCCCATGCCCATCCCTGCCTCCCTGCAGCCCTGCAGGCTCAGATGTGCTGCCAGGGCAGTGCTGGGCAGCAGCAGAAGGTGCTGACAGCCCGGGCACTGCTGCAGCTCCCCCAGCCCACATCCCTCTGCCCCAGCCCTCTCCCACCTCTTCCTTTGCTTTCATCCTCCCCAGCTTCCAGGCTGGAGCTCCAGGCTGCAGCTGCTGCAGAAAAAAGGAGATTTTTTTGCTACTGCACAACGGGGAGATTTCTCACCAATTGGAATAAAAATGTTTTCTCTGCTGTTAACTTTTTCCTCCCCTTCTTTCCCCTTTTCCTGCCTCCTCTCCCAGGGTCACTCCCTTGCCAGCTGGCTCCTCTCCCCCTGTGCCACTCCAGGGGCTCCCTCCTGGAGCAGCTCTGACTTTTGGCCTCCTCAGGGACGTGCCCGAGCAGGAGCAGAGGAAAGTAAGGAAAAGGGGAAGGACAGGCTCGGCTTTCTGCTCTCTGCTGTGTGCAGGGAAGCAGAGCAGACCTGGATTTGCTGATTTTGGGAAGACCAGCAGGACACTGGAGCCTCTCTGGCCCTGTAACCTCAGAGCTGGGGTCACAGCTCACTCGTGGCCACGTGGAAGGAGGACACAGCTCCAGGGCTTGGATCTGCTGCAGTAATCTCAGAATAAATGATATCACAGCTGCCTTCCTCAAAACAGAGAGGTTTTTCCTTCCCTCCCCAAGGCTCTATCTGCAAGTTAAATTCTTTTAGAAAACAAAAACAACCGGTCAGAAAAACAACCTAGGCGGCCACAGTTACATTTGTTTTCCATTTATCTGTAATCTCAGCTCTTTTTTTATTGTATTTGCAGGGTTCCCAGACAAAGGGAGGGATGATGAATCTGACTCCATGTTCTTAGAAGGCTCATTTATTATTTTATGATATTATATTATATAAAAGAATGCCAAATAAAACTATACTAAAGAATACAGAAAGGATACAGACAGAAGGCTAAAAGGATAATAATGAAAACTCCTGACTCCTTCCAGAGTCCTGACACAGCTTGGCCCTGATTGGCCAAAGAGTGAAAACAATTCACATGAAACCCATCAAACAATCACCTATGGGTAAACAATCTCCAACCACATTCCAAAGCAGCAAACACAGGAGAAGCAATCAGATAATTTTTGTTTTCCTTTTTCTCTGAGGCTTCTCAGCTTCCCAGGAGAAGAATCCTGGGCCAAGGGATTTTTCCAGAGAATATGAATGTGACAATTCTCCCATGAAAAATTTGCTCTGATGGTGAGGGTGGGGAGGCCCTGGCCCAGAGCAGCTCTGGCTGCCCCTGCATCCCTGGAAGTGTCCAAGGCCAGGCTGGAGCACCCTGGGGTAGTGGAAGGTGTCCCTGCCCATGGCAGGAGATGGTTTTTAGGGTCCCTTCCACCCCACACCACCCCAGGATTCTGTGGCATCCTGCTGGGGAGTGCAGCAGCAGTTCTGTATAAATCTGCAATAATTTCTCCCAGCTCCATCCCCTTTTTTAGCTGCAGCTGAGTCAGGGGCTGACCCTGTGCTATGCTGAGATGCTGAAAACCCTGCTGGAGGAGCCCTGCTTCCCCCCACTCTTCAGGAGCAGAGGGAAGAAGGTTTCTCCCCAAATCCTCCTCCCCAGAGCAGCTCCCAGCTCTGCCTCTCCCAGGAACTTGGCAGTTTCCCTCGGGGAACCTCTGCCTGCACTTGCCCCGCACTCAGCCCTTTCCCAGTGATGGTTAAACCCTTCTGAGGCAATCCTGAACCCATCCCTACCCCTTCCTGATTGCAAAACCTCCCTTTCCCCCCTCCTGGTGCCCTTTTTGTTCTGCAGGAGGAGCTCGGGCTTCTTTTAGCGCCTCTTTCGAGGTTGCTCAGCCTGGCTTTGACAGCCGACCCCTCCACGCTTCACCTCTGCTCTCCCTGCTGATCCGGCCCGGTTCTCCATCCCTTGCAGGCATTCTGATGACTCTTAGCATCCTTTTGAGGTGGAGCTGGAGAACTCCTTTGGAAGGTGTCCTCTCAAACGGTTTGAACTCTGCTTGGCTTTTTCTTCTTTTTTTTTTTTTTTTTTTTTTTTTGGTTTTTATAAAAGAAAAATTGCACATGCTCCTCTGAGCTCCTGAGTCCAATATTCATTCCTGTGGATTTGAAATCGAGGATCTCGTCTGCAGGCTCTGTTTGCTTTTCCATTTCACTTCCATTGAATCAGCAGTTACTCCCTGAGCCCCAGGCTGCTTTCTCAGCGTGGTGCCCTCGCTGCTGACCAAAGCCCAGGACTGGGCAGTGCCTTTCCTCACTGCTCCAGTGAACACTGCTCAGGAAATTCATCTCCAGCCCGTGCCAGAATGGACTCCCTGCTGTTATTAATGTCATTGATTTCCAGGATAAGTAAGAGCCTCTCTTCCTAAGAACACATTTTCTCAGGCTGTTTCAGGTGAATAATTTTGCAGAATTCTCTCTCCACGTCCCAGTTTGACCCTGGGAATGCACAGAACCCCCCCTGACAGTGCCAGGACCTGCCCAGTTTCTTTCCCCACTGATCTTCAGCCTTATAGATTCTTTTAACAGCATGCCAGGACTTGGAGTGCTCTCACTCTCAAGCTCTGCACTGCCCCTTTTACTGTACATCCCTGAGGGGAATGGTAATTATTTCAGATCTGGTCTGAGTGCTCCTGCACTTCATCAGAGGTGGACTGCCTTTGGGGCAGTGTTGGATTTTATACTAATAACTACGTGTACTTTATTTACAATAATTTCCCAATACCCATCACCTATGTTAGACAGTTTGTCTCTAAACTAATTTAGAAGTGTCACCATCACTGCAGAAGATGGAGGACAAGAAGAAGAAGAAGAAGAAGGACAGGACACGCTCAGATTCCTCCATCTTGCTTCTTGAACCTCCATTCTAAATCCCCAAAATTCCACTTTTTCACCCTGTGACAAATTCACCATCATTCTACTCAAACCCTTGTGGCTTGTAACTCCTCACACAAAGTTGGGAATTGTTTTTTCCTTGTTAAAATCCAAGGCACAGGTGGTTTTGACTCCGTGCCAAGGTCTCTGAGCCCTCTGCCAGGGTCTGGAGCCCTCCAGGGCAGCCAAAGGAATGTCCTGGGTTCTGACAGAGCAGGACTTGGACAGGCTCCTGGAATCGCTGCCACCAGCTGGGAGACTAATTTCGTTTCTGTTCTTTGCCCCTTTCTCCCCATCCTCGCTCTTTCTGTGTCTCAGCGAGGGAGGAAGGCAGCCAAGGGCTCTGCTCCAGCCGGGCTGGGGCATTCGGAGGAGGAGGAAACAGCAGGGAAAGCTGGAGGGGCTGCCCCAGGCTGAGCTGAGGATGAGGAGCACTTGGAATCCCTGCCAGGTCCTGGCTGTGCCCAGCCTTACCTGGGGTGGGGTCATCCCACAGCAGGGGCAGGGAGTGAATGGAAGAAGAAAGAAGCAGGGCTGAGGATGTTGAGGGCTCTGTCACCTCCTCCTCTGCTCTCTGCTGTGCCCAGAGCAGCTCTGTCACCGCTGAGCCAGAAGTGACCCAGACTCGCCGGCAGGCTGGTCCCACAGCAGCAGCTTTGATACGAAATTCTCTTCTTTTCTAACTAGGCTCGACACATTTCACTCGATTGGCTCATTAACAAAAACATCTTTCTCACCAGCAGCCCTTGAGAAGAGCAGGAAAACAGAGTAGGAAAACACCACCTGCAGGTGGTTTATAAGAACAAGTTATCATCGTTTGTCCACAGCTCCCTCTCCCATTTCCATCTTCCCTCTCCAGCCCCCATGCTCACACAGACCCCCCAGATCCTGGGATCTCCACCAGGCAGGGATGATGACTAAAAGGCCTCACAAGTCCATTGTGAGAAAACCAATCCCGTTTTCTCTCTCTCTGACCAAGCTGTCACACCCTCACAGCTCCACGAATTTGTGATCCCAGCATGAGCAGCCCCTTCCCCACTCAGCCTGGCATCCCTGGTGAGAGCTGCCGTGCCACTGGAGGTGCCATCCTCTGGAACAAGACATCAGCCTGCCAGCCTGGAGTGTGAAAAACCCTCCCTTGGCAGCTCCTGCCCGCCTTATCTCCCTCCCTCAGCCAAATTCCAGGTTCGGAGCTGCACAAAGCAGCCCTGAGGAGCTGCCAGGATTTTAATGAGCGGTTCCCACAGACACCTTCCCGCGATGAAACCCCGAGCAGGTGCACGCAGAGCTCGCAGAAAAAGGAGCTCTGTTTGCTCCTGGCTTGTTCAAACAGCAGCAGGTACAGAAATCCTCCCTCTCAAGCATCACTCGAGCCGGGAAGTGGCTTTGTTTGGCGAGGAAATTGTCGTGGAGAGCGGTTTGCTGCGGGGATGTTTACACGGTGCTTCTGAGGGATAATGGGCGTGCTGATAAGATAAGGAGGCAGCCGGGGATTGCAGGCGGGAGGGAGCGCGGGGATGGGAACTGCTGGGTGTGCTCTGCGGGGTTGTGGCCCTGACTCTCCCCGCGGAGAGCAGCAGGCACAAAGTTCCCAGGGTTTCTCTCGGGGAAGGCAGTGAGAAAGCTCAGTGGAGTGCTACAGAAGTTATAACAGAAAATTTTGTTTTTCTCTTTTCTCTGAGTCCCTCTCCTCCCTGGAGACGGACTGCCCTGCAAGTTCTGGAGGGATTTCCCAACACGCCCGGATTTTTGGGGCCCCTGACACCCGTGTGTGGGCCAGGGAGGACACCTAGCGGCTGGCACCTGTGCGGGGTGCCAGCCCCACAGCACCTCTGCTGGCACAGCTCTCTCCCCTCGGCATCCTCTGCATCCTCATCTCCTCTCTCCATGTCCTTTTCTGTTCTCCATCTCCTCTCTCCATCCTCATCTTGCTTTTCCGTGCCTTTCCTCCATCTCCATTTCCTCTCTCCATCCTCATCTCCCCTCTCCACCATTTCTCCATCTCCCCCTTCATCCTCATCTCCCTTCTCCATCCCATCATCTCCATGTCCGTGTCCATCTTCATCTCCCCTTTCCATCCTCATCTTCCCTCTCCACGTCCTTTCTCCATCTCCCCTCTCCGTGCCTTCCTCCACCTCCATTTCCCCCCTCCATCTCCATCTCATTTCTCCATCTCCATCTCATTTCTCCATCTCATTTCTCCATCTCCATCTCATTTCTCCATCTCCATCTCATTTCTCCATCTCATTTCTCCATCTCCATCTCATTTCTCCATCTCCATCTCATTTCTCCATCTCCATCTCATTTCTCCATCTCCCCTTTCCCATTTCCATCTCCCCTCTCCTTTCTCCAGTTCCATCTCCCTTCTCCCATCTCCATCTCCATCATTTCTCCATCTCCCCTCTCCTTTCTCCATCTCCCTCTCCATCTCCAAGTCCCTCTCCATCCCCCACCATGTCCCCAATGTGTCCCCCTTCCAGGGGACTGCCCTGAGGAGCCCTGGAATGCAGGGCCAGGCCATTCCCTGCTCCAGCAGGGAGCTGCAGCTTCCTCTCCCGAGCTTCCTCCACGCCTTGGCTCCCCTCCCTGGGTGCCAGCCAGCCCCAGGACGCCACACAGGGCTGAGCTGGGACTCGGTGGAGCCTCCAAGCTGAGTGCAATTAATGTAATGAAGGCTGGCCAGGAGAGCAGGCCGGGCTCCGTGCCTTGCCCAGGCTCCAGGTGCTCCCTGCCCCTGCACAACAGGCAGCATCCATCCCTCCATCCCTGCCTGCTGGAAGCCAGGGCTCAGGGAATATTCCTCTGCCTGTGCTGAGGTGTCCTGACCCCCAGGAGAACACTGCTTTTAGCCTTCATCCAAGGAGAAAGCTGCCAAGGCTTTGGAAGAATTGGAATTTACGAGTGGGTGAAGTAGACAGTGGTGTAGTTTATCACAGGGTGAAAAACTGAGAGTTTTGGGGTTTTGGTATGGAGATGGGTAGGAGGCAAAATGAAACATTTGGGGCTTTGTCTGAGCTCCTCCTTGTTCTTCATCTGCTCCATTTTCTGCACTGTTGGGGCACAGGGTGATTGGTGAGAAAGAGCCACAATGCAGGTGTTGCATGGACAGACAAATAAGTAGTTATTGGTAGAAAGGTAGAAATAAAGTCCATTCTAAGAGTTAATTGGACAAAATAGCTTTAAAAAGCCTTGAACCTCTGTGTCTGGTGACTTTTGGTGCCTTCTCTTTGTACACTAAGTCTGAGATGTAGGCAGAGTGCAGAACTTCTGATAAGAGAAAAATAAACAACAACCTGAAAACCAAAAAACCAAGAGTCCCTTTTATCTCTCATTCCTAACACAAAACTTTTCAGGGGTGTCCCCATCAGGGGGAGCCAGGAGGGAGATTTCCACACCTGCCCCTCTCCCTGGCATTCCTGCCCCCGTGATTTTCCCCTTTCACACCCGTCCCACCCACGAGGAGCTGGGATCCTGCTGGAGGAGCAGGCTCTGCAGCCGGGGAGGCAGCAATGCAGCACTTCTTGCGCCCTCTGGGCACCTCCCAGAGCTGCCATGCAGCTGCACAGGAGCTCTGCAGCCTCGGTGGCCACCCTGGTGACAGTGGTGACAGGGTGACAGGGTGACAGTGGTGACAGGGTGACAGGCTCGGGCTGTGCCCTCGCTGCTGCTGGCAGTGCCCAGCCCGCTCCCTGTGCTTGGTTTTGGGCTCTTCACCCCCCACACGGAACTGCTGCAGTGACAGAGCTGCCACCGAGCCCAGAGAGAGCTGGGACACAGCAAATCCTGCCCTGGAGGGCTCGGGGAGGGAGGGAGGGACAGCAGGGATGGACAGGGATGGACAGGGATGGACAGACGGGGATGGACAGGAGGGATGGACAGGAGGGATGGACAGGGATGGACAGGGATGGACAGGAGGGATGGACAGGAGGGATGGACAGGGATGGACAGACAGGGATGGACAGGGATGGACAGACAGGGATGGACAGGGATGGAGGGGGATGGATGGGGATGGACAGACAGGGATGGACAGGGAGAGATGGACAGGGATGGACAGACGGGGATGGACAGGAGGGATGGACAGCAGGAATGGACACAGATGGACAGACAGGGATGGACAGACAAGGGTGGACAGACAGGGTTGGACAGGGATGGACAGCAGGGATAGACAGGGATGGATAGACAGGGATGGACAGACAGGGATGTACAGCTGGAATGGACAGGGATGGACAGACAGGGATGGACAGGGAGAGATGGACAGGAATGGACAGACAGGGATGGACAGCAGGAATGGACAGGGATGGACAGACAGGGATAGACAGGAAGGATGGACAGGCTGGAATGGACAGGGATGGACAGACAGGGGTGGACACATAGAGATGGACAGGGATGGACAGACAGGGATGGACAGACAGGGATGGACAGCAGGGATAGACAGGGATGGACAGGCAGGGGTGGACAGGCAGGGATAGACAGGAAGGATGGACGGGCTGGAATGGACAGGGATGGACAGGCAGGGGTGGACAGCAGGAATGGACAGAGATGGACAGACGGGATGGACAGACAGGGGTGCAGCAGGTGGTCACTGCTGTGCCACCCACAGCCTCACTGTGTGCCCTGACCTGGAGCCAGCTCCTGCTGGGGGTTCCTGGGGCTGGAGAACGCTCAGAGTTTTGTTTTGCTGGGTGGGAAGAGCTCTGTCTGCCACCAGAGCGGGAAGGAGCGGGGCAAAGAGGCCTCAGAGAGTTGCCAGGATGGTGGAGGCTGGGCAGGGGACTTTGGGCAGCAGGAACTGTCCAGGATGGAGCCCCTGGAGCAGGCTGAGAGCTGAAGGCCCTGCCACACCACGGTGGGGCTGGAAGAGACACAAACAGGTGCTGAAGGAGCCATGAGCTCAGCGCCACTGACGTCAGAGCCACCGTGCTCAGCTCCTTTCCAAGGCAAACACCAGAGATTTTCCATCCAGCTCCCCTCAGATGCCAAATTTCCCTCCCATTCCTGCAAGCCAGGGCTGGTGTCCACACGCTCCTGCTGGGCTGCAGATCCCTTCCTGTCACTGTAGGACACCAAACAACACGAGGGCACACACTGCTGCTCTCAAGGTGAGGAAAAGGGAAGTTTGATTTCTGACTCCAACATTTACAGATTTCCAAAAGTGGCAGTGGAATGGAGGGTGACAGTGCCACCTCTCCAGTGACCCTGGACAAACCAACAGTCCAATTTCTCCTCCTCCAGAAAAGAATGTAAAATAAGAAAATATTTACATGACACAGACACGCAGCTCTCTCAAGGTAAAAAGAGAGTTTTTAATTTCTGACTCCAGCATTTATAGATTTATAGATTTATAGATAACATTTATAGATTTCCAAAAGTGGCAGTGGACTGGTGACAGTGCCACCTCTCCAGTGACACTGGACAAACCAACAGCCCATCCAATTTCTCTTCTTCCAGAAAAGAATGCAAACCAATCAGTTATTTACAGAAAGTGTGGGAGAAAGTTTGCCACAAGAATGTAAAGATCAGAAGGCTCAGAAAAACTTAAAAAACCAGGGTGACACCTTCCCAAGCCTCCAGCACGGAGCAGCCCTGGCAGGGCAGATAAGGGAGCTGGGAAGAGGAGCTGTGTCAAGGACAGCCTGAACCCATTTCCAGCCAAATTCCAGCCACCAAACCCCTCTGTGTGCTGCTGCCTCGCTGGGCTGGCCTGCAGCCTGCTGATCCTGCTGGGTTTCCCTGCAAAAGGGGATGGCATCACACACACACTCAGAGTTGTTTCCCAGGCAGCTGCCACCACCCTCAAGCCAGAGGGTGGGATTGGGCTGCACAGGGATAATGCTGACCCAGGACTGCAAGCCCAGACAAGGCAGCTCAGAGCTGCTGCTGCTGAGTAAGGGTGCTGGATGCAAAATGAAAACCCTCCCCGAGGTCTGGTCCTGACCCTCCACCTGCCTCAGCTCCTGTCACCTTATCCTCAATTCACTGCCATGAGTAAGGCAGCTTCAGGCCCCAAGTTCATGCTCTTATCTAGATTTTGGATTTATATTTGTATTTATCTCTGATTTTTTCCATCTTTTTCCCAGTGTTTTCCCTCTTCCTCGCCCCTGTCTCGTATTTCTCTGGCTGCCCTATTTCTTCATTCTGTATTTACAGTGGGAAGGGAGAGGGGAGTAAATCAAGAGCCACACGTGCAGGCTCACACATGGGCTGGATATTTGTCTTGCTCAGTCACGGGGTGAATAAGTGTCCTTGTTCCAACACGTTTTCCCAGTTCCCTTCCCAGGGGCTCTGCAGAGCCAGAATTCCTCTGCACAGCCACACTCCAGGCCTGAGCTCACTCTCCTTTGCTGCTGGCCTCGCTCCTCAGCGTTTTCCCCTCCTTCTCCTCATTCCCAGGCACCCAAAGCCCACCCAAAGCCCCCCAGGGGCTGAGCTGGCTCCAGAGCAGGGCCAAAGCCACTGCTGGGGGTTTCTGGGCAGGGCAGGGCCAGGGCAGCAGGATTTTCTCTGCTGGGATGGCTCAGCCCTGCCTCCCACCCCCCTGAGCCTGCTCAGCACTCAGATCCCACCAGGGGCTTTTCCCAGAGGTGAAGGAACCTTTGGGGACACCACAGGTGCTCTGAGCAGGAAGGCAGTGGCCAAAAGCCCAGAGCTGAGCCCAAAATCCACAGTTCTGCCAGCATCCAACATCCCAGCTCCCCTCAGGGTCTGCTCAGCACTAAAACCAGCTCCAAAGCTGGGCTCAGCTGGGACACTGCTCAGCTGGGCTGGAAAAGGAGCACTGGGGATTTCCTGCCCTCTGCTTTGGCTCCTTGGGCCTGTGGCCAGGGGCAGTTTTCAGGCTCTGACTCTGGAGCTGGGATTTCATGGATTGCATCCCAAGTTCTGCCACTCCAGCTTGGGAGATGGAGACTCTGCCCTGCTCCAGCCTGTCTGAAGTGCTCTGGGATCTTTGGGAACAAAGAGAGCTGCAAGAGAGGCAGATTACTTATGTAAAATTGATCATTTATAGAATCTCCTGCTTTTGGGGGGGGTGTAGAAGTCTTACAAAACATTCTGCTCTTTTTCTTGTTGATTTATCCTTTATTTATCCTGCAGCTGGCAGAACTGACTGATTGAGAGCTGGCTGCTCAAAAAGAGGTTTTATTTCCACAGAAAGGTTTGGTCCTGAGGTGTGGCTGCTATCAGGGATTTAATTTCAAGTTCTGCCACTTGAACATGGGAGCACGGGGAGGGGAGGAAGCACTGCCCCTTCCTCATCCTCACCTGTCCTGTGTCCCTGCCCCCGTGCCAGGCTGCCCAGTGACCCTGGGTGGCTCGGGAGGGACAGAGGCACAGTTTCTGTCCCCAGGGCAGGGAGTGCTGCCTGCACAGCTCTCTTGCTGGACCAGGGCCTGCAGGGATGCTTGGCTTGGGGTTGCCAAAGCCAGTGGATTTCACAGGATTTCACAGGAGGCTCTGCTAACACCTGGCTGCCCTTTTCCCCTCTCCCTGCTCTGCTGCCCTTTCTGCTGCTTCCCCCTGCACTCCCTGACCTCACCAGGGAGCTGAGCTTGGGCTTTAGGGACTTGGGTGTCACCCACATGTTCTGTGAAAAATCCTTTCCTTAGGATTTTCCCTCCTGAGAAGCTGAGAGGCCTCAGGAACAAACTGCAAACAATTCTTATCTGCTGCTGTGGGGTGCAACAGGGGGAATCTGTGACTGGTCTCATCTGGTTGTTTTTAATTAAGGGCCAATCCCAGATCACCTCTGCAGACTGTCTTGGTCAGAGACAAACTTTTGTTATTCATTCCTTTTCTATTCTTAGCTTAGCCTTCTGATGAAATCCCTTCTTCTGTTCTTTTAGTATAGTTTTAATATATTATCTATCATAAAATAATAAATCAAGCTTTCTGAAACATGGAGTCACCTTTCTCATCTCTTCCCTCATCCTGGGACCCTTGTGGACAATACTTGGGGAGCAGCAGAGGCACACAGGCAGCCAGGAAGGGAAGGCAGAGCCTTCACAGGATCACAGAATGACCAGGATGGGAGAGACCTTTGAGACCATCGAGTCCAGCCCAGTCCCAACAGCTCAACCCAACCCTGGTCCCCAGTGCCACCTCCAGGCTTTGTCAAACCCCCCCAGGGATGGGGACTCCACTGCTCAGAGCACCTGTGGTGGACCCAAAGGTTCCTTCACCTCTGGGAAAAGCCCCTGGTGGGATCTGAGTGCTGAGCAGGCTCAGGGGGGTGGGAGGCAGGGCTGAGCCATCCCAGCAGAGAAAATCCTGCTGCCCTGGCCCTGCCCTGCCCAGAAACCCCCAGCAGTGGCTTTGGCCCTGCTCTGGAGCCAGCTCAGCCCCTGGGGGGCTTTGGGTGGGCTTTGGGTGCCTGGGAATGAGGAGAAGGAGGGGAAAACGCTGAGGAGCAAGGCCAGCAGCAAAGGAGAGTGAGCTCAGGCCTGGAGTGTGGCTGTGCAGAGGAATTCTGGCTCTGCAGAGCCCCTGGGAAGGGAACTGGGAAAACGAGTTGGAACAAGGACACTTATTCACCCTGTGACTGAGCAGTGTCCCAGCTGAGCCCGGCTTTGGAGCTGGTTTTAGTGCTGAGCAGACCCTGAGGGGAGCTGGGGATGTTGGATGCTGGCAGAACTGTGGATTTTGGGCTCAGGGATGTTGGATGCTGGCAAGGTGTGGATTTTGGGCTCAGGGATGTTGGATGCTGGCAGAACTGTGGATTTTGGGCTCAGCTCTGGGCTTTTGGCCACTGCCTTCCTGCTCAGAGCACCTGTGGTGTCCCCAAAGGTTCCTTCACCTCTGGGAAAAGCCCCTGGTGGGATCTAAATGCTGAGCAGGCTCAGGGGGGTGGGGGCAGGGCTGAGCTGGATTTGGGGTTTCAGTGCTGAGCACACACCTGAGAGGAGCAGGCAGCTCCACCCAGCCTCCCCCTCTGCACCAGGCCCAGCTCCAGTGAGAACCAGGTGGGAAAGAAAACAAAAACTCAAAACCAGTGACACAGCAACCAAATTAATCATCAAAGTGTGGGGGGATCCTTCCTGGCCTCAGCAGGCAGCCAGCAGAAGCCTTGAAATGCAGCTTTAATTAATTAATTATAAACAAGGTGAGCGTGGTGCAACAAGCCCTGTGAGCAGTGGAAGGCATGCAGGATCCCTGCACAGTTATGCAACTAAAAAAAAAAAATATTGTAAAGTTGTTAAAAAAAAAATCTCTATTCTCAAAACCCTTCAGCGCCAAAAAATAAATTTAAAAAAACCTAGTGAAATTAAAAAAAAACTAGTGTCCCAAAAATAAAAAAGTATTTTTTAAAACTAAACAAAAATCCTTAAAGAAAACCCTAAAAGGAGCTCTAATCCATGCACAATAATAAAAACACTATACATAAAAAATAAATCACAATAACAAATGTTCTCCAAGCAGTGCCGTGTGAGACAGAAAACCACAAAAAGTTTCAACTATATTTCCTAAAAAAGCCTATAACACAAAAAACCCCAGCTCTTTCCTTAATAAACCAAAAATTAATTATCTAAAAAATAATAACTTAATTGAAAATCCAAAGTTTTATCTCACTATACTAAATTAAAAATATATAAAATCTAGATATAAAAGGTGGGAAGAAGAAGAATGTTTTAGAGGAAAATCTAGATTTTTAATGAGTAAAATCTGGATTTTGAATGAGTACTATCTAGATTTTGAATGAGTAAAATCTAGATTTTTTTATGAGCAAAATCTAGATTTTTAATGAGTACGATCTAGATTTTGAATGAATAAAATCTAGATTTTTAACGAGTAAAATCTGGATTTTGAATGAGTACGATCTAGATTTTTAATGAGTAAAATCTGGATTTTGAATGAGTAAAATCTAGATTTTTAACGAGTAAAATCTGGATTTTGAATGAGTACGATCTAGATTTTTAATGAGTAAAATCTAGATTTTTGAATGAGTAAAATCTGCATTTTGAATGCATAAAATCTAGATTTTAACGAGTAAAATCTGGTTTTTGAATGAGTACTATCTAGATTTTGAATGAGTAAAATCTAGATTTTTAACGAGTAAAATCTAGATTTTTAATGAGTAAAATCTAGATTTTTGAATGAGTAAAATCTGCATTTTGAATGCATAAAATCTAGATTTTAACGAGTAAAATCTAGATTTTTGAATGAGTAAAATCTGGATTTTGAATGAGTAAAATCTAGATTTTTAACGAGTAAAATCTGGATTTTGAATGAGTACGATCTAGATTTTTAATGAGTAAAATCTGGATTTTGAATGAGTAAAATCTAGATTTTTAACGAGTAAAATCTGGATTTTGAATGAGTACGATCTAGATTTTTAATGAGTAAAATCTAGATTTTTGAATGAGTAAAATCTGCATTTTGAATGCATAAAATCTAGATTTTAACGAGTAAAATCTGGTTTTTGAATGAGTACTATCTAGATTTTGAATGAGTAAAATCTAGATTTTTAACGAGTAAAATCTGTATTTTGAATGAGTAAAATCTAGATTTTTAATGAATAAAATCTAGATTTTTAACGAGTAAAATCTGGATTTTGAATGAGTAAAATCTAGATTTTTAACTAGTAAAATCTGGATTTTGAATGAGTACGATCTAGATTTTGAATGAGTAAAATCTGGATTTTGAATGAGTAAAATCTAGATCTTTAACGAGTAAAATCTGGATTTTGAATGAGTAAAATCTAGATTTTTAACGAGTAAAATCTGGATTTTGAATGAGTCCAATCTAGATTTTGAATGAGTAAATTCCCCATTTTTGGTCTGGCATTGCCCTTGAACTCAGCCCCCTCTGTCTGTCCCCTGATCCCGTGCTGAGCTGTGGTTTTGCCCTTTTCCAGGCTCAGCAGAGCCCTGGGAAGGGCTTGTCCCCCGGGCTGCACAAATGCTCTGTGCTGTCACAGCCGGGCACGGCTGCCCTGCCTCGCCCAGTATCGCTCTTGCACAACAGGGCACTCGTGTCCTGCTGCCACTTCTGCCAATAATTAACAACTAACACTCCCCATGGTCCTGCTCATAGCCTGCAGGCCTGGTTTCAACCCTGCCAGGGTGTTTGGCCTCTGTGGCACCCTGGAGGAGCTCCTTGGGTGCTCACAGCACCCTAAAAGTCCAAATCTTGGTGCTGGACACCAAATCCTGAGCAGGACTTGACCAGAACTGAACCAAATTCATGCCCCAAATTACTGAATCCTGTTGGTTCAGCTTTCCTTCCCTTCATCCCCCAATGCAAGACACAGAGCTGGTGGGCAAATCATCACAAACATCTGAGCTGCACTTTATGCCCTAGAAATTGAGTCTGTCTCCTCTAAATTGAGTCTGTCTCCTCTAAATTGAGTCCATCTAAGATAAGTTGAGTCCATCTCCTCTGAGTCCATCTCCTCTGAGTCCATCTCCTCTGAGTCCATCTCAGATAAGTTGAGTCCATCTCAGGTGAGTTGAGTCCAACTTGAGTAAGTTGAGTCCATCTCCTCTAAATTGAGTCCATCTCATCTAAGTTGAGTCCATCTTGTCTAAGTTGAGTCCATCTCAGGTAGGTTGAGTTCATCTTGACTAAGTTGAGTCCATCTTGACTCTAAATTGAGTCCATCTCATCTAAGTTAAGTCTATCCATCTAAGCAGAGTCCATCCTGACTAAGCTGAGTCCATCTTGACTAATTTGAGTCCATCTCCTCTAAGCTGAGTCCATCTCCCACAAACTCTGCTGGAAGGCTCCAGGGACACCTCCCAGTGGCTTTCCAGTGTTCAGGGGGTTTATAAAAAGTGCAGGGAGGGACTTTTCAGATGGGTAGATAACAACAGGACAGTGTTTTACACAAATAAAGGAGGGCAGGGCTGGAACAGATGTCTGGAAGAAATTCTCTGCTCAGAGGGAGGGGAGGCACTCAGCTGTGGCTGCCCCATCTCTGGAAGTGTCCAAGGCCAGGTTGGAGCAGCCTGGGATAGTGGAAGGTGTCCTGAACATGGCAGGGGTGGAATGAGCTGGGATTTAAGGTCCCTTCCACCCCAAGGCACGAAATCCCAGCCCAGAGTGTGTGCAGAGCTGCCCTCTGTGCCAGGAGAGCCCCAGTGACCCCGCTGGATGTGACCAGCAGGGAGCCCTGGGCTCGTTCTGCCAGCTCTGCTGTCACCCTGGGCGCTGCTGTCCTGCCCTGCCATTGCCCAGTGCTCCCCAGCTGGAGCTGGGCTGATCTCTGAGCTCCACAGCTGGAGCTGGGCTGATCTCTGAGCTGGGCTGATCTCTGAGCTGGGCTGATCTCGGAGCTCCACAGCTGGGAGCTGGGCTGATCTCTGAGCTCCACAGCTGGAGCTGGGCTGATCTCTGAGCTGGGCTGATCTCGGAGCTCCACAGCTGGGAGCTGGGCTGATCTCTGAGCTCCACAGGGGCAGCTGGGCTGATCTCTGAGCTGGGCTGATCTCTGAGCTCCACAGCTGGGAGCTGCACTGATCTCTGAGCTCCACAGCTGGAGCTGGGCTGATCTCTGAGCTGGGCTGATCTCGGAGCTGGGCTGATCTCTGAGCTGGGCTGATCTCGGAGCTGGGCTGATCTCTGAGCTGGGCTGCTCTCTGAGCTCCCCAGCTGCAGGAACACCCTGGCTGCTCTCTGAGCTCCCCAGCTGCAGGAACACCCTGGCTGCTCTCTGAGCTCCCCAGCTGCAGGAACACCCTGGCTGCTCTCTGAGCTCCCCAGCTGCAGGAACACCCTGGCTGCTCTCTGAGCTCCCCAGCTGCAGGAACACCCTGGCTGCTCCCCGGCGTCGCATTTTCTGGGCTGGGGATTTATTCCGTGTAAAGGTGGAAGAGATGAGAAAGGGCTGGAAATATGCAGGATGTGCAAGGCTCTGTGGATTAGTGGGCAGAGCACGGAGCAGGCAATTACCAGGCAGGTTCCCTGCTCCTGCCTGGCTCAGAGGTGTTGTGAGAAGCAGGGCCAGTGAATCATGGGCTGGTTGAGCTCATTCTGCCTGACTCCCCATGACTTCATCACTCGCTGCTGTTTGAAAACCTGCTCTGGAGCCTGTCTAAAGGAGTGCCCCGGGGTTGGCTTAACTGTTTCTGTTCTATTTAGTTTGAAGTGGACCCAGTTTCTTTCACTTTTTCATCCTGGGGAGATTGGTTTTCTGTCACTACAGGACACGAAACAGCACGATGTGAACTCGCTGCTGCTTTCTAGGTAAAAAAAGGGACTTTTAATTTCTGACTCCAGCATTTATAGATTTCCAAAAGTGTCAGTGGATTGGAGGGTGACAGTGCCACCTCTCCAATGACACTGGACAAACCAACAGACCGTCAGATTTCTCCTCCTCCAGAAAAGAATGCCAAACAATCAGTTATTTCCATAAAGTGTGGGAGACAGTTCATTACAACAAGGCTTAGAAAAACTTTAAAAATCAGGTTTTCCAACACCAACCATGTGCAGCGATGTTGCAGAGTGGAAATGTTTTAATAAAACACCCAAACTTTCTGGTAAAGTGACAACAAAATGAAATTCCAACCAACAGCATCATCAGGAGGTATTCATAAAAGAGAGCAAGGATTTAAAAAATAAGAGGATGTAAAAGAAAAAAAACAAGAGAAAGCCAAAAGGCTGCACAGCAATTTCAGGGATAAAAAAAACTTTCATTTTGCTGAAAAATTTGCCAGCTCCCCAGTGCATGCCTCAGTTTCCCTAATTGCTACGTGGGGTTCCCAGCCCAGACCTATTTTGCAAAGGTGTTGTCAGGTTTAATTTGCGAACCTTTGAAAAGCTCTGCCGAGTCCTGGAGATGAAAGGCCCTGCAGATGCCACCCGTGGGTGTGTGCTCTGAGTCACAGGCACAGCCAGGGCCCCGTGTGCTGGGACAGCACCCGCCAGGGGACACTTGTCCTGAGCAAAACTCCCGAGGGATGCTCCTGCAAAAATGAACTCATGCTGGAGGCAGCAGGAGCCACCTCTGGGAGGGGCAGAGATAAGGAGATGTCCAGGCTGGGCTGGGTTTTGGCTCCTAAATTGCCTGGAAAATGTGTGTGTGCACAAATTGGCACCTGGAATATGAGGGCCCCAACACAAGGAGGACGTGGAAGTGTCGGAGCAGGCCCAGAGCGAAGAATTTCTTCCAGACATCTGTTCCATCCCTGCCCTCCTTTATTTAGTGTAAAACACTGTCCTGTTGTGATCTACCCATCTGAAAAGTCCCTCTCTGCACTTTTTATAAACCCCCTCAACGCTGGAAAGGCACGGGGAGGTGTCCTTGGAGCCTTCCAGCAGAGTTTGTGTGAGATGTTGGTAAAGGACGCAGCCTGAGAGGTGGGAATGCTCAGGCTGGAGGAGAGAAGGTTGTGTGGAGACCTCAGAGCCCCTGGAATATGAGGTCCCCAACACAAGGAGGACGTGGAAGTGTTGGAGCAGGTCCAGAAGAGGCCATGAGGTTGATGAAAGGACTGAGAGGTGGGAATGCTCAGGCTGGAGAAGAGAAGGCTGTGTGGAGACCTCAGGATCTGCAGGGGAAGCAGGAGAGGGACTCTGGATCAGGAACTGGAAAAGGGGAAATGGATTCAAACTGCAAGAGGGGAAATTTGGGTTGGATGTCGGGCAGGAATTGTTCCCTGTGAGGGTGGGCAGGCCCTGGCACAGGATGCCCAGAGCAGCTGGGGCTGCCCCTGGATCCCTGGCAGTGCCCAAGGCCAGGCTGGAGCACCTGGGACAGTCGAGGTGTCCCTGCCCATGGCACTGGATGGCCTTCAAGGTCCCTTCCAACCCATCCCCTGATTCTGGGGTTTATCTGCATTTACATCAGTAAAACCAAGACCTAAAAACTCAATCCTTAACCTTTTATCTGCCTTACCCACCCCAAAATCTTATCAAAGCATCAGGAAAACAAACCAAGGGCACCTTTGCCCAAGCCAGACCTCTTCCTTGGGATGTTTTTTGCTCCTCAAGGATTAAACTTGGCTGGAACAGCTCTGCTGAGTCTCCTCAGTACACGTGAGAACAGGAGCCTCCACCCTGCAGTATTTTTAATTACTTGGAGACTTAGAGGACTGTTGATGTTCTAAAGAACAGCTCAGCCCAGCAAGCCAGGGGGAAAGAAATGCATTGATGTCAGTCAAATTCTTCCTTTATGAAATCGGGTCTGAAAAAACGGCATTGCCCTTTCCTGTGCTGGGGAATGGATTCTGACTCATGAGAGGCTGTGGGCCTATTAATAAAAAATTATTAATGAAAGAAATGGCCTTTCCCAACAACTACTGCCCAAAAAAATGCAGAATGCCGAGGCATTTTTCATAAAGAGAGAGTTGTGAAGACATGCAGGCAGTGAGAGGGGCTGGATCTATGAGCCAGGAGCCCAGAAAAAGAATTTCACTTCCTTTTTCTCTCATTTTGCACAGACAAGACCTTGAAAAATTACATTTGTAAGACAGGTTCTTTCCTTCTCCTATCAGATCCAGAATTTATGCTGTTCCTGCTTTGCTTCTGTTTCCTCCACACCTCAAATAAAGCTGGAAAATGCAGAGCTGGATTTCTACTCAATTCCCTTCCATCAGGGGGTTCCTGGTGGATGTTTGAGATTTTTTTTTTTTACAGGTAAAAATCACCTTCTCCAGCAGCGCCACTGGGGCGTTCTGAGAAAACTCAATTAAGCACAAACCTCTGGCGTGGTTAATTTGCACCCTGGGTATTCATCTCAGAGAAATCTCACTGAAATTCCGAGTATAATCTGAAGGGGTGTGAAAGGAAGATCAGCCTCATCCTTTAGAAGTCACTGGACTCCACCAGTGCTCATAAAGATCTTTTTTTTCTCCTGAAATCGTCCGTGATTCCAACAAGTGAACATTTCCCAGGAATTCAGCTGCTGGAGACAGATTGATTTTAAAACTTTTTCTTTTCTTTTCTCTGGCAAGAGAGATTTTGACCATCTAAGCTGCACAATGGTTCCTCTTCCAGGTGTGTTCCAGGTGTGCTCCAGTTCTGAGGGCATTTATGGGAAGAGCTATGTAGGATACACCTGAACCTTTACCTCAGAGCACAGAGAGGGGGATTTATTCCACCACTCATCTTCTGGAGATTGCCTGCCCTGTGGGAAAAGCAGGGCCAGCCAGTTTTCACCTGTTCTCATCCGTGGCTGGGTTATTTCCAGGTCTAGATGGACAGACCTTGCACAAACCCAAAATAAAATCAAAATAAAGATAATAGGGCCATTTAAACCCAGTATTAACCATGAATTTCTCCTCCCTCCTGAACGCAGCAAGCCCCGGGGGGAGCCTGCTTGAGGAATGCTTTATTCTAGGCGTTCATTTTAATTACAGCCCTAATTATTTTGGTGCAGGGCTATGACCCACTTAACAAACCCACCTTGGGCATCTCGTGGTCTCCCCGACCCTGCCCATCTCTGCAAGGAGGGAACCTCAGCTGCTGGCCAAATTATTTTTGAAACAAGCCGTGGAACTGGTTGCTACATCTTAATGAAAACTATTTTTTTTCTCTTCTTTTCTTTTTTTTTTTTTTTTTTTTTTTTTTAAGGAGACATTTCTATGTATATAAACAGCCCTTCCTCCCCAACCTGGTTAGACAAGAATGTTCCTGGGTGTGGACTGCCTTGTATAATTAACTGCACAGCTGGAGCTTCTGATCCCTCCACGTCTGCTCCTTCCTTTCCTCCTTTCTTCCCCCCTGCATCCACCTGGGCGCGATCCGGGCGCGCTGCTCCTCCTCGGGAGCTGGGGCTGTGTCACTGGGGCAGGAAGGTTCCCCGCGCTCGGCATTCCGGAGCCGTTCCCGGCTGAGAGCAGCACCAGGCAGAGCCTGCCTGCCTTGGAGGGGGCTGAGAGCAGAGAGCCAGCAGAGAAAGCCCTGACCCTGTGTAGGCCATGGAAACGGGGAGCGCGGCCAGGACGAACGGCACGGCCAGCAAGCCCGAGGACGTGAAGAGCCCAAGTGCCCCCAAAAAAGAAGAGGAAGCCAAGAAGGCCACGAGCCCTGGCGGAGGCGAGAAAGAAGCTATAAAAGGCACGGGCGGTGCTGCGTTGGAGACAGGGCAGATCAAGAGCTCCCTCTTCTCTGGGAGTGACTGGAAGAGGCCCATCATTCAGTTTGTGGAGTCATCCGACGAGAAGAGGTCAACCTACTTCAGCATGGACTCGGCTGACTCCAAGAAGATGCAGTTCGCCAGCGGCCAGATCGGAGACATGAGGAGACCGGCCCTGAACTTCCCGGAGAAGGGCGACCTCAGGAAGTCCCTCTTCTCCCTGGATTCCAAAAAGAGCTTCCTGCCCGCTGATGGGGAAGGGAGGAAGTCCCTGTTCTCTGCGGGGCAGATGGGGGACCTGAAGAAATCCTCCCTGCCTCTGGTGGAGACGGGGGACCTGAGAAGACCCTTCAACAAGGCCGACCGAGCCGCGGGCCCGCGGCCCCGCGTGAAGCTGGAGGACGTTCTCTGCGACTCCTGCATCGACAACAAGCAGAAGGCTGTGAAGTCCTGCCTGGTGTGCCAGGCCTCCTTCTGCGAGCTGCACCTGAAGCCCCACCTGGAGGGAGCAGCGTTCCGGGACCACCAGCTGCTGGACCCCATCAGGGACTTCGAAGCCAGAAAATGCCCCGTGCATGGCAAGACCATGGAGCTGTTCTGCCAGACAGACCAGATGTGCATCTGCTACCTCTGCATGTTCCAGGAGCACAAGAACCACAGCACGGTGACAGTGGAGATTGAGAAGGCTGGCAAAGAGGTAATTTTATTCTCCTTTCAGTCCTGATGTCCCCAGCAGCCTGCAGTGCCCAGCTCACAGCACAGCCTTTGCTCCCCTGCTCAGGTCATTTTTGGGGTGGAATCCTGGATGCAGTGGTGCTGGTGGGAAGTGCTTAGTGGAGAGCTGATATTTCCTGGCTGCTGTTTCCATGGGATTGGTGTCCTGATCCTGGCTGCAGCAGCAGAGTGCTGGAGTTGGGCTGCAGGCTGCATTTAGGGGTGGGGAACCTGGCTGCCAGCACACCTGACTTCCAGCAGAGGCTGAATCAAAGCCCTAAATGGCAAGTTTTTAAAAATATTCTGGAGTTTTGACAGTGTTTGTGTGGTGTTGCCCACAGAAAGGTGGGCACTGCTCAGGGTCAGCACCTCCAGAATACAAATTGTCAAATCAGTGGCTGCTAAAGTTTCTCATGGAAAATTGCTATCTCAGCTCCTGAGAGTGAGATTAGGTTTTGGTTTTTCTCTTTTCTGTTGAGCCACACCTATGGAAAAACTCTTTTGAAGTTTAGATGGAAAAAACCCCCAAACCCTGGTGCAAGCACAAAACCTGATCATTTCCCCTGAGGTGTTACTACAGCAGGGTCAGAGGATGGACACCCAGGGAGATTTCACTTTTGTTTGCTCAAAGCTTCTTGTTGTTTGCTTTCTGGGTGGATGAGGAGGATTTCACTTGTTCTAGCAAAAAATCAGGGTCTCACCACGTTTGTTGCTGCACATCCCTGTGGTAAAAGGAAGAAACTTTCTAAGCAGACAGGACATGAGAGATGCCAATAAAGAGAGCTGTAAAATAATAATTATATAAAACAAGGTGCCTGGAGTCACACAGTCAGACCTGGAAGGGCACTAAGATCTCCTAAACCCCAAACCAGTGCTGTGCTGTGGTGACCAGTAGTCACAGGTACCTTCTGTGAGAAATCCTTGAGTTCCCTTCATGGGAAGAACAATTTTACTCTTTCCAAGGAGCTGGGCAGATTTACCTCATCAGGCTGAAAGAGCATCTTGTGTAGAGCTTATCTCTGGCTTCTCTGGTCTTTTCTTGCCATGTCATCTCCAGCTGGCAGCCCTGCTGAAACCAGACAAAGCCTTTTCCATGTCTCAGACAGCCTTTCCCAAATTCCTGCAGGGCTTGCCAGCCTGCTGTTTGTTCCATAATTGCCTGTCCTGGTGGTTTTGATGTCAGCCCTGAGCGCTGCAGAGCTCTGACATAAAGCTGTGCCTGGTGTCCCAAGGTGTCCAATTCCTGCCTGGAACGAGGTGAGCAGCTGCTTCCTGAGGAAGCAAAGCTGCTCAGATCCTTCCTCCTGTGACTGGAGACACCTCCAGCACCTTGGTTTTAAAGGCACAGCCTTGGATGAGCAGAGAATGGGATTTAAATGCTGTTTGATTCCTGTCTCTGAGTCCTTGTGCCACCTTTGGCTCTGCTGCTGCTCAGCCTAAAGGATTTATTATTTATCAACATGAATCATGCCCATGTGTGAGTTTCTCCTGACAGAGTTTGTTCATGTTGTAACTCGAGCGAGCATTCACTCAGACAAAAACAATTAGCAGCAAAGCTGTTGCCTACAAATGTTTGTTCCCAGCCCTGATTTATTCACCAGAGGTGGAGCCTCAGCAGGAGCCACAAAGAGCAATGAATATTTCCAAGCCCCTGGTGTGTAAAACCTCTCCTTATCAAATCAGCCCAGCTGGAATTTGTGACCACAGATTGGGAGGGTGGCTGGTGCTGCTGCCCTTTTGGAAGGGATAAGTCACAACCTCACACCAGGTCACCCTCTCCCTGCCCTGTTCTCCCAGCCTGGCACCCCAGCAGCTCCAGAGGAGCTTTAAAACTTCCAGATCCATGCTGCCTCTGGAATAAAGCTGTGTCCTGACAGAGCCTTTCACACCTGGCTGGGTGTCCAGGATTTATCTCCAAGGGTTTCCTCATCCCTGGCTCCAGAACTGGAGAGGGTTCCAGAGCTGGGGTGTGTTCTGCTGCCCTGCCAGCCTGGGAGCTCAGTGACTTGGTGGCCCAGAAGTGTCACAGAATAAGATTGGTTTAGGTGCATCTGCCCTTCAGGTCTGGGGAATTAATGCAGATTTCAGCCTGGCTTTGCTGTGGGCCTGTAGGGAGGAGAGGGGCTGTCCTTTAGAGCTGGGAAAGGAATTAGGAAGCCCTGCTTGTCTCACGGAGCAGACAGAGAAGAGGAATGCAAACAAGCCAGAACAGACACCTATAGTTAGGGCAGTGCAAAGCCTGATATCTCTGTCCCAGACAGAGAGCACAGCAGCATCTTCCACTTCTCAGGAGCCTGGGGTGAGAGTCACTCAGCCCCTGTTCCTGCTGAGCAGACACAGTGAAAGGCACAGGGACTCAGACAGAGACATTTGTCCTGGCTTCCCACCCAGTGCTATTTGCCTATTTTACCCAGCAAACCTTTCATGCTCTCCCCAGATCCACTTTGCATTCATTTCCTGCTGCAGGTTTAAAGGAAAAGTAACAGTTTGCACCAGAACCAGCACAAAAACCAGCCAGGAAAAAGTCTGTGAGGCTGGGGAATAACAACTCACCCTTGAAAAGTGAGAATGTTCCACAGCTGCTTGTAGAGTGCAATAAAACCCTGATTTATCAGCAGAGCCCCCCTTGGAGCCAGCATCCTTCATTCTGACAGGGGATCCTTCATCCCAAACCTGTTTTACAGGGCTGCTCTCCAAAGGAGACAGCTTCACCTCTGGAAATAACCTGGCACTGCCTCCCAGCACCAGCCTTGGTGCTCAGCGTGCCAGGTCAGCTCTGCTGAAAACCACTTTGATCTGGTTGTTTTTTGCTGCAATTCTTTATCTTTTAAAGCAAAGTTCTCTGTGGGTACAGGAAGGGGAGCTGGGTGTTCCTCCTTCCCACAGAGCTGCTGTGAAAAGGGGGGGTTTTACAAAGGCTGAGCCAGGCTTTGAAGAAAACCATCCACAGAGATGGATCCAGAGGGGTTCCCATCCCTGCATCACTTTCACTGAGCACAGAGCAAACAAAATTAAACCTTGGAAGGGCTTGGGGGCCTTGCTCAGTGCTGCAGAGTGGCTCTGAGGTTTTACCTACAGCAGCTGTGGCTTCTCTGTGGCCACAGCTCAAAATAGATGTTCTGTCCCCAGAGTTTCCTGCAGGAAGGACAATCTTCCCAGCTGGAAATTGGAGTAGATTTGTCTGAGGACAGACCCAGGGGAAATCCATTTGTTTGCAAGCAAGGAATTCTCTCCAAGGACAAAGCTTCTCCAGTGGCATTTTAGGGGATGCTGGCAGAGTTTTCAGGGGTTTCAGCCCTCTCTGCTTAGCAGAAACTGGGATGGGAAAATGCAGCAGGAATCGTGTCCCAAACACCTCCCTGAGTTTCCAGCCATGGCCTCCTGGCCCTGCACTGGGACAACGAGCTGGAACAGCACTTCTGCAGCTTTGCCTCGGTTAATTAGCAGAGCTCTCCCAGGCTGGGGACACAGGGCTGTTCCCAGAGCACTCAGGGCATGATGCTGCTTGTGCTGCTGCTGCCTCCTTGCACAAAGCCCTTGCATCATCGTGCAGGGCTGGTAATCTCCCATCTGCAGCTCCTCCACGGCACCAGGGCTGGGTTCAGCTCTTTGGATGTACACTCTGAACTTTCACTGAAGCCTCTGAACTGCCCTAATTAGCTGAGGCTCTAATGGGGGATCCAGTCTTAGCTTGAAGGTTCTCAGTGACTTCATTTCTCAGCCTGCTGTGCTCAGAAAATTGTCTAAATCTGGATTTCCTGGCTTTCCCCCCACTGTTCCTCTGAGGGACCCCCACCATGGGGGTGTTGCTGTTTTGTCTCTCATTAGGATCTTCTGAACCCCAGATCCTCCAATGGATTTGTTCCAGAGGGTCCCTCGAGGATTTCTGACCCTGGAAAATCCCAGAAATGTGAAGACAGATAGGAGTTTTCTCTTGGGGAGTGAAGCTGAGGCCCTGCCTGTCCCTGACCCCTGTGGCCCCCATACTGTGCCTGTTTATCTCTCATACACAGGGGCAGCCAAAGCCACCTTCCAGACAAAAAAAAAAGGAGTTTAAACCATCAGGAAATCACCTCCTGACCCCTTGGTGTTGTACTCCACCTCCAGAGAACCCTTCCTGAACCCTTCTGCCCGTGCCACCAGTTTTTCCACAATTTCAGACTCTCCCTGCACCTCTCTAACATTTTTTCCTATGTTTAGGGTGGGTTTTTTTTGAAGTATTTATTTAATTTCATGCACTACCCCACAATGACAGCTCCCTTCACCCCCCCTGCCCCTGTGCTGGTGTTTCCCCTTTGCCAAATCCGAGTGTGGGATTTGCATCCTGGCCATTGGGACCATCTCTGTAATTGCCATTTGCAAGTCAGAAACCTGCTCCAAATTGTTGTGTGCCTCTGCTCCTAAGTGGCTGTTCCATCCCACACCACCTTTCTGGGGGGTGTTTGAGCTGCTGGAGTCAGGAGCACTTTTACAAATAATGGTTCTCAAAATTCCTTGGAGACCCATCCTAATTAAAAAGGAACCATAAAAGCAGAATATTGTTATCACCACCTTCCAGCCATCACCTGATTTTTTTTTCCTGTCATTTTCTCTGCAAATCCCTTGAGTTTGGGAGTGGCTACGTGGCTGTGAAGGTTCTGCTCTTCCCCAAAAATTCCTTCCAGTCCTTCTCTGTAGGATTTCACTCCCATTCCTAAAAGGATGTCCTGATTTTGGGGGATGAGGAGGGAAATAATTGCTCTGGAGATGAGCTTTTTACTTCCCAAGCAATCAATGCCACCTGGATGCAGCTCTGTGGCTCAACCAAACAACTGGAATTCGGGTGTAATTTCTCACATTGGTTAATGCAGTGGATAAATGGATCTAAACCATTTTCATCTCATTGCATTTCCCTGCTGTGCAGAGTCTCCAGGCACAGGACATCTCCCTCTGCACGTGGCAATGGAAACCAGCAGGGATTCCTCCCAGCCACTGCCTTGGAAATGTGACAATTATGGGATCAAACTCCTGTCTTTGTTCTTTTGATCAGCAGCAGGGCAGATTTCCTCATCTGGGAGCCAGTGTGGGTTCCCCGGTGAAGCTGTGCCACAAAATCCTTCCCTGTGTGCCCTGAACCCCTGCAGAGGGTGAGAATCAGCTCATGGCAGTTTCAGGCCACTGCTGAGGGTGTGTGGGTAATATTTAGAAAGCCAGTGCTCTGCTAATTCCTAAAACCAATGTGAGGATGCACTGAGACACCTCTGAGCACGCTTCCCTTTCTTCTGCCCGCTTTTCTGTGTCTTATAAGGCAACAAAACCACCATCCAGTCACTGTCCCTCCTTAAACAGAGCTTTTCTGAGTTGGAGCAGCTGGGGCTGTTGGCTCTCAGAGCAGCTGTGCTGGATTCCAGCTCCAGAGGCTGTTCAGACACTTGGCTGGCATGGGGACGAGAGCTCCTGTCTGGGCTGGTTCCCAGCTTCTTCCCTGCTCCTCATTTCCAGTGGAGAGCTGGAAACCCTCAAACTCTGATCAATAAAGACCCAGATTTTCATATTCCACTACGACAGCTGCAGTGTGAGAGTGGATTTATCCATCCATGCCTCTAATTGTTGGCCTGGATTTCAGTGGTTTGGGTTAATCCAACGATTCTGCAGAAGATCCCACACGACCAGCAGGTTCTCAGGACTCTCCTGACATGACAGAACACGGAATTTCTGCCAACTCTGAAATTCCTCAACAGCTCTGGGCTGGGTGTCCCACAACCAGATTGCCTCCAGCCGTGGCTGAGACCAACCTGCACAAACATGAAATGCAGAAATGTCCCAGCAAAGGCTGGGGCAGCGATGGAGAAGGGGAACGAGCCAGGGAGGGATTGCTGGAGTTAACGGGGCAAGGCTTTGCTAACATCAAGGTCCAGGGCTGATCCAGGGCAAAAATGACCCAGGGAAACAGTGCGTGGTCTGCACTGCCACAAATTCCTGTGCAGGTCTCAGCTCTGAGCCTCTCTGGGAAGGCAGAGCTGCACAACGAAATGCAAATGAATCCCAGCGAAGTTGCTGATCTCAGCCCAGCAGGTTGGCTACACCTCTTCCCTCCTCCTTTGGTGGCTTTTTTTTTTTTTTTTCCCTTTTAATTTTTTTTTTTTTTCCAAGCATTCCCCAGCTCCATCGCTACATGAAAGCTCTCAATTCAGAGCAAATTAATCCACAATCCTGTCTAAACAGAATTCCTGCCGGAGGCATCATCCTCTTGTTGCAACACTCGTCAAACGTCATTCCGTAATTACATGAAAACTGTTATTGCTGCACGGGCACACCCTGGGCTGGGCCCTGCTCTGCACACACAGCTGAATTTTGAAACAGCTCCCTTCCCCTGCAGCTCATGACTCCCATGTGATTAAAGGCAGCCTGGGAGGTGGGTGCTGCTGCTTTGCTGAGGGAGCTGAATCTGCTGGGCTGGTGCCCGCTGGCAGCACGTGATGCCCGCTGCAGCTGGACCTCCCCGCTGCCCTGCTCAGCACAGCAGTGTGCATGTGTCCTGGTTTAGGGCAAATCTGGGAGAAAACCTCCAAAAGGGTCCTCCTCTCCAGAAAGCAAACCCTCGCCAACCGGTTCGGGAAGGATTCCCCAGAGAGAAGTGGAAAGAACCTGTTTATTTAACAGGCACAGCACCCCCAGCACACAAAATGAACAATACTGGGTGACAGCACTCTGTCACTGCTCTGAGAAAGATGACAAATGCAGAAAGTCTCTCCTGGGGTGGTCGCTCTGTTATCAGTCCCTCCAGCACTGGGGCAGCTGCTGCAGCACAAGGTGCACACTCTCAGTGATTGCCAGGTCCCAGTCCAGAGCAGGTTTGAGTGGTTCTAAAAAAGGGAAAGAAATACAGTCCAGGGAAAAATTAGGACTGCTTAGCTAAACTAACTAATGAGCAGCAGCAAAAAGCAGGAGCAAAGCAGGAGCAAGAGCAAAAAGCAAAAGCTGCACTCTGCACTGCCCTCTGTGTGTCCCACCAGCCGTGGGGGAGCAGGATGATAACAAAACCAAACCAAACCATTCGCTCTTCAGAGTCAGTCTGGAAGGCAGAGAACATAACATCCAGCATGAACAGAGCACAGGAATGGGGATACAAGCATCATAACCCTAGGAGAGGATGCTGTGGGACAGAGAAACGGCGAGCGTTTCTCACAGCGGCTGTGAGACCTTCCAGGGAGCTGTAAGGATGTGAGAACTTGTTAAGGATGAACAATCTGCAGCTGGTGTTGTTCTAGTTCATCTTTCTGTTCTTCTCAAGGACAGTTTGTCAGGGAAGGTGTTTTTGTTAAGTGGCCAATCAAATAGAATCTATCACATCACTCTGTAAAAACCACCTGGTTCTCTCAAATAAAACCTTCTTTGCTCTTTCCACAGCCCTGCCTCTCCCCTGCTCCTGTGCCATTCTCGGTGCAAGAGTGACACAGCAGGGCAGGCTGGGGGCTGGTGGAAGGGGCCAGCCTCAGCCCCGGCTCACCAGGCTCCCTCCCCTCCCCTGTGCTCTGCTCTCCTCCCCACAGACCGAGCTGTCTCTGCAGAAGGAGCAGCTGCAGCTGAAGATCATCGAGGTGGAAGATGAGGTGGACAAGTGGCAGAAGGAGAGGGACCGCATCAAGGTGCGTTTGAGGGGTCCAGTTCCCCTCTCCCTCCTGTAAGCACTGATCCCTGCTCCCCTCCTCTCCCACATCCCTGTCCTTCCCTCCAGCTCTTCCTCACTCCATCCCTTCCCCAGCCTTTATCTCATCCCCTGCCCAAACTCCAAGCCAAATCTTGGAAACAACAACTCCCACTGAAGTCATCTTGCGACATTCCCTGCGGGGAGATGCAGCCCTGATACAAAACCAAGGCACCTCCCTGCTCTGGCTCCTTTTTTAGGTCCTTTGTGGCCCTTCCATCACCAGTAGCAAGGCAGATTTAGAAACAAAATCCACAAATAACCTGCAGGAGGGCTCTGGGTTGCCCAAACTGAGATAAGACAGCAGGAGCAGATGAATTTACCCACACAAACATCTTATTTGTGGTGGAACAGCTTATTTCCATGCTGAGAGAGAGCTCCTTTATAATTCTTGCACCGTGGTAAGGGTTGGAATTGAGTCATGGTATTATTTTTTTCATTTCTAGCCTAACTGAATAAAGCAGTGAAAGCACAAGTTGGAGACACCCCAGAAAATTTGCATAATATTAACAGGCAAAGCCATTCTTCTCCCTTTTATGTGGTGCAAGCACATTGGCTCACCAGCTCTGCTTTTCATCTGCTTTATTATTACTATTATTATTATTATTATTATTGGAAACCTGACCTAGAAATTCTGACTCTCAATATAGTTACATCCCCAGTCCTTCTGAGGAATATTTCAGAGGCACCTCGAGGTCAGGCTTGTCAAAAGAGTTTCAGCACCTTTCATCCTTTGAAATGGTGGGAATTTGGTCCTCAAATAATCCAGGAGCCAGAGCCCTGATTTAGAAGGTGACAGAGTGTTTTTAAATGTCACCTGTGAGTGCATGAATTGAAATTGGAGATGTGCTCTTAGCACTGGGAAGGCAATGGCCCTTTTGGATTGCATCCATGTGAATATTGCAGGAACAGGTATTGCTTCTCTTGGCACAACTTTCCTGCAGCTGAGACTTGCCTAGCTGGAGTTTCCGTGCTCTAAATGCTGAATCCTTGTTTTTATCCCCCTCTGTGTCTCTCTATTAGCAAAGAACTCAGTGAAATTTTAATATTTTCTTGCTCTTTCCTGCTGCCTCCTCTTTCTGCCCCTTCCCCACCCAGAATTACACCACCAACGAGAAAGCCACGGTGGACCAGCACTTCAAGGAGCTGATCCGTGACCTGGAGAGGCAGAGGGATGAGGTGAAGGCTGCCCTGGATCAGAGGGAAAAGATTGCCTCAGAGAACGTGAAGGAGATCGTGGATGAGCTGGAGGAGAGGGCGAAGCTGCTGCGGGAGGACAAGGAGAACAGGGAGCAGATCCACCAGATCAGCGACTCCGTGCTCTTCCTGCAGGTGACACAGACACCTCACTTCCCTTCCCTTTGTCCCCGTGAGGAGTTGGGGATTTGTCTGAGGTGTGAGGTGTGTGAAACTCTCGTGGTGAGATGGTGAGAGAGATGGGGGAACTGAATGGTGATCAGAATCCAGATTTACTGTGGCCTCCATGTGCTTATAGACTATTATATACCCTCATTTCCCTTCCCTTTGTCCCTGTGAGGACAGGATTTGTCCCAAATCCAGAGAGGTGTGAGATGTATGAACTATCAGCAATGGTGAGAGACTGAGTGATGATCAGAATCCAAATTTTTTGTGGACTACATATGCCTATATACCATTCTAAGCTAGTAATTTTTTACTGCAACAGTTGTGTTAATCATCACATAAACAAACATTTTGCAACATCTCTTGCTTGCAGAAGTTGATTCTTCTTTTGCTGTCAGCCAGTCTTGATTCAGCCTTCAGCTGGTCTTGATTCAGTCCTCAAAGGTCTCAAACTCTGTCCTTGCCAAGGCGTGCTAATTACCAGATCTGTTATGCTAATTAGGTCCAAGCACTCTGTGTCTTGTGTGCCCCAGTGTGAGCCTTCCCCAGTTCCCTGCACATCCAGGGCAGGGATTCCCAGGGACGTTTGGAGCTGTCTCTGCTCTGGGGGCTGAGGAGTGGACTTGGACATGCCTTTGGTTTTATGGAGGGCTGCAAACCATGGACAGAACATCTCCCTGCCCACCTTCCCTGCTTCCCTTCCCCCCTTTGGGTTCCAGCACCAGCCAGCTCCCTCTGATTCAGCCTCCACACCTTTATGCTCCTCATTAATGCAACCCCTTTCTCTGGCAGGAATTTGGGGCTCTGATGAGGAATTACGTGCCCCCTCCATCCCTCCCCACCTACAGCGTGCTGCTGGAAGGGGAGAGCATGAGCCCATCCATGGGGCTGCTCAGGGATGATCTCCTCAACGTCTGCATGAGGCACGTGGAGAAGATCTGCAAGGCAGACCTGGGCCGCAACTTCATCGAGAGGAACCACATGGAGAACGGTAAAACAGCCCAAATGTTCCCCTCCCTGCTCCCCTGGAGGGCAGGGGCAGGGCTGGTGAGGATGGTGAGGTCTCCTGGTGAGGGAGAAAGCAAGCAAAGACCTGGGGGGGGAAGTGGGAGTGGTGACTCCTGTAACTGGAATGAATTCTGGAAGGTGAGAGCTGTTAGAATGTGAATTCTGGAATATCAGAGTTATTCTGCCTCTCCTGTGTGGGGATGGAACCAGTTGAACTGCCAGGGATTTAGGGTACCCCACACAGGACACCAAACCAGCCCCACTTCCCTGATTTTTGGGTCATTTTAGGGTTTCATGTTGAGGATTTAATGTGTTCAGCCACCCCTGTGTGGAGTCAAGAGCAGCCACCCTTCCCTCCCGCCCTGTGCCAGGCTCCAGCAAACCCCTGGAAGTTTAACATGACATTTTCCAGGAGGGGAAAGCTCAGTGAGGGGTGAATTCACACAGGTGCAATGTGGGATGGCAGGTTTGAAAGCCCTTTTGTAGAGTTAGCACTGTAGGGTGCTGGTGTGACATCAGATGTTACAAGGGCAGGGTTTCAGCACTGAAATACCCTGCAAGCAGCTGTCACTGAGAAGGAAATATTTGAAAATCTAATTTTCCAAGTGAAAAATGGCTCCATTTGGGTGCTCAGTTATAGCTGAGCTGGAATGACTCTGATCACATTCCCTGCTCCACATGGGACAGCTTTCCTGCCTGCCCTGACCCAGGGTGCTCCCCACACTTCAGGGGTGTTTGAGGTGATCTTTGAGGTGAACAGAGAGGTCACAGCCACCACCACAGCAGCAAAATCAATCTTGTGAGTTCATAACCCACTTCCTCACAATTAGCTGGGAGTAAAGGACCTGTTCTGCATCAGGCTCACCCCAGAGATCAGGACAGGGCACCACAAGGTCTGCACTTCCCAGACCTTCGTAACCCTGGGCACGTAGCCTAATCCCAGGGGATGACCTCTGGCAGCAGGGATGGCAGGGAGTGGTTATCTCACCTGGTTAGCTCACCTGGATGGTTATCCAGGGACAGCAGGGGTGGCAGTGAGTGGTTATCTCACCTGGTTAGCTCACCTGGATTTTTATCCAGGGACAGCAGGGATGGCAGTGAGTGGTTATCTCACCTGGATGGTTACCCAGGGACAGCAGGATGGCAGTGAGTAGTTATCTCACCTGGTTATCTCACCTGGATTTTTATCCAGGAACAGCAGGATGGCAGTGAGTGGTTCTCATCTGGTTAGCTCACCTGGATGGTTACCCAGGGACAGCAAGGATGGCAGTGAGTGGTTATCTCACCTGGATGGTTACCCAGGGACAGCAGGATGGCAGTGAGTGGTTATCTCACCTGGTTGTCTCACCTGGATGGTTACCCAGGGACAGCAGGATGGCAGTGAGTGGTTATCTCACCTGGTTAGCTCACCTGGATGTAATCTCTCAGCCACTGAGGAAGCCCAATACCAGGGCAGCAGTGGGTGATGGGAGGATAAGTGGCACCCTGCTCTTCCAGGAGGATGTGGGAGGCCAAAAGGTGCAGGAATAACCTCAAGGACAGCTCATGGAGCTGAGGAACTCTGCTGCAGATGATAATCCACTCAAATTCACAGTATTTCCTGGAGACCCCTCCTGTATTAATAATTGCCCTGTCCAGACCATCACTCTCCATCAGCCATGAATTCAATGGACCAGATCCTTCTGGACCAACCTTGGGGAAGGTCAGGGATCCCAGAGAGCTCAGGATGCACAGCCAGATGCAGGTTTTAAAATTCTCCCTGCCTCTAAAGTAGCACCAGAAATTGAACATTACTCACCTTCCCTCACTGCAGCATTCCCATTTAAATTCCCAACCCTCCACATGCTCCAGAATTACAGAGGCATTTGACAATAACTCAATATCAGTAGATGACAAACAGATGCAGAAATCACTTCTGTGCATTTTTCTTTCTTTGTTCACCTGTAGCTGTGCAGGATTTCCATCTGCTGGGCTGGGTTTTGCCAGTCCTGGAGCATTTTCCTTGGGCATTTTTAAAACCCACCAAGGTTCTGCAGCTACTCAGCTCTGGTAGCTCAGGATAAAGCCTGATTACTCCTTTATTATTTTAATTGGGGTCTCCTCCATGCTATTGATGCCAGAATTTCATTTTTATTTGAAATCCGTGGAATCCAAGTGCCAAAACCATTTTTAACTCCTGCCAGAAACCTGGGTGCTTCCAGGAGCTTTACCAGGGACTCAGCTTGGATTCTGCCCTAATGAAAAGTTGGGAACAGGTGGGAAATGTTATTTATGGCGAGTCCCAGGAGCTTCAGAGCTCTTCCTTCTCCAAGCCATGGTTCCAGATGAAAGAGGGCAGCACTCTGCATCCAGTGCCTGCCAGGGAATTAAATCCATTAAGGAACTGTGGAGTTATTAACTCAGACTCCCCCTGAGTCACTGCAACAAATTCATTTGCAGCTGGCTTGATCTTCCACTGCAAAAAACTTCCCAGGAAGAAATATTCTATTAATGGAATGGAAGCTGCTTAATAGCAGACTCCAAAGGGAATCTTTGTCCTTTTAGTTGTCATAACAGGTGAGGAGACAAATAATCAGGGAGCTTAAATAGCACTGAAAGAAATGGGAGAAATAAAAGCAAAGTTTGTTCAGTGAGTTGAGAATCAAAGAATGGAGCTATTTAAACATGAAAACTGAATTTACTTCCTTGCAGAGAACAGTAGGTTTGTAGAGGCCTCCCAGGAATGTTTTGGTGAGCAAGTGTGGTGATAAAGGCTCATTTCCTGTGATCAGTGTCAGAAACCCAAACCCAGGCTGGGTAGGAGTGAGTCTGATCCATGAGACCTGAACCAGCCACCCTTGCCCAAGAGTTTGGAGCTGTTTGCAGCTCAGCTCCAGCATCTCTCTAAAAACTGGAGAAGCCAACCCATTTAACCCTCCCAGAAGTGATTTCTGGAGCTTTAAAGAGTGGCAATTCTCCATCAACCAGCTCGTGCTCAGACTGAACACACAAAAGGAGCCAAACTCAAACTTCTGGAGTAATTTTAAGCCCCACAACATCATTTTGGTAAGAAAATGCCTCAACCCTCAGGTGTCCCTATGGATTTTAGAAGATTCTGTGTCTGCTGTGGGGTTGAATGCTTCAGCTGGGCTCTGCCTCTGAAGGAACCTTTTCTTTTAGACTCTGGCCAGCTCCAGAACTGCTTTAGCTCCCAGGCAAAGATGCCCCAGGGGGATTAAAGACCCCAGAGTGCATCCCCGTGCTCCCTGTGTAGTATTGTCCACAAGGGTCCCAGGATGAGGGAAGAGATGAGAAAGGTGACTCCATGTATCAGCAAGCTAGGTTTATTATTTTATGATAGATAATATATTAAAACTATACTAAAAGAACAGAAGAAGGGATTTCATCAGAAGGCTAAGCTAAGAATAGAATAGGAATCAATAACAAAGGCTTGTCTCTGACCAAGACAGTCTGGACAGGTGATCTGTGATTGGCCCTTAATTAAAAACAAACAGGTGAGACCAATCACAGATTCCCCCTGGTGCATCCCACAGCAGCAGATAAGAATTGTTTGCAGTTTGTTCCTGAGGCCTCTCAGCTTCTCAGGAGGGAAAAATCCTAAGGAAAGGATTTTTCATAGAACATGTGGGTGACACTCCCTGGACCTGGGGGTGCTGGTCACAGCCAGCTGACCAGGAGCCAGCAGAGTGCCCTGGTGGCCAAGGAGGCCAATGGCTCCTGGCCTGGCTCAGGAATGGAGTGGCAGCAGGAGCAGGGAGCTCACTCTGCCCTGCCCTGGGCACTGGGGAGGGCACACCTGGAGTGCTGTGCCCAGCCCTGGGCCCTCAGGTTGGGAAGGATTTTGGAGATGCTTGAGTGCATCCAGAGAAGGCAGCAGGGCTGGAGAGGGGCTGGGAACACAAACCCTGAGAGGAACGTTTGAAGGAGCTGGGGGTGTTCAGCCTGGAGAAGAGGAGGCTCAGAGGTGCCCTTATTGCTGTCCACACCTTCCTGAAGGGAGGCTGGGGACAGGTGGGGTCAGTCTCTGACAGAACCAGGGGACACAGCCTCCAGCTACGGCAGGGAAGGGACAGGTTGGAGATGAGGAAGAAATTTTTCACTGAAAGAACAATAAAGCACTGGAATGCTCTTCCCAGGGAGGTGGTGGAATCACCATCTCTGGAGGTGTTTAAAAAAAGACTGGCCATGGCACTTGGTGCTACGGTCTGGTTGAGGTGTCAGGGCACAGGTTGGACTGGATGGTCTTGGAGGTCTCTTCCAGCCTCATCATTCTGGGATTCTGTGACTCTGATTCTGTGACTTTGTGACTCTGTGACTTTGTGATTCTGTGACTCTGATTCAGTGACTCTGTGACTGTGATTCTGTGATGATTCTGTGACTCTGTAATTCTGAGATTCTGTGACTGTGACTCTGTGACTCTCTGACTCTGTGACTCTGTGACTGTAATTCTGAGATTCTGTGACTGTGATTCTGTGACTCTGTGACTCTCTGACTATGATTCAGTGACTCTGTGACTTTGTGACTGTGATTCTGTGACTGTAATTCTGAGATTCTGAGTTTCTGTGACTCTGTGACTGTGACTGTGATTCAATGATTCAGTGACTCTCTGTGATTCAGTGATTCTCTGACTGTGACTCTGTGACTGTGACTGTGATTCAGTGACTCTCTGACTCTCTGACTCTGTGACTGATTCTGTGATTCTGTGACTCTCTGACTCTGTGACTCTGTGATTCAGTGACTGTGACTATGATTCAGTGATTCTGTGACTCTGTGGCTGTGATTCTGTGACTCTGTGACTCTGTGATTCAGTGATTCTCTGACTGTGACTCTGTGATTCACGCCCTGCTCTGCCTCCCCAGGGGACCACCGGTTCATGATGAACAACTACGAGTGGAACCAGCCTGACAACCTGAAGAGATTCTCCATGTTCCTGTCTCCCAAAGGTAAGGGTGGCATCCACAGCTGGGCAGGCTCCCTTCCAGCTCAGGGAAGGAGCTGCACTTGATCCAGCACAAAATTTGCTCTCCCTCCCATCTCAGATCCACCCCTCTGCACGTTTTCTCTCCAGTTACAGAGCTTTGACAAGGTTTTGCCTCAAAGCAGGCAGAAAAGGTTCTCAGTTTTATGGGGAAGAGCTGGAGTGACTGAACTCTATCCCAGAGTGACTGTGGGGGAGTTTTAGCATGGGTTTCCAGGATAAAAATCAGTGTTTTTCTCCACCCAAAGCTAATCTCTCTGTGCTATCAAGTGAAAGTTGCATTAAGATTTTTCTTTCACCACCAAACATAATTTTTCCTTATAGGGAAAGGACAGAAGAAGTGAGGAATGTGTCCTTAAAAAGAAACCAAAACCAGGAGTCTGGAGCTCCTGTGTGAGCTCTGACAAGAGCCCTGGTGATTTGTTTGTGTCCCACCTGTAGTGTGGCCAGTGCAGGGTGAATTTTTGGAGTGAGCCAATGTTCCCAACACACCCAGCTCTAAAATCACAGTTGGCATTCCTAAACTGGCAGCCAGGCAAGGAGCTGAGAGTGCTGAAAGCCCAGGCAGGGTGAGACACAAAAGAACAGGAGGGGTGGCTTGAAACAAGTGACCAAATTCCAGCCCTGCCGGGTTTGCCAGCTGTTTCCAGCTGTTTCCAGCTGCTGCTCTGCGGCAGAGGGTGGGCAGGGACAGGGACAGGGCAGAGGGACCCTCCCTGAGGGCACATTCCTGCCCTGTGCTGGTGTTTCCTGGGATAACCCAGAGCCCAACACTGAGCCCTTTGTCTGCATGGCCACTTTGCCCTTCTGTGCCCTCAGCCCACGCCTGGCAGCTCCTGAGGATGTTTGGAGCAGGGCTGGCACTCCCACTTCAGAGCCAGCAGGGCTCTTCCCAAGTTCAGGGGCACAGTGGCATATTTGAGAGTTGGGTTTGTTTTTCTGCTCTCTTGCCTCAGGGTTTGCAGGCCTTGTGCTGTCGGGGAAGCTCTGCTGAGACCACACTCAGCCCTGCACCCAAAACTTTCCAACCCTGAGGGAAGTTTGAAAATCGATTCTAACTCAGCACAGGCTGAGCTTATCTCTACCCAAAATGTGGAGCTTTCAGGTGGAAACAGCCCCGAAGGCATTAAAGGGGTGTGGCAGGGAGGAACACCAGGCAGTGACCTCCCCTGGGATGGGAACAGTGCCCAGCCTGCCAAAAAGGAAGGGGAAAATAAGGAAAAAGCCGTTTTGGCAGTGGCACAGCATGGTCAGTGAATGCCTGAGCTTCCCACCCCTGGGAGAAGAGGTTCCAGCTGGGATCCAGCATTCCAGCTGGCTGAAGGTCCAGCAGGGATCCCCAGGCCCTGCCAGGTCCGTGGTGATTTGTGTGCAGAGCAGGGTGAGGCTGCACAGCCATCCCCTGCTCCTGCTGACTGCCCAGAGCTGGGGGATGCTTTATCCCACCTCCACATCCGTGTTCTCCTGGGAACACACACAGTGCTGCCCTCCCAATCACTCACTCTGGGTTTTCTACCCACAAAGTGACTCTGGCCAAAACAAGGCAGGCCAGGATTGCACCCAGAGCCTGTGCTGGATGGGATTGGGCAGAGACAGGGCTCAGGGAGGGTCCAGCTGATCCAGGACTGCACCCAGAGCCTGTGCTGGATGGGACTGAGCAGAGACAGGGCTTAGGGAGGACCCAGTTGATCCAGGATTGCACCTAGAGCCTGTGCTGGATGGGACTGAGCAGAGAAAGGGCTCAGGGAGGGTCCAGCTGATCCAGGACTGCACCCAGAGCCTGTGCTGGATGGGACTGAGCAGAGACAGGGCTTAGGGAGGACCCAGTTGATCCAGGATTGCACCCAGAGCCCAGCAGGGCTCAGGGAGGGTCCAGCTGATCCATTGCACCCAGAGCCTGTGCTGGATGGGATTGGGCAGAGAAAGGGCTCAGGGAGGAACCGGGTGATCCATTGCACCCAGAGCCTGTGCTGGATGGGACTGAGCAGGGCCAGGGCTCAGGGAGGACCCAGTTGATCCAGGATTGCACCCAGAGCCCAGCAGGGCTCAGGGAGGATCCAGGTGATCCAGGATTGCACCCAGGGCCCAGCAGGGCTCAGGGAGGATCCAGCTGCTGGAACCATTCCAGAGGGGAATTTGGGGAGCAGGATGAGTCAGTAGGCAAAGCAGGAGACGTGACCCACTTGGCTTGCAGGCTGGCTAGCCAAGGATCACCCCATGAATAATGCACCATCCCCATCCTCATTTAACTCTCCTGAGCTCTCTGTGCCATCCAAGTCCAGCAGTGCAGCTGACTGCATCTTTGCTCAAGAATCCCCAGGACTGTTCAAGATCACCCCTGCACTGTGTCACAGCCCTGGAACCCTTCAGGATCTCAGGGCAGCTGTGCCACACACCCTGTTCTCAGGCTGGGCACTGCAGATTCTGCCCCAGGCCACAGTGGAAATTCTGTTTGCTGGGCTGAGGAATGCTCTGTGCTAATTACAGCAGCCCCACTGGGGAACTGCTTGGACTCCAGCTGAACCTTTTGGGTTTAAGCCCTGCTTAAATTCCAGCCTTCCACTGCTCCTGAATTTCATAACAAATGGCTGCAAACTGAAAGAGAGGAGGTTTAGATGGGATAGTAGGAAGAAATTCTTCCTGTGAGGGTGGTGAGGCCGTGGCACAGAGCAGCTGTGGCTGCCCCTGGACCCCTGGCAGTGTCCAAAGCCAGGCTAGACAGGGCTTGGAGCAACCAGGTATCCCTGCCCATGGCAGGGGCTGGAATGAGATGATTTTTAAGGTCTCTTCCAACCCAAACCATTCTATGATCCAATATTTGCTTGCAGGGATGACAGGGTGAGGCAGAGGGGCATAAAACACTTCAAAGACAGAGGAACAATCTGTGCCACTGCTCCACGCTCCTTTCTGTCCTCTCCCACTAAGCTTTCTTCTCCTGATGTGCCAAACAGTTTGGCCAAAGCCAGGGGGAGGTTGGAAAAATCATCTTTGAATGAAGAGCAGAAGGGACTCAGGCACATGGAGAGAGAATTGTGCACACAGAAACACATCTTAGACAGAGGAGCAGCCCACAGGATGGCAGCAGAGCAGCTCCAAGGATCCATCTTCTGTTTGCTTTACTGGGAGCTCAAAGGGATGTTCCTGTCCTGGGGAGCACTCACATGGCACAGGGCTGGGAGATGTTCCTGTCCTGGGGAGCACACCTGGCACGGGGCTGGGAGATGTTCCTGTCCTGGGGAGCACACCTGGCACAGGGCTGGGAGATGTTCCTGTCCTGGGGACTCACCTGGCACAGGGCTGGGAGATGTTCCTGTCCTGGGGAGCACACCTGGCACGGGGCTGGGAGATGTTCCTGTCCTGGGGAGCACACCTGGCACAGGGCTGGGAGATGTTCCTGTCCTGGGGAGCACACCTGGCACAGGGCTGGGAGATGTTCCTGTCCTGGGCACTCACCTGGCACAGGGCTGGGAGATGTTCCTGTCCTGGGGACTCACCTGGCACGGGGCTGGGAGATGTTCCTGTCCTGGGGACTCACCTGGCACAGGGCTGGGAGATGTTCCTGTCCTGGGGAGCACACCTGGCACAGGGCTGGGAGATGTTCCTGTCCTGGGGACTCACCTGGCACGGGGCTGGGAGATGTTCCTGTCCTGGGGAGCACACCTGGCACAGGGCTGGGAGATGTTCCTGTCCTGGGGACTCACCTGGCACAGGGCTGGGAGATGTCCCTGTCCTGGGGACTCACCTGGCACAGGGCTGGGAGATGTTCCTGTCCTGGGGACTCACCTGGCACGGGGCTGGGAGATGTCCCTGTCCTGGGGACTCACCTGGCACGGGGCTGGGAGATGTTCCTGTCCTGGGGAGCACACCTGGCACAGGGCTGGGAGATGTTCCTGTCCTGGGGAGCACACCTGGCACAGGGCTGGGAGATGTTCCTGTCCTGGGGACTCACATGGCACAGGGCTGGGAGATGTTCCTGTCCTGGGGACTCACCTGGCACAGGGCTGGGAGATGTTCCTGTCCTGGGGACTCACCTGGCACGGGGCTGGGAGATGTTCCTGTCCTGGGGACTCACCTGGCATGGGGCTGGGAGATGTTCCTGTCCTGGGGACTCACCTGGCACAGGGCTGGGAGATGTTCCTGTCCTGGGGAGCACACCTGGCACGGGGCTGGGAGATGTTCCTGTCCTGGGGACTCACTTGCACAGGGCTGGGAGATGTTCCTGTCCTGGGCACTCACCTGGCACAGGGCTGGGAGATGTTCCTGTCCTCCTGGGGACTCACCTGGCACAGGGCTGGGAGATGTTCCTGTCCAGGGGACTCACCTGGCACGGGGCTGGCAGATGTTCCTGTCCTCCTGGGGACTCACCTGGCACAGGGCTGGGAGATGTTCCTGTCCTGGGGAGCACACCTGGCACGGGGCTGGGAGATGTTCCTGTCCTGGGCACTCACCTGGCACAGGGCTGGGAGATGTTCCTGTCCTGGGGACTCACCTGGCACGGGGCTGGGAGATGTTCCTGTCCTGGGGACTCACCTGGCACAGGGCTGGGAGATGTTCCTGTCCTGGGCACTCACCTGGCACGGGGCTGGGAGATGTTCCTGTCCTGGGGACTCACCTGGCACGGGGCTGGGAGATGTTCCTGTCCTGGGCACTCACCTGGCATGGGGCTGGGAGATGTTCCTGTCCTGGGGACTCACCTGGCACAGGGCTGGGAGATGTTCCTGTCCTGGGGACTCACCTGGCACGGGGCTGGGAGATGTTCCTGTCCTGGGGACTCACCTGGCACAGGGCTGGGAGATGTTCCTGTCCTGGGGAGCACACCTGGCACAGGGCTGGGAGATGTTCCTGTCCTGGGGACTCACCTGGCACAGGGCTGGGAGATGTTCCTGTCCTGGGGAGCACACCTGGCACGGGGCTGGGAGATGTTCCTGTCCTGGGGACTCACCTGGCACGGGGCTGGGAGATGTTCCTGTCCTGGGGACTCACCTGGCACGGGGCTGGGAGATGTTCCTGTCCTGGGGACTCACCTGGCACAGGGCTGGGAGATGTTCCTGTCCTGGGGACTCACCTGGCACAGGGCTGGGAGATGTTCCTGTCCAGGGGACTCACCTGGCACAGGGCTGGGAGATGTTCCTGTCCTGGGGAGCACACCTGGCACGGGGCTGGGAGATGTTCCTGTCCTGGGGACTCACCTGGCACGGGGCTGGGAGATGTTCCTGTCCTGGGGACTCACCTGGCACAGGGCTGGGAGATGTTCCTGTCCAGGGGACTCACCTGGCACAGGGCTGGGAGATGTTCCTGTCCTGGGGACTCACCTGGCACGGGGCTGGGAGATGTTCCTGTCCTGGGGAGCACACCTGGCACGGGGCTGGGAGATGTTCCTGTCCTGGGGACTCACCTGGCACGGGGCTGGGAGATGTTCCTGTCCTGGGGACTCACCTGGCACGGGGCTGGGAGATGTTCCTGTCCTGCTGTCTGTGGAGCTCTGAACCCCAAGCTGTGCCTGCAGAGCTCTCACACTGAGTACCCAAACCTGAGCTGGCAATTTCCTGCAGCTCTGTGGCACTGGGAGCTCTGCTCCCTGCAGGAGAAGAGCAGTCCATGCCCTGTTCCCCACTCCCCAACACCCAGGGGTAAAACCCAGGCTCTCCTCTGCTGCCTGTGCCCAGATTCCTGCTCTGGGGCTGCTCCCAGCTCGGTGGGGACCTTTTCCTAGAGCAGTGCCAGGCACAGGCCTGGTCAGGAGCTGACTGCTGAACTGGATGCTCTTGTTTTGCAGCCAATTTCAACCCACGGTCATGGGAATTTTCCTCCTTCCAAGCGACCGAGGAAACACTTGGTACGGGTAATTCTGCCTGCAGCCTGAGAGGATCTAACCCCCGTGCCACAGCTTTCTGCCTGACTAACCCCCCTCTCCTGCTGCCCCTCTCGGCTGCCCTGGCACCTGAAAACCCCAGAGCCAGCCCCTGCTGGGCTACCACACACAGCCCAGCCCGGGCTCTCTGCTCAGGGCAGGGAAAGGCGCCCCTGCTCCTCACTGATCACAGGGAAAGGAGCTGCAAACCACAGGAGGCAGCTTGCAAAGATCCCCAGATGCTGAATGCTCAGGGCAGGTTGTGGCAGAAGCAGGAGGAGGCTCCAAGCACTCCCAGCCAGTCTCAGAAGCACAAGGTGCTTCTTTCTATCACACCTTTTATTGATGGCAGCTATTAATACCTCTTAGGTATCCTGATCCTCTTAGGAGGATATTCCCAACTGGACATTAAATCCCCCTTTTTTTCCTGAATTCCGTGGTTATTCCCTCAGTGATGGGGGGATATTCCCAACTGGACATTAAATCCCCCTTTTTTCCTGAATTCTGTGGTTATTCCTTCAGTGATGGGGGGATATTCCCAACTGGACATTAAATCCCCCTTTTTTTCCTGCATTCCATGGTTATTCCTTCAGTGGTGGGGGGATATTCCCAACTGGACATTAAATCCCCCTTTTTTTCCTGAATTCAGTGGTTATTCCTTCAGTGATGGGGGGATAGTCCCAACTGGACATTAAATCCCCCTTTTTTTCCTGCATTCCATGGTTATTCCTTCAGTGGTGGGGGGATATTCCCAACTGGAATATCCTGTGTTCTCAAGGACACAGCCTGACCCACGTTCATACCTTTTCTTCCCAGATCCCCATCTTCCTTTCCCAACCTTCTCCTCCTTTGCTTCGTTCCTACAAGATCCTACAAGGTCCAGCCTTTCCTGCTCCCTGGAAGCAGCCAAGGCCACCCTGCCTGGGGAGCTCTGGTGACTCAGAGCCACACCTCAGCCCCTCCTGCCTTCCACAGGCAGGGCTGGGTCCCTCTGCTCTCCCTGCTCTCAGATTCCTCCTGGCAGCCAGGGCCTGACCCCGAGGAGCCCAGGAGGGGAGGCTTTAATGGTCTGAAGGAAGCCTGCCGTGCTGGGAGGAAGGGCAGTGCTGGAGTCATCCCTCCTGCCTCGGGAGGTGCAGGGAGCTGCTCTCCAGCCACACCTGCACTCTGGGGCTCTCAGGAGAAAGGCTGGTCCCTGCCTGGAGGCTGGCATCACCTCACACCCACACACAGCTGCCTGCCCTCACCTGCCTGCCGTCCCTGAGAGAAAAAGGGGACGAGAGGCACGGGGGACTCGTGCCCCCCCCGAGCCAGGTGGAGGCAGTGTCACGGGGGTGCTTGGAACTGGCCCTGCAGCCCTGTGGAATAACACAACCTCTTTATCTTCCAGTAGGCAATGGCACTAAGCTGCCTTTTCAGTTCTCCTCGGTGGGACAGAATCCGCCCGGTGACTTCAGCAAACAGTCTGATGGGAGCCTCTTCACTAAGACCGGTACTAGGAACTGACTGTTCCCCCTCCTCCCGCCCCATTTGGGGTGCCAAACCCCCCTCATCTGCCTTCCTGCCCTTTATGGGGTCCCAAACCCCCCAGTCCTTCTCTGCCTTCCTGCCCCTTTGAGGTGCCAAACCCCCCTCGTCTGCCTTCCTGCCCCTTTGAGGTGCCAAACCCCCCTCATCTGCCTTCCTGCCCCATTTGGGGTGCCAAACCCCCCTCGTCTGCCTTCCTGCCCCTTTGAGGTGCCAAACCCCCCTCATCTGCCTTCCTGCCCTTTATGGGGTCCCAAACCCCCCTTATCTGCCTTCCTGCCCTTTATGGGGTCCCAAACCCCCCTTATCTGCCTTCCTGCCCCATTTGGGGTCCCAAACCCCCCTCGTCTGCCTTCCTGCCCCTTTGAGGTGCCAAACCCCCCTCGTCTGCCTTCCTGCCCCATTTGGGGTGCCAAACCCCCCTCATCTGCCTTCCTGCCCTTTATGGGGTGCCAAACCCCCCTCATCTGCCTTCCTGCCCCTTTGAGGTCCCAAACCCCCCTCATCTGCCTTCCTGCCCCTTTGAGGTCCCAAACCCCCCTCATCTGCCTTCCTGCCCCATTTGGGGTCCCAAACCCCCCAGTCCTGCTCTGCCTTCCTGCCCTTTATGGGGTCCCAAACCCCCCAGTCCTGCTCTGCCTTCCTGCCCCCTTTGGGGTCCCAAACCCCCCAGTCCTGCTCTGCCTTCCTGCCCTTTATGGGGTGCCAAACCCCCAGTCCTGCTCTGCCTTCCTGGAGCAGTCCCACCCCTTGGCCTCACTGCCAACCCCTGAGGCACCTGCACAGGAGTCACTCTGCTGAAGCAGGGCAGCAAGGAGGGTTAAAAACCATTAAAGTTTTATCCAGGGAACAGTTGGAGGGATTTTAAATTTTGTGTGTAATGGGTAGGGATAAATTTTAGGTGATTCTTGAGGAAGACACCATTTGCCCCTCTAGTTTCATCACTGAAAAATAACACAAACAGCACAACCTTAAAAAAAAAAACAATATGCAGGAGCTGCCTGTCCTCCTTCACCAGAACCAAACCCTCCTTCACCATCTCACCTCCCTGCTGAGGTGGGATCCAGGAGCCCCAGAAGCTGCCAGGCAGAGCCAGGTGGGATGAGCTGGAGATGCTGGGCAGGACCATGGTGACATTGGCTGTGACACTGCAGGGCTGCTGCAGCCCTGGGGCACAGCAGGCCTGGGGGGCTGCAGGGGGCTCAGGGCTTCTCGAGCTGCCAGAGGAGCTGCAGGGAGCCCAGGCTGAGCTCTCTGCACTAATTAAACAGCCTGCAGTGCTCTCTGCAAGAGCCACAATGCTGACTTTGGGACTCGGCCTGAATTTAATTGGTCTGATTGCATTCCACCTCTCTGCATTCCTCAGACATTTTAATTAGCCAGACCTTCTTTCCTGCCTTTTCCTGCCTGATTGGGTGGTGGCAGAGGCATCTGTCTGAGGCTGTCTGTGTGTCCCACCCCGGGGATGGCTGCATTTCCATGTTGAGCAATGCAATACTAATGAGGTGGCACTTCCAGTCCTGCTGCTGCTCCTGGGGACATGGGGACACCACCACCGGGGTGGCAGTGGCAGGGGCAGTGTGTGACTGGCTGTGTTTTGTGTTGTCACAGCCTACCCTTCCATAGTGAGGCACCAGTCTGCAAAGGTGACGCCACAGACGTGGAAATCCTCCTCCAAGCAGTCTGTCTTGGTAAGAAAAAGAATGATTTTTTTCCTTGGGGGAGCTTCAGTCTGTTCCAGGGGGGCTTCAGGAACAAGGATGGGTCCTTTGGGAGAGTGGAAATAAAAGTTTCAGCCCCACTGCTCCTGTTCAGGATGCAGATTAACCCCCCAGCTTTCACAGCTCTGATCAGTGCTGCAAAAACCATGTTTTGAAAAGGTTTGGTCTAAAATTTGATGCGGAAGACAGGGACAGTGCAAATCCTGTGAAATGACACTGAGAGCACTTTTCCTTGTCACCCCCTCAGTGTCACTCTGTGAACCCCACAGTGTGTCAGTGACACCAGAGACAACCACGGGGTCCTGTGCTGCAGTGGGCAGAGGCAGGATCCCAAATGAGGGCTCAGAAATGCCCACGGCAGCTCAGAGCCCCTGGTTTCACACTGAGCATGACAGGAGGCACAGGGCAGTGACCCTTTTAGGGCAGTGACCCTTTTAGGGCAGTGACCCTTTAGGGCAGTGACCCTTTAGGGCAGTGATCTTTTACAGCAGTGACCCTTTAGGGCAGTGACCCTTTAGGGCAGTGATCTTTTACAGCAGTGACCCTTTAGGGCAGTGACCCTTTAGGGCAGTGATCTTTTAGGGCAGTGACCCTTTTAGGGCAGTGATCTTTTAGAGCAGTGACCCTTTAGGGCAGTGACCTTTAGGGCAGTGACCCTTTAGGGCAGTGACCCTTTAGGGCAGTGACCTTTAGGGCAGTGATCTTTTAGGGCAGTGACCCTTTAGGGCAGTGACCTTTAGGGCAGTGACCTTTTAGGGCAGTGACCCTTTAGGGCAGTGACCCTTTAGGGCAGTGACCCTTTTAGGGCAGTGACCCTTTTAGGGCAGTGACCCTTTTAGGGCAGTGATCTTTTAGGGCAGTGATCTTTTAGGGCAGTGACCCTTTAGGGCAGTGATCTTTTAGGGCAGTGACCCTTTAGGGCAGTGACCCTTTTAGGGCAGTGACCTTTTAGGGCAGTGACCCTTTAGGGCAGTGACCCTTTAGGGCAGTGACCTTTTAGGGCAGTGACCTTTTAGGGCAGTGACCCTTTAGGGCAGTGACCTTTTAGGGCAGTGACCCTTTAGGGCAGTGACCCTTTAGGGCAGTGACCCTTTAGGGCAGTGACCCTTTAGGGCAGTGACCTTTTAGGGCAGTGACCTTTTAGGGCAGTGACCCTTTAGGGCAGTGACCCTTTAGGGCAGTGACCTTTTAGGGCAGTGACCCTTTAGGGCAGTGACCTTTTAGGGCAGTGACCCTTTAGGGCAGTGACCCTTTAGGGCAGTGACCTTTTAGGGCAGTGACCCTTTAGGGCAGTGACCCTTTAGGGCAGTGACCTTTAGGGCAGTGACCCTTTAGGGCAGTGACCCTTTAGGGCAGTGACCTTTAGGGCAGTGACCCTTTTAGAGCAGTGACCCTTTAGGGCAGTGACCTTTTAGGGCAGTGACCCTTTAGGGCAGTGACCCTTTAGGGCAGTGACCTTTTAGGGCAGTGACCCTTTAGGGCAGTGACCCTTTTAGGGCAGTGACCTTTAGGGCAGTGACCCTTTAGGGCAGTGACCCTTTAGGGCAGTGACCTTTTAGGGCAGTGACCCTTTTAGAGCAGTGACCCTTTAGGGCAGTGACCTTTTAGGGCAGTGACCCTTTTAGAGCAGTGACCCTTTAGGGCAGTGACCTTTTAGAGCAGTGACCCTTTAGGGCAGTGACCTTTCAGGGCAGTGATCTTTCAGGGCAGTGACCTTTTAGGGCAGTGACCTTTTAGGGCAGTGACCCTTTAGAGCAGTGACCTTTTAGGGCAGTGACCTTTTAGGGCAGTGACCCTTTAGGGCAGTGACCCTTTAGGGCAGTGACCCTTTAGGGCAGTGACCCTTTAGGGCAGTGACCTTTTAGGGCAGTGACCTTTTAGGGCAGTGACCCTTTAGGGCAGTGACCCTTTTAGGACAGTGACCTTTCAGGGCAGTGACCCTTTAGGGCAGTGACCCTTTAGGGCAGTGACCTTTCAGGGCAGTGACCCTTTAGGGCAGTGATCTTTTAGGGCAGTGACCTTTTAGGGCCTGGGGTCTCAAAGGCACAGCCTCAGGAGCACCAAGGCAATCTGGTTTTATTCACACCCTGCTCCATCCAGGCCCTGCATGACCTGGATTAAGATTGCTGAGCTTCTGCCACCCCAAATGAAAGGTTTTGTTCATTTATTTTTTGTCGTTTCTGATGGCACGGTTGTGAGAGAGGATTTAGTGTTTGCTGGAAGTGAGACCTGTGAGGGGCAGAGAGCATTCCCCCACTGAGGGGAACCCCACCAGGTGGGAATTGAGGACTGCAGCTGGATCTGCCCCATTTCCAAGGCTCCCTGGAGGTGAATTGTGACAGTGTTCTCAGGGGTCCCAGGATGAGGGAGGAGATGAGAAAGGTGACTCCATGCTCAGAAGGCTGATTTATTATTTTATGACATATATTACATTAAAACCATACTAAAAGAGCAGAAGAAAGGATTCCAGCAGAAGGCTGGCTGAGAATAGAGAAGGAATGAATGACAAAGGTTTGTCTGTGACCCAGACAGTCTGGACAGCTGGGCTGGGATTGGCCATTGATCAGAAACAACCACAGAGACCAATCCCAGCTCCACCTGCTGCACCCACAGCAGCAGATAAGAATTGTTTGCAGTTTGTTCCTGAGGCCTCTCAGCTTCTCAGGAGGGAAAATCCCAAGGAAAGGATTTTTCATAAAACATGTGGGTGACATGAATTCCTGTGGCAGGGATGTTCCTTGGCAGATTCCTCCAGGAAATCCAGCCTGGAGCCTTTGAAGGTGCTGCAGCAAAACTCTGCCATCCCTTCTGCCTAAAACATCATCACCCACATCCTTTGTGTTCCCAGGGATTTTTCTTTAATCCCCACTGAGACAATCTGGGTGACTTCTGCCCCATCCCTTCCCTGTGTCCCCTCCTCTCCTTTGCACACTTTTGTGATGCCCATTTCCTTTTCATGGCCAATATTCACCACACAGCCCTGAGCCCACCAACTGAGCTGATAAATATAAACATTTCAGAGCACCGAAAATAGAAATACACACTGCAGGCTGCAGAGTCTCTGCAGGAGCTTTTATGGTCTGTTGGGCCAATAATCTGGTTTTTAAACCAGCCTTAAATGTGTATTTAAGTAATAAACATTCTAAAAGGTCTGTAAATATGAATTTTCACAAAGGATTGGTTAAGGAGGAAGGTCTTTTCCACACCCAGGGAGCTGTTTTAAGTGAAGCCCCCCTTCTTCCATGTCTTAATTCTGTTGGAAATTAGAGCCATAAAATGGAAAGGATCTGGAGAAAAGGGAGCATTGAGCAGGGAGATGGGCTGGGCTTGGTTCCTGGTATTCCACAGGGCTGCACCAAAAGGGGCTGTGGGGTTCCCCCCCTTCTGCACCTGAGAGCAAACCCAAGGCAGACTGGGCTTTAAAAACCCATTTTTTCCTGAATTCCGTGGTTGTTCCTTCAGTGGTGGGAGGATATTCCCAACTGGACATTAAAATCCCTTTTTTTCCCCCTGAATTCCATGGTTATCCCTTCAGTGATGGGGGGACATTAAACCCCCATTTTTTTCCAGAATTCCATGGTGCTATTCCTTCAGAGATGGAGGGATATTCCCAACTGGACATTAAAACCCCATTTTTTTTCCCTTGAATTCCATGGTTATTCCTTCAGTTGTGGGAGGATATTCCCAACTGGACATTAAAATCCCTTTTTTTTTCCCTGAATTCCATGGTTATTCCTTCAATTATGGGGGGATTTAAACACCCTCATTTTTTTCCTGAATTCTGTGGTTATTCCTCCAGTGATTGGGGGATATTCCCAACTGGACATTAAAACCCCATTTTTTCCCTGAATTTTGTGGTTATTCCTTCAGTGGTGGAGGATGTTCCCAGCCAGGCTGGAGATTGTGCAGCCAGGGCTAATATTTATATTTATATATGTACTATTTATATATTATAACAGAACTAACTAAAAATTATTGTATATTATAAATATATAAAATTAATTATTTAAAATTAAGTTAAAATATAAACATTTTATTATATAGCGTTTTATTAATTAATATTTTAAAGTCTTAAAAGTGTAGAGGTAAATTAGTAGAATTAAATTAATTATATTTTATTAAATTAATTAATTATATTTCATTTAAATTCATTAAAAACCTTTAAAATTAAATGATAAAAATACAGATTAAACCATCTAAAAATAAAATAAATAAACCACATCATCAAGAACAATTCAAAAATCCAATTCCTCGTGGTGCTGAGCAGGAATTGGTGAGCTGGGGGTGGAAGGGAGGGGTGGGGGTCGGGAAAAGGAGGGCTCGGACTGACGTGCCCCAAATTCTCCTTTGCAGTCCCATTATCGCCCCTTCTACGTCAACAAAGGCAACGGAGCCACCTCCAACGAGGCGCCCTGAGCTGCTGCGGCTGAGAGGAGAGCTCAGCTGAGGATTGTCACCCATGTCCCCGCTCCTCCCGACCCTCCCGCTCCCCCAGGGCAGGGCAGGGGTGGCCCTGCCTCAGCACGCCAGGACTTCTCCCTCCTCGTCCCCTCCTCGTCCCCTTCTTGTCCCCTCCAGCTGCTCTGCCCCTCTGGGAATTGCGGATGCTTGGGTGGCACCCCCTGCTAGGCAGCTGTCCCCGTGTCCCCAGAGCTGGAATTGTGTCACCCCTGCTGGGCAGCTGTCCCCTTGTCCCCAGAGCTGGAATTGTCTCACCCCCTCTGCTGGGCAGCTGTCCCCTTGTCCCCAGAGCTGGGAATTGTGTCACCCCTGCGGGGCAGCTGTCCCCTTGTCCCCAGAGCTGAAATTGTCTCACCCCCTCTGCTGGGCAGCTGTCCCCGTGTCCCCAGAGCTGGAATTGTGTCACCCCTGCTGGGCAGCTGTCCCTGTGTCCCCAGAGCTGTCAAACCCTGCTGGACACCCCAAAGCTCTTCCCAGGCTCCAGATTTCCTCTCCACCCTGGTGTCACATCCCCTGGTGGCATCAGCGTCTTCCATCACCTCATTTCTGCTCCTCACCTCCCAAAAAACCCCAGCAGGATTTTCCCAGAGCTGGAATTGTGTCACCCCTGCTGGGCAGCTGTCCCCGTGTCCCCAGAGCTGGAATTGTGTCACCCCTGCTGGGCAGCTGTCCCCTTGTCCCCAGAGCTGGAATTGTGTCACCCCTGCTGGGCAGCTGTCCCCGTGTCCCCAGAGCTGTCAAACCCTGCTGAACACCCCAAAGCTGGATGCCCCAGCTCTTCCCACCCAGCTCCTGCTTGTGTCACATCCCCTGGTGGCACCACATGTCCCCAGGGTCCTCCACCAGTTCAGCTCTGAGCCCAAAACCTCACCTGCCCAAAAAACCTCAGCAGGATTTTCCCAGAGCTGGGAATTTTGTCACCCCTGCTGGGCAGCTGTCCCCGTGTCCCCAGAGCTGTCAAACCCTGCTGGACACCCCAAAGCTCTTCCCAGGCTCCAGATTTCCTCTCCACCCTCGTGTCACATACCCTGGTGGCATCAGGGTCTTCCATCAGCTCAGCTCTGCTCTTCACCTCCCAAAAACCTCAGCAGGATTTTCCCAGAGCTGGGAATTGTGTCACCCCTGCTGGGCAGCTGTCCCCTTGTCCCCAGACCTCTTAAACCCTGCTGGACACCCCAAAGCTCTTCCCAGGTTCCAAATTTTCCTCTCCACCCTGGTGTCACATCCCCTGGTGGCATCAGGGTCCTCCATCAGCTCAGCCCTGCCCCTCACCTCCCAAAAACCTCAGCAGGATTTTTCTAGAGCTGGAATTGTCTCACCCCCTCTGCTGGGCAGCTGTCCCCTTGTCCCCAGAGCTGGGAATTGTGTCACCCCTGCTGGGCAGCTGTCCCCGTGTCCCCAGAGCTGGAATTGTCTCACCCCTGCTGGGCAGCTGTCCCTGTGTCCCCAGAGCTGTCAAACCTCACTGGATGCCCCAGAGCTCTTCCCAGGCTCCAGATTCCCTCTCCACCCTGGGGACACCCAGCTCCTGCTTGTGTCACATCCCCTGGTGGCACCTCATGTCCCCAGGGTCCTCCAAGCCCAGCCCTGCTCCTCAGCTGCCCAAAATCCCCAGCAGGGTTTCCCGAGCTGCTGGAGGAGCACAGGGAGGTTCTCCAGCCCCTCCAGGTGCCCCTCCAGGCACCTCTGGGAATTAGGAAATAAAAAGCAAATCCATCCTAGTAATACAAGATTGATTAGATGCCATAGGTGCTGGGTGCTTTTCTAGTTTGTGGTGGTTTTTCTTAATTCCCTTAAACCAAAATTGATTTATATCCTGTAGTTCATGTATTTTATATATTTTTTTTTCCCTGCAGTGGGCAATGAGAATTACTGCCACAGCTTTTTTGGCTCAGGATAATATTTTTGTAAGTGTCCCCTGGACAGATGAATCACATCCAGGGCCATTCCAGGATCTCCCTGAGGTGATTTTCCCTCTCCATGGACAAGCTGAGGGGTTCAGTCCATGCTGTGCAGGGGAGAAATGGGAATGAGAGCCCTCGAATGCTGAAAACCAAAACCTGCCAGCTCCTTTTCATGGTTTGCTCTCTTCAGGCAGCTTTGGAATGGCTTCCCCCCACTTTTTCCTGCTTGCAGCCCCTTGCTGAGGGAGGTCCCAGCTGAAAATTCCTTCCTGGCTCATCCCTTTGCAAAGACATCCTGGCTTTTTAACCCAAAACTCCTGGGGCTGAATGTTGGTCGCTCCAGAGCACTTGAAATGTCACTTTATGATGATTTTTAAATCTTTTTTTTTCCCCCATAAAGACCAGAGGGGGAAGGGGCTGGCGTGGCAGGGCAGGATGTGACAGAAGGGATGTGGAAAAATAGATGGAATTGCTGGGAAAAGCACTGAGGGCTCTGAGGATGTGTGTGAGAGGACAGAATCAGCCCCCTCCAGGTCTCACTGTTTTTCCTTTTCCTCCTCCTCCTCCTCAGCTTGGATGTTAACCCCCCCAGCCCTGAGCAAGGCTGTGTGGGGCCAGCTGGACCCTGCCCGAGGCCACCACTGTCCCCTCGGTGCCCCCACAGCCTCTCTGCTCCCCCTGCCCTCCCCAGGGGCCTCCCAGCCCGAATTCCCCAAGGAATGGAGCTGCTCCCTGCTTGCCCCAGCCCTGGAGACACCAGGACCCCTCTGGGGTCCCCCTTTTCCCCCAGGATGGGGCTCAGGGAGTTCTGGAAACCCCCCCCTGTGCTTCCCTGGGGGTTTCCAGCCAGGCTCTGGGGTGGGCAGGAACTGTTTGGATGCAGTCTTGGTCAGCAAAGCCCCGGGGATGATGATGATGGTGGTGATGATGATGATGGTGGTGATGATGATGATGGTGATGATTCCTCCTCAGACAGGACAGGGCTCTGCTGGTGATGTAAACGAGGCCCCTCCCGTGTGCACCACGCTGCAGAAATAAAGGAGAAAGCTCCATGTCTGACCAAACCAACGGGCTCTGCTCTGTCTCTGGTGTTTCTGTGCTCTCACTGAGGTGAATCTCTCCAAATTATCCTTGATTATCCTTGATATCCTGGAATATCCACGTTCTCCTTGGGCAGCAGGCCTGGAGAAGCCATCTTGCCATCTCTGAGGCTGTTTCACTGCTTTTTTGGATATTTAAGGTCAGAGGAAACTCCCACACCCTTAAGAGTCAAAAGCTGATGGACATTTCTAGTTTTGCTGCTTTTTTGGATATTTAAGGTCAGAGGAAACTCCCACACCCTTAAGAGTCAAAAGCTGATGGACATTTCTAGTTTTGCTGCTTTTTTGGATATTTAAGGTCAGAGGAAACTCCCACATCCTTGAGGGTCAAAAGCTGATGGACATTTCTGGTACCACACCCCAAAACCACCCAGTCAGGTCAGCTCCCAAGCACTGGTGCCACAAAAGTCCTTCCCTGCAAGGGCATTTCTGAAAAACCCCTCAGCCTGTGCCAGAGTTGAACCTCCCCAGTTCCCTCTGGAGGGAAATGCCTGTTCCTGTATTTATTGGCTAAAATAAGATTATTTTGGCCCAGCCTGGACCTGGATCTCCCCAGGAGGTTGGTTCTGGAACCCTCCACCTTCTGGGGACCTCTGGTTGTGCTCAGCTCAAAGCTCTCGTGTCCATCCCAGCTCCTCCTTCCCCTCAAGGAAAGATAAAACTTTCTGAAGTGCTGAAGATGCAGAGTCAGGGCAAAAAGCAAGTAGGTGTAGCTCTGATTGCTGCTGAAAGGAGCAGTTGCACATCCCCCCAGATTTCCAGAGGATTCCTGGCACATTCCTGCTCCCAGGCATTAAACCCCAGCTATTTTTCCCCAGCCATCAGCACCACTCGTCCTGAAGAGCCAGGATCCCACCAATTCCCTGGAGGAGCTGGCAAATCCTTTTTGTTTACCCCACCAGGGAGCCAGCAGAGGAGAGGGCTCAGCTCTCTGCCATCAATTCCACTCGCTGCCTCCGTTACTCTTATTGCTGTGATTAAAAAGCAATCAAAGAGAAATCTTCTTCCTGTCCTGGAGCTGCTGCAGAACGTCTCAGTTCCACCACTGGAGCAGGAGAAGGGAGAATTTCCAGCACCCCCTGAGCTCCTGGGCTCGGTGACAGCTGGAAATGATGATGGAGCTCCTGGCCTGAGCAGGGAGCAGGGCTGGGATGGAGTGAGGAACATTTTGAATGCAGGGACTTGGATTAAATGAGGTTTTTTTGGGTCCCTTCTCACCCAGATTATTCCATGATCCCTGAGGAACAGGAGTGATGGGGGTCCTGGCCCAGCCAGCAGCTGGGGGGGTGCAGGGGACACTGGGACACCCAAGGGGTGTCAGAGCAGGGCTCAGTGACACCCACAGGGTGACCTGGGGTGACACCAGCAGCTGTGACAGCCCTGTGGGGGCCTGGATCACGGAATCACAGCATGGATTGGGCTGGGAGGGACCTTAAAGGTCACCCCAGGGCAAACCCTGGGGACAGAAGGTGGCTCTGAGGCTGCTCCTGGGGCAGGAGGTGGCTCCAGGGACAGTGCCAGGGTGGATCCTGGGGACAGGAGGTGGCTCCAGGATTAGTCCTGGGGCAGGAGGTGGCTCCGTGGACTGGGTGGATCCCAGGGGCAGGTGGCAGCTCTGGGGTCATTCCTGGTCCAGTCCAGAGGAGGAGGTGGCTCCATGGACAGTCCTAGGATGGACCTCGGGGACAGGAGGTGGCTCAGGGCCAGTCCCTGGGTCAGTCCTGAGGACAGGAGGGGGCTCAGAGGGGTCAGTCCTGGGGACAGGAGGTGGCTCACAGGGGTCAGTCCCGGGGACAGGAGGTGGCTCACAGGGGTCAGTCCTGGGGACAGGAGGTGGCTCAGGTCCGGGTCAGTCCGGGGGACAGGAGGTGGCTCAGAGGGGTCAGTCCTGGGGACAGGAGGTGGCTCACAGGGGTCAGTCCTGGGGACAGGAGGTGGCTCACAGGGGTCAGTCCTGGGGACAGGAGGTGGCTCACAGGGGTCAGTCCTGGGGACAGGAGGGGGCTCAGAGGGGTCAGTCCTGGGGACAGGAGGTGGCTCACAGGGGTCAGTCCTGGGGACAGGAGGTGGCTCAGGTCCGGGTCAGTCCGGGGGACAGGAGGTGGCTCAGAGGGGTCCATGGGTAAGTCTGGGGGACAGGGGGTGGCTCAGAGGGGTCAGTCCCGGGGACAGGAGGTGGCTCAGGTCCCTGGGTCAGTCCTGGGGACAGGAGGTGGCTCAGGTCCGGGTCAGTCCTGGGGACAGGAGGTGGCTCAGAGGGGTCAGTCCTGGGGACAGGAGGTGGCTCAGAGGGGTCAGTCTGGGGGACAGGAGGTGGCTCAGAGGGGTCAGTCTGGGGGACAGGAGGTGGCTCAGAGGGGTCAGTCCTGGGGACAGGAGGTGGCTCACAGGGGTCAGTCCCGGGGACAGGAGGTGGCTCACAGGGGTCAGTCCTGGGGACAGGAGGTGGCTCAGAGGGGTCAGTCTGGGGGACAGGAGGGGGCTCAGAGGGGTCAGTCTGGGGGACAGGAGGTGGCTCAGGTCCGGGTCAGTCCTGGGGACAGGAGGTGGCTCAGGTCCCGGGGTCAGTCCCGGGGACAGGAGGTGGCTCACAGGGGTCAGTCCTGGGGACAGGAGGTGGCTCAGGTCCGGGTCAGTCCCGGGGACAGGAGGTGGCTCACAGGGGTCAGTCCCGGGGACAGGAGGTGGCTCAGAGGGGTCAGTCCCGGGGACAGGAGGTGGCCCTGCCCCAGGTCGCTGCTGCCGGCAGGTGTCAGCGCTCCGCCGCGCTGCGTGCTCCATCCCCGCTGCTCCACCGCATCCTTCGCTTTTTACCCCAAAACCAACAACCCCCGGCTGTGACAGCCAGCCCTGCGAGCCTCTGCTCCATCCTGCTCCCTGCCCATCCCCGGGCTCCCTAAAGGGGACAATGCCAAGGAAACTGTCACCAGCAGGGCACAGCCCCTCTGCTCGGGGTGAACTCCCTGGAATATCCAGCGGAGGACCAAGGCAGCCACTTCCCAACCATTTTTCTCTCCTCCTCCATTCAGCTCACTCAACCACTTGACTTCAGTCACCAGAGCAACGCAGGCCACTGTTTTATCTTTGTACACATTAACGATAAAGTTTTAAAATGAACAATCCTTCAGAGGCACAAACAAGAATTACAGAATCTAATTGCCTGCAAACCTTTAAATTCTCACAATATTTTATAATGCCATAAATTTGCCACTCTCTTGCACAAAGATAACACGGAGATAAAGTGTTTGAATTTGCTAATTAGCAAACATAAAAGGCAGGGACGAGGTCTTAATGAAACTATTGGGATGTTCAATCAAAGGCTATGATAGCTCCTGAATTTTCATTGCCAGGACTCAGATCTTTGGGCTTTTAGCTCTTCAGGCTGCAGGGCTGGAGAGAGCTTCCTACAGGTTAATATTTCCCTTAACCTGGAAAAAACAGCCCAGCATTTAAGCCAGCTAAAGCACGCATGGATGGTGGTGGTAATTAATTTGCACATTTTAGTGCTTTTAAAGGAAAAATCTTACACTCTGCCTTCAGCCACCTACCTAGACCTGGAGCACTAAAGCTTCTTATATATGAGAGCAATGAAGGATGAATATTTTGTCCTTTCTGTTTGTTATTACCTGGTCTTCAGCGTTTTGTAAATAAGAGTTTAATGTTGTTGTGACTGGGAGTTTTCAATGCCTTCCCCCTGAGAAGCCAGGCAGCACCAGGACACAGCTGGACCCAGAGGAGCAGCTCCCCTGGCACTGCTGATGCTGAACCCCGTGCTCTGGGATGTGTTCTGGGGAGGATTTACAGCAAATCCTGTCAGAGTGTTTGTTTACCCTGACAGGACCCGAGCCCAGCCAGTCTTTCCGTGGCTGGCACCCCAAACCTGCTTCAGTCTGGCTTTGATGAGCTCCAGGAAGGACCTGACAAGTCCTGGATGCCCCCAAATCCTGCTGAAGCTGGGCCCGACGGGCCAGCACATGGCAAGGCTTGCTTGGGCTGGCTGTGCTGCCATCAGGAGCTGCTCATCTCCCCCTGCATCAGCTCAGGGTGGCTTTATTCAGTGTTTCAGGGCCAGAGTTGGTTGTAGGGTCTCTGCAACTCAGACACCTCAGCACAGCTGGGTGGCCTTGCAGGTATTGGATTTGTGGGGTGCCCCGATGAAGGAAGGAATGATGGATCTGACTCCATGTTCTCAGAAGGCTCATTCATTATTTTATGATTCCATATCAGATTAAAACCACATTATACTAAAGGATACAGAAAGGATACAGACTGAAGGATAAAAAGATAATAATGAAAACTCCTGACTCCTTCCAGAGTCCCGACACAGCTCAGCCCTGATTGGCCAAAGAGTGAAAAAACTCACCCCAGAGTCCAATGGAACAATCACCAGCTCATTCATTATTTTATGATACTGTATCATATTAAAGGATACTGAACTATGCTAAGGAATACAGAAAGGATACAGACAGGAGGCTAAAAAGATAATAATGCAAACTCCTGACTCCTTCCAGAGTCCTGACACAGCTCGGCTCTGATTGGCCAAAGAGTGAAAAAACTCACCCCAGAGTCCAATGGAACAATCACCAGCTCATTCATTATTTTATGATACTGTATCATATTAAAGGATAGCAAACTATGCTAAAGAATACAGAAAGGATACAGACAGGAGGCTAAAAAGATAATAATGCAAACTCCTGACTCCTTCCAGAGTCCTGACACAGTTTGGCCCTGATTGGCCAAAGAGCCAAAACAATTCCAATGAAACCAATGAAACAATCACCTGTGGGTAAACAATCTCCAACCACATTCCAAAGCAGCAAAACACAGAAGTAAATCAGATCATTATTGTTTTCTTTTCTTTTTTCTGAGGCATCTCAGCTTCCCAGGAGAAAAACCCTGGTGAAGGGATTTTCCCAGAAAACATGACTGCCCCACGCAGGGTCACTCCCAGAAGTTTCTGTGGGATCCTTGGCCCCAAACCCCAGCAGGAGCTCTGGCCCTCCGGACCCAGCCCTGCCTCTCCCTGCTCCAGCAGCCTGACAACCCCATCACCTTTTCCCTGCCTTTGGCCCCTGTCAGGAGCAGGAAATCTCCTGAACAGGGGCACCTCTAAAGGCCACAACCTGCCCAGGTGTGCTCTTTCTGTGGAGCTTCCTACAGAGGCAAGATCTCCTCCCCCTCTCCTGCTCGGGTCCTGCAGGGGACAGCAGCTCCACAGCCGTGCTCTCCCTCCTGCTTTGGCATTCTGGGAGTGCTTTGCCACTGCAAATCCTGCAGGATTTAATATCCACTCTGTAATCTACTGGCACCAACAGGCATTATCTAACTAAACCTTAAATTGAAAATGCTCCTCTGCTCGCTGTGCCCCAGCCGCGCTGAGCAGGACGGGCTCGCCGAGTGCCCGGGCACTGATCTCACTCTAATTAAAATCCTGCAGCTCTGCCCAGGGTGACACTCAGCTGGCTGCTGCCACCAGTGTCACAGGCGTGTCAGGAGCTGTGTGGAGCTGGGACAGCAGTGCCAGGCCTCCAGCCTGACCCTGCTGTACCACACCTGCCCCTGTCCCATCTCCCACGCAGCACGGCCTGAACTCTGCCCTTCATTTCCCTCTGCTCGGTCAATTTTGGCTCTGTCTGGGCCAGTTTGTCACTGAGGGTGTCCAGCTCCTTGTCCCAGTCATCACCAGACTTGAGTGATCAGAGCCATTCTGTCTGGGCCAGTTTGTCACTGAGGGTGTCCAGCTCCTTGTCCCAATCATCACCAGAATTTAGTGATCAGGGCCATTCTGTTTGGGCCAGTTTGTCACTGAAGGTGTCCAGCTCCTTGTCCCAATCATCACCAGAATTTAGTGATCAGGGCCATTCTGTCTGGGCCAGTTTGTCACTGAGGGTGTCCAGCTCCTTGTCCCAATCATCACCAGACTTGAGTGATCAGAGCCATTCTGTCTGGGCCAGTTTGTCACTGAGGGTGCCCAGCTCCTTGTCCCAGTCCTCACCAGACTTGAGTGATCAGAGCCATTCTGTCTGGGCCAGTTTGTCACTGAGGGTGTCCAGCTCCTTGTCCCAATCATCACCAGAATTTAGTGATCAGAGCCATTCTGTCTGGGCCAGTTTGTCACTGAGGGTGTCCAGCTCCTTGTCCCAAGCATCACCAGACTTGAGTGATCAGAGCCATTCTGTCTGGGCCAGTTTGTCACTGAGGGTGTCCAGCTCCTTGTCCCAAGCATCACCAGACTTGAGTGATCAGAGCCATTCTGTCTGGGCCAGTTTGTCACTGAGGGTGTCCAGCTCCTTGTCCCAAGCATCACCAGAATTTAGTGATCAGCAAGGATATTTTTCAGGGTCCTGTTTGGTTCCATAAGGAAAGGGAACTGAGCAGCATCCTCAGAACCTCCCTCCAGCCAGGCCTCAACCTGGCTGGGCTAGGAAATCTCCCAGCTGGGCTGGCAGGGGTGAGCAATATTTAGGATTTCTGGTTTTTTAGGGGGAAGGAAGGGTCTCAGTCCCAAGCCAAGATTTAGGATTTCTGGTTTTTTAGGGGGAAGGAAGGGTCTCAGTCCCAAGCCAGCCTGTTGTGTGTATCAGGTTCCCAGGTGGATTATCCCCACTGACACCCTGCAAATGGAAAAGGGGAAAATTCTGGGGGGTGGAAAAAACAAAAATCAATCAGGAGGTGCAAGAACAGAGCCAGGGGGGAGGCAGAGCAAGGCCAGCTGCTTGAGGAGCACATCTGGCAGGAGCAGCTGCTCCTGAACAGCCCAGATGTGGGGGGACTGCCTCTGGAGAGGGTCCCACCAGGGAACACTTGGCTTATGGTCCCAATTAATGCCACTTTTGGCACTTTTAAGTCCTCTTGACCACATAGCTGAGGTGGCTGCCCCTTGGCAGAATCAGGATCTCCATTGGATTGATTTTCCCAGCAAATGTGAGTCCCCATTTTACTGCCAGACACAGAAAAGATGGGAATTGGGAATTTTGTCCTGGTTGCCCCTGTTCCCCTGGCAGGTGGAAGGAGGATGACATCTCCTGGTTCAGCAGGGGGTGCAAAATCCCTCTGCCATCTTACACTGAGCCTTCCTCAGGTACTCTGCCACCTTCTGAAATTCTCTTTCCACCCTCAGCAGGGTGAAGAGCCACCCGTGGGGCTGGGATTTGTGCTGCTGGCACAGAGATCCCATCCTGGCCTTTTGCTGTTCCAGAATTAAACTTCAGCTTAGGATTTATCTGCTCTTGGTGAATGCCTCAGGAAAGCAGCCCAGGAGGAGCCCTGATGTGCTGTGGCCTGGCCCAAGGGGAGCTGGTGGCTACAGACAGCTGGAAGACAGAGAAATTCTGGCTTCTGTTGGTTTTGTGGAATTTGGGACCCAGATTATTTTGATTTTGGAGCTCAGGGATGCTCCAGGGATGTGCATTGCCTCAAGAAACCACAATTCCCACCTTGCAGTCACCACTGGCACGTGGAGTTTGGGCTGCACTGAGCCAGGGCTGGGATTTGGTGAAATCTGCCAAAAGAATTGCTCAGAAAGCTCTCAGCACTGGGGAGATTGTGCTGGGCAGAGAAATCCCCTCTGCTCCTGCTTCTCTGAGTGAGAATTTCCAGCTCCTCTCCCTCCCCGTGTCCCTGCTCCAGGAAGCTCCTGAGATGGGTCCCAGAGGAGCCCTGGGAGCAGCAGGGACAGTGTGGAAAAAGGCCTCAAACCCAGATTTGTCAGCAGGGGAATTGTTTGGGAACCCACTCAGATTTCTGGGGTTTTCCCACCTGGCTGGGTTTGGGCACTGCTGTTTGCTGGGGACAAACTGGGAGAAACTGGTCTGGAGAGGGATGGGTTGGGACTGAGCTGAATTTTGGGGCTCCAGAATAAAGGGGGAAAGCCCAAACAAAGAGATGCTGCTGCTGCTCCTGGCTGTGCCATCCCTGTCAGGACCCACAAATCCAAACCTCCCTCCTCCCCATGGACTGTTTAAAATCACATTTTACTGCTCTGATGCTGCTGGCAATGCAAATTCAGAACATTTAGAGGAGAAAAGTGCCCTGCCTTAATTTCCAGCACTCAACGTTTGAACCCTCCACTTCTCCTATTTTTAGGGGATTTGTGACCTGACAGAATCCAGCTTTTATTTTTTAAACCCAGCATTTTTTTGCTGATTGTGGCTCCCTATCCCAACCTGGGTTTAACTTTCCCCAAATCCTGCTCATTGGCATAATTTGGGTGGATTTCTTCTGCATCTCAGCACTACCTCTGATTATTTATGGAATCACAATCAACAACAAAAAATCCCCCTCCCTTTGCCAATAATTTGTGATGCAGGTGAGTTTGGGGGTGCAAATAAATGCAAGTGGGTCATAAAACATCCTGACTGTGGCATAAACTGAATTAAAATTCAGTTTATACTCGGGCCATCCTCTGCTTTTGTGCTCTTCCATCAGGTGTGACAAAATTCCAGGACTTGCAGAGACTTGCTGCAAGTCCTTTATCTTTAATCTGTTTTCTTTCTGCTGATTAGAGCTTTCCTAATATTGGGGGTGTTAATTGATGCAGATTTATGCACGCTGGCAGTATTTATGTGAGTGCACATCAGGAATAAAGGGGGAAATGGTGCCATTTTCAGAGAGAGGGGAGCTCTTGGAGGGGCTCTAAATTCCATCATTCTGGACATGAGGAGCCATCCTAACCTCAACAGGGAGAAAATCACAGAAGCCTTGAACTGGGAGAATTCCAAGAGGTTTTTGCTGCTCGAATTCCACAGCCAGGGCAGAGGCAGCTCCTCCTGGGAGCTCAGCAAAGCACACCCCAAAATCCCAAATCCCCACAGGAGCTGGGGGTAACAGGGCCTGCAGAGCCTTTCCTGATCCCAAACTTTGATTTCCCCATGGAAACTCACTCTGTGGCCTCAGCAGCTCCTGGATTTTTTTTTTCTCCTTTGGGAAAAATAAGGATTCACATCTTGTTTGTCACTGCTGTCTCGTTCCTGCTGCTGACCCGGGGATAAGGATCTGGCCCAGACCCTTTTATCAGCTGTAGGAAATGTTCTTTCTCTATTAATTCCATTTGGGATCAATAATTAATGCTGCTGTCTCCTCTGCAATCCCCCTGGGCGGGAGAGGAGGTCAGGATTTCACTGCTTTGTGCTCCTTGAAGCCCTCAAAATCCCAAAATACACAAGGATTCCTGTATTATCAAAAATTTTTCCTTGTTTAGGGGTCAGCAAGATCCCAATTTATGGGGACAAGGTGGATATTTGGGAAGAGAGTTCCCAGCACAGAGAAAAGGTAGCAAAGATTGAGCAAGGATCATCCCATCCCTCCCTGGGCAGGGGGAATAATAATTCAGAGAGGCTTTGGGGGCAGAAAGTGAACTTTAAATTGGTAGGAGAAGCAGGAGCAGAGGGGATTTCTCTGCCCAGCACAATCTCCCCAGTGCTGAGAGCTTTCTGAGCAATTCTTTTGGCAGATTTCACCAAATCCCAGCCCTGGCTCAGTGCAGCCCAAACTCCACGTGCCAGTGGTGGCTGCAAGGTGGGAATTGTGGTTTCTTGAGGCAATGCACATCCCTGGAGCATCCCTGAGTTCCAAAATCAAAATAATCTGGGTCCCAAATTCCACAAACCAAACAGGGCAGGGCTCAGGAGCCAGAATTTCTCTGGCTTTCAGCTGGAAGTTCTCAGTGTTCCACAGCACATCAAGGAAAATGTTCCCTTCCTCCAATCCTCCATGGGGATCCCGTGCCAGCTGCCAAATTTCTGAATCCCATTCCAGAAAATTCCAAACTGGCTTTGAGCTATTCCTGCTCCCAGCCCCTCAAATCTCCCCAAACCTGCCCATTCCACCCCTCCTTGCTTCACTTTTCTTCTGGAGCTGCTCCTCCCTCCCTTCTCCAGCACATGGAGAGCTCCACTGGAGGGCCCACGAGTTGTTTGAAGGAGTCCATCCTATATTTGCCACCCCCTGGAGTTAAAATATAATGAGCTCTATAAATAATGAATAAATCAGCAATTCTTTTTCATGTCTTTGGAAAGGCTATTCTCTAAGGCTACACAGCTTTTAGAATTTTTAATGGCACTGCAAGGCTGGGGGAGCCAGAGAGTTTTTCTTTTTTGATTTTAAAGATAAACACACGATTCATGGAGGTGAAACTTCAAGAAATGCCCAAAAAAAACCCAAAACAAATGAAGGAAATCTGATGAAATCATCTTTTTTCAGTTCAGTGGCAAGACAGTGGGGAAAAGTGGACTAAGTTGTGCTTGGAACCTCCTAGGAGAAAACATTTCCTCCCACCAGACAAACAGATCAAGCTTTTTTAATGCATCTCCACATGGTATTTTGAACAACTCCTCTACAGGAGCACTGTGCTTGAAAGGATGAGCTCAGTGTCTGACACATCCCCAAAAAGGGAGACACTAAAAGGGGAAGAGGAGATTGAGCTGTGCTTATTTATTTGGGATTTTTTGTTGGTGCTGTGACAACAGTTCAGATTGTCTTTAGGGTGTTAATAACAAAAACCTCCCAAATCTGGGGGATTTCAGTTATTAATACCCTAATATCCTATATTACCTTCTCCTTAATACCCTAAATATCAAATATTAGGAAAATTCAACCCAAACATCCTTGGTGAAAACTGAGTTTCACAACCAAAGCTGGGTTGAGGAAGAGCAAAAAAAATTTAAAATCCATTATCTCCCCACTAGGTCCTGTCTCAGCAAAGCCCTCCCTGCCTGTTTCCTTCCTAATGAGGCTGAGGAGAGAATTCCCTGAGGAATGGGAGCACCAGGATGAGGAGGTGCTGGGATTTACACCCAGCAGGGCTGCAGGAAAGGGCAAAGGGATGGAACTCACACAGACCTTGATATTTCCACTGCCTCTGCTTCCATCTCCCGCCCCAGAGAAAATCCCAAACCCAAAACCTGGGGGGTTGTGGTGGGAAACATCCCCAAACTCCTCAGCTACCCCTGGCCCAGCAGGGTTTTATTTTGCTTCTGTTTTCCCAAGAATCAGAGCAAACCCTCCAGAGCAATAGCAAAGTAATCAATGTGAATAAACAGCCACGGGAGGATGGCAGCAGGGCCAAAGGGAGCCAGGGAGGGAACAAAAGCAAGGCCAGGGGATTATTTTGGGATTTGGTTTGTTCTTCTGTCATTCCCCATCCATTTCCCCCCACGGAAAATAGAAGTGGAACAGAATTCTTGGGCATTGCCAAGGAAAAACAGATTTTAGCTGAGCCTAAAATACCCCGGGTAAAATCTCTTTTCTTGAGGCAGTGGGAAATACATCCCAAAGTTATGACCCCAGGAAAGGGAGCTCAAGTTTCCTGTCAGTCAGAGTCTGGCTGCTTAATTACCTGTCTAATTACCTGTCTAATTACTGGGACAGTGCCAGTGTAATTAGCTGTACCTGGCTGGGCTGGATGTGTGGGCAGCAATTCTGCTGTCCCAGGGAAACCTCTGCAGGTGGAAATCACCGAGCAGAGGCTTCACCTGCATCCCTCTGCACTTGAGGAGCCTCAAAACCAGCACAGGACAGGCAGAGCACCTGAGACCTCCAAAACACTTCCCACAAAACCCTAATTAAAGGAGTTTTTTTTTTTTTTTTTTAGTGCTTTCTCCTACCTGGATGAGAAGCTGAATATTTCCGAGCATGTGTTTGTGGGATGAGTCATTTCCTGCCACTTTGGGAAACCTGGGGCTCGCTTTGAAGGGGAGGAGGATTTGTTTCTGCAGAGCTGGGAGCTGGCAGAGGGGGGTTTGTCTCAAATCGAGCTGTGGCTGCACTTTGGGTTGCCAGGCAGGTTCTCCCAGAATGATCACAGCTCCGAGCTGAGCAAACTTGGGGGAAAATCCCCTTTTTTTGGGGTCAGCATCTCCTGCTCTGCACCAGCAGCCCCCTTGTCTCACTTTAAATCTCCCTTAATTATTCTAAAAGCTCTGAGATGGTCCCCAGAGGCCAGATGAGAAAACAGGAGCTGAAGGAAGGTTAAAATGCTGATCTAGAGCTGCTGATGGCCCTCAGGAGTTACACAAACATCCACTTGGAGCAGGGCCCATCTGGATAGCAGCAAGAACTGCTCAGGAGCAAACCCTGAAGGTTGGTGAGCACACCAGCCTCCTCCAGAGCCCGGATTTTCTTTACTTTCACCCATTCCCTGCCCTGGAGACACTTCAGATCTCTGGCAGTGGTCACAGGGCTTCAGGCAGGTCTTGAAATATTTCCCTCTTCTTGCCCCCTTCACAAGTGCCAATCCCAGGGAAACATTGAAATATTTCCCTTTTCTTGCCCCCTTCACAAGTGCCAATCCCAATGAAATATTGAAATATTTCCCTTTTCTTGCCTCCTTCACAAGTGCCAATCCCAATGAAATATTGAAATATTTCCCTTTTCTTGCCCCCTTCACCAGTGCCAATCCCAGGGAAATACTGAAATATCTCCCTTTTCTTGTCCCTTCACCAGTGCCAATCCCAATGAAATACTGAAATATTTCCCTTTTCTTGCCCCCTTCACCAGTGCCAATCCCAGGGAAATATTGAAATATTTCCCTTTTCTTTCCCCCTTCACAAGTGCCAATCCCAGGGAAATATTGAAATATTTCCCTTTTCTTGCCCCCTTCACCAGTGCCAATCTCAGGGAAATATTGAAATATTTCCCTTTTCTTGCCCCCTTCACCAGTGCCAATCCCAGGGAAATATTGAAATATTTCCCTTTTCTTTCCCCCTTCACAAGTGCCAATCCCAGGGAAATATCGAAATATTTCCCTTTCCTTGCCCCTTCACAAGTGCCAATCCCAATGAAATATTGAAATATTTCCCTTTTCTTGCCCCCTTCTCCACACTGAGAGCTCAGCTGGGTGCAAGGGGAGCTGATTAATGCAATCAGCTGCTGTGTAATTAGTGCCCCAAGCTGCTGCTGCTGGCCCTGGGATCCAATAACCACCCCTGGATCAAATCCAGGAGTTCCCCACCCTCTGTTTATGGTTAAGAGCCACCAATGACCCTCCAAGCTGAGTTTTGCTGCTCTCTGAGGCCTTTTGAGGGCACGCCAAGAGCTCCTTGCTCCTTGCCCTGTTTGGGTCACAAAGGCCACACAAAAATGGAGCAACTCTTCCTCAAACCCACCCTGCAATTCCCACTCTTTTCATTTATTCCCATTTTTTTCATTTATTCCCATTATTTTTTTCATTTATTCACTTGGCTTTATATTTTTTGTTCATGATGTGGACAAGAGTTTCATTTGCTGGTGCTATGGGAATCAATACACAATGATAAATTCTCTGTGGCTCAGCAGCTGATTCCCAATCTTTTATCTGAATTACTGCATTGATCCTTGGGGGAAAAAAAAAAAAAAAAGAATTGCAAATAAAAATACAAGACAATTAAATGCTGGGCAATTAGCACTAAGCCTCAAGGTAAAAATGACTTAAATATAAAGGGGAGAGCTCAGTAATCTGCTTTTATTCCTTTTTCTTTTTTTGGAGGATATCAGTCCTGATGTTAGGGAGAAGAAACAGACTCCTGCCTTGCAGAGAGAAGCTCAGGAAAGCTGCCCTCAAGACTCATTTTTATTCCAGAGGGAATTTTCCCTGTCCACAGCAGCTTTTTGATGCAAGGGAATGACCTGGAATAGTTTCAGAGTGGCACTGACAGCTCAAACTGCAGGCCTGGGTTGTGGCACCCATCAGAGGCAAGGTGGTGACAGAAACAGAGGGAAAAATGTCCTCAGCTGTGCTCTGGAATGAAAAGATCCAGCCTTACAGCTTAGAGGGAAAAAAATAAAATAAATAAAGAGCATTTAAAACTATTAAAGATCTTTTAAAGGATTTTTTCCTTCTTCAAGCTCGGGAGCAGCAAGAGGCAGGCTCAGGTGAGCCTTCCCAAACATCCCCTACAAAAATGGGCAATAATATTTAATAAAGAATGGTTTGAGCTGGGAGAAACCTTAAAGTTGCTCCAGCTCCAACCCTTCCACCACCCCAGGCTGCTCCAGCCTGGCCCTGGACACTCCCAGGGATGGAGCAGCCCCAGATTCTCTGGGCACCCTGTGCCAATCCCACCCCACTCCTCCACTTCTCTCCCCCATCCCACCCTGGGGGCCGAGCTGAGTTTCTGCCTGGGGTTAAACCACAAATTGTTTTTTGGAGCCACACAAAACCAGTGAAGGCTGGGAGGGTTTGGGGGTGGATGTGACATATGAAGGACAATTTCACTCAATATACTGAAATATTTCACTCAATACACTGAAATATTTCTTCCCAATGTCCCACCTAAATCTAATTTCTCCAGTGCTGTTTATTAGCAGAACAGGCTCCTTTTATGCTGGGAATGGTGTGTTCACATGGGGAGATAAATGCTGCTGAAAAGCCTCTGTGATCTCGACCAGAATTAAGCACGACTGGGATAAGTAACAAACAAATGCAGGCAATGAAAGAAAATGGATGAAAGCTCTCGAGATAAGAAGTGTCCAGAGGCTCTTCATGTTGGTTTGGGGCTTTTTGTAAAGAATCAAAGTAAATTGATTGCTCAAAAAAAGTGTCTTTGACACCGTTTTGAGCAGAAAAGCAAATCTGAGCTTGATAATCACAAAAGTTTCTACAGGAAATGATTTATGCTCATCCAATCAGAGATTTAAAACATGCCACAGACAAGAATCAAAGCTGCTCCAAATACTCTTCCCAGACACCCAGAAGTGACAAGCTTTAGGCCAAGATTTATCAGGAGAAACTCTTTTTTGGGATCTGTTGTTGCCAACACACGCACACACACGTCTGAGCAAGTTGCAATCACAGAGTATTCACAGAAAGCAAAGTGTGTGAAACTGCCACTAAAAAATTCATTTCCAATCAAATGAATGAGCAGCTGAGTGGGGCCTGCTTTCCATTTGAAAATGTCATTCATCCCCAAGCAAATTATGTTGTGAAATTGTGCTAATTTTGACCAGAGGGGGATAAAAGAATATTGACAATGATGAGGTGTTCTGCTTTGGCAGTTTTGGAATAATTTCTCTGCTGAGGCTTTGGGAGATGATTTAAATTGCAATTTATCATCTGAGAGGTTACAAACACCAACACTGAAGCAAACCTGTTCCCTTTTGAAAGCTGACCAAGTTTCACCTAAAAACAGTTGAGGTTTGTGGGGTTTTTTTAAATCTGCTCCTGTCAAATCAGTGCTTAGAAAAACCTCTTGGTGTCTGAGCTAAATGCATGCATGAACCCATCTGCTGGCTCCTTTTTTAGCTGCCAGGAGCTGACATGGGCTGGGACCTGCAAAAAGTCATCTGCAGGATGAGCAGCACCTCCCCAGAGCTGGCTGCAGGGGGAATCCACCCTGGGAGAGGCTCTCGAAGGGATTTTGCTTCAAAAATCCAAATATTTTGGGACACATCTCCCTTCCTCCGCTTTGAAAGGCTGAGATGAAATTTGAGGGACGCTTTGTGTGTTTGCTTTGCTTGTGCTGGGTTGTTCCTCCTTTTCACAGCCTTTAACCTACAAAATGTGATATTTACACTAAAAAACTGCTATTTTTCCTGACCTGAATAGCCAGTGTGGCCAAATGCTTCCATAAAATGGGAAGGGACTGACTTGGCTCAGTCTTTGGTATTAAATAATTGTGGTTTGGGAATCCCACTCTCCCGTTTTTCCTTTTTTCCCCCTTTATTTCTGAGCTTCTCCCTCCCCTCGTCCTGCCCCGAGGATCCACAGCCCCTTCAAAGGTACGGAGGGAGCTTTTGACAGAGGTCCCTGAAAAAGAAAAAAACCCTTGAAAAGTGCCAAAAATGCTGAGTGAAGTGGGACCTGAGAGGGGCAGAGCTGGGGCAGAGCAGCTCGGGAGAGATTCCCCGAGCAGAGCTTGGGGCTGGTCCCTCCCGGAGCTCTGAACCCACCCCCGGGGCAGGCAGGAGGAGATGTCCCCGCCTGGTGACATCTCCTGTCGCTGGTGCCAGCGGTGGCACCCGAACTCCTGTTGCCTCTCTGGAGATGTCACAGTGTGGCATTGGCAGGGTCCCCAGGAAAAAGGAGGAATTGAGAATCTGACTCCATGTCCTTAGAAGGCATTATATTATATATTATATTATATTATATTACATTATATTACATTATATTATATTATATTATATTATATTATATTATATTATATTATATTATATTATATTATATTATATTATATATTATATATTATATTATATTATATTATATTATATTATATTATATTATATTATATTATATTATATTATATATATTATATTATATATTATATAATATAATATCATATCATATCATATCATTTTGTATTATATTGCATTACATTATATTGTATTACATTACATTATATTGTATTGTATTACATTATATTGTATTATATTATATTATATTACATTACATTGTATTATATTATATTAATTATATTATATTATATTATATTATATTATATTATATTATATTATATTATATTATATTATATTATATTATATTATATTATATTACATTGTATTATATTATATTAATTATATTATATTATATTATATTGTATTATATTATTTTATATTAATTATATTATATTATATTATACTATATTAATTATATTATATTATATTATATTATATTATATTATATTATATTATATTATATTACATTGTATTACATTGTATTACATTACATTATATTATATTATATTATATTATATTATATTATATTATATTATATTATATTATATTATATTATATTATATTATATTATATTATATTATATTATATTATATTATATTATATTATATTATATTATATTATATTACATTGTATTACATTATATTATATTATATTACATTACATTACATTATATTATATTAATTACATTACACTATATTATATTATATTATATTGTATTATATTGTATTATATTACATTACATTACATTATATTACATTACATTATGCTACACTAAAACTATACTAAAGAATAGAGCAAGGGTTCAGACAGGAGGTTACAAAAATGACAATGAAGAACTCCTGACTGCTCCCAGAGTCCCAACACAGCCTGACCACGACTGGCCAAGGAGTCAAAACAATTCACATGAAACCACTCAGGCACCTCTTGGATAAACAATGTCCAAACCACATTCCAAAGCAGCAAAACAGGAGAAGCAAATGAGATAATTTTTGTTTTTCTTTTTCTCTGAGGCTTCTCAGCTTCCCAGGAGAAGAAATCCTGGCCAAGGGATTTTTTCAGAAAATGTGAGGGTGACATCACAGTGCCAGGAAATATTCCCAGGGGGTTTGCCAGGCCATGAACTCCCAAAGGAAAAGCTCTGCTGCCCTTGAGCATCCAAAGGAAAAGGTGGAGATGTGCAGAGATGTGTCCTGGATGTCCCTCCCTTTGTGACAACACCTTCAGCCCTGCAGAGATCAGGGAACGGGGTCATTTTTAGGGAAGAGAATAGAAAATCTCTGTTCTGCTGCACAGTGGGATTGGGAAAAGGATGAAACAAAAAAAATGGAGCTGGGTTGTGTAGAAGTGAGGCAAAACTTTGGCATTTATGGAGCAAATTGTGTGTTGAGTGTCTGTGAGGGATCCTGGAGGGGGATTGGGATGGTTGGGATGCTCCAAGCACAGCAGAGGGACAGCAGGAAGGAGCCCCACCAAGGTGTGAATTCAGCCCACACAGCCCTGCCAGTCCTGCTCATTCCCTCCCAAAATAGGCTCCAAACACTGTGAATCACCCAATTCCCAATTTAATTCACCGAGTTATTCAGGGGAGGGACAACAACAGAGGAACGTCTGTGCTGCTGAGACACACCAGGCCCCAGATATTGAACAGGGGTTTCGAGCAAATTAAACTTTTTTTCCCTTTCCTCACTGACAAGGATCTCCAAACAACAGAGTGGCAGGAAATAAAAGCATTTAGCAACACCTCAGTGGTTGTTTTTTCCCAGCCAGCTGCTCGAGCAGGGTTTTGATCTGCCCAGAGGTTACAGCTGACTGGTTGTGCTAATGTCATCTCCAAAATAAACCAAAAAACAAACAAAAAAAAACCATCAAAGCAGCTCTTCTGGAAAACACAAACATCCATTTATCCCCCTCCTGCTGTCAGGGAATGGCCTGGCTTGGAAAGGACTTCAGAGATTTCCTTGTTCCTGGTTGAAGGGACAGCTTCCACTGCCCCAGGCTGCTCCAAACCCCGTCCAGGGATGGGGAAAATCCATTCTGGAGCTTCCCAGGGAAGGATTCCTCCCCAAAATCCCACCTAAAAACCTCCACTTTGGACAGTGGGGAACTGAGGAGGGGTGAGGGGATTCTTCCTCCATCCATGAGGGAAGGCTGGTGCAGCTTTAGGATTCTCCTGGATCCCAATCCCACCCTGGCAGCTCCTCAGGACTGGGACAAGGCCCTGCCCAGGAGGATCTCTGTGCTAAAAAATAACTTTGTGGCAACCATGCCTTGACAAACTGCCTGCCAGGAGCCAGGGATTCACATCCAGCAGCTGGATTTGCACAGGATTTCCCAGGATTTGACTCAGACAAAGTGCTGGGGAGGCCACATGGACTCGCTGCTTCTCTGCATGGGCTCATTAATTAAGGGCTCATCTGAAAGCATCCCACGGCTCTCTCCCGTGGTGCCCGGGCTGTTCAGAGCTGCTGCTGCTCTTCCAGGGCTCTTCCTGAGCTCCCAGGGCCAGGAGCAGCTGCTCCAAAAGGAGCTGGGATGTGGGAGAGCAGCTCCAGCACGTCCCAGCCCGCGGTGCTGCGGCAAATTCTGCTTTCTTCACTGCCATCCCTCCCCTCTGATTGATCAAACAGCAGCAGCTCCCAGCACTGCAGGGTTTTTTTGGGAATGTTTGGTTCATTCAGAGGCTGAGTCACGCTGGGGAGAGGCAGCTCTGCTACTGGGGATGAAGGAGGTGGGGAGGAATAAGGGGGAGGCAGAAATATTCCCTTAAAAAGAGCATTTCAGGCCAAAAAAGGGTAATTTTCCGTGATTGTGCTCCATTTAGGATTATATACTGAGGTAAAAATAAGTCCCTAAATACCAGGCTGGGGCATTTACAGCCTGGGTTTGGAGCTATAGATCCCCAGAGCAAGGCAAATCTTCGTCTGCCACAATTCCAAGCACAAAACCTGCACGCTCCTGGATTTTCCTCTCAGTGCTGCTCTTTTTTTCCAAGGCCTCTCACAAAAATCAGACTCTTGGCTGCAGTTTTGGGGGAGTTAGGGATCTCTCCCTTCCCTCCTATGCAGGGATGCTTTTTTTTTTTTTTTTTTTTTTGCTGCTTTCCCTCCCTTTTCTGCAGTAAAATTGGCTGCAAACCCAAAAGCAGCCGTGATGTCACCTGGGTGGGACTTTCAGGCATCAGGGGCTTGGACATTCCTGCTCTTAACTTCCTTCCCTCCTGTCCTTAGCAAGAAATTTCCACTTATCCTGCATTTCCCACCTCTCTCCCCTCCAAACCTATCAGACAGATGCTGCTGGGAGTGAATTCCTAAATAAAAAAAAAAAACAAAAACCAACCCAGCTCCTTCATTTTTGGAAGTTTTGAGCTTAATTAGACTCGTTCTGCACCTGTCTTGATGACACGTGAAGGAAATTAATGGGACCAGCAGCCATCCCAGACTTCCCTGTGGCTTGTGGGAGCTTCCAATTGCTTCCAGGATTGGGCTGTGTCAGGGAGAAGAAGAAAGGACTTTAATTATTGACCCTGCTGTGCTGGGGGATGGCAGGGAAATGGAGATTTGGCTGCATGGCACGATCAGCACTTGGAGAGGGACACGGCAAAGGCTCTCAGGAGCTGAAAAATTCTGTGTGGAGCCTTCCAGAAAAAACCACAGCTGGAAAATCAGCCAAGCCAGAGCTGCAGAAGTTCAGGGGAGAGCTGGTGATGCAAAACCCAGCCCTAAAATAGAGCAGCCACAGCCACACCTGCCCAGGTAAAACTCCTGAATTCCCTGCCCTTGGCTTCCATCCCACACAATTCCACTGACTGCGGTGGATGCACGACCTTGAGGGTGAGAGGGAAGAGGGATGATGTGCAAGAAAGAGCACAGAAGTCGATATTTTTTCCATCAAAGATGCTTTCCTCCAGTAAAACCCTTTTTCATCAACACAAGAAAAGAATGGGATGAAAAATAAAAGCGAGAGGTTTGTTACTCTGGGTTTTTATGGGTGTCTGGGGAAGTTGGATGGGAAATGTTTGGCTGCTGATGCAGCAAGGCCAGAGAGCAGGGTATTAGTCAGAGCTGGGTGCAGGCAGGTCTGTGTTGCCAGCACAAGGTCCCTGGAGCTGCTCCCCTGCAGGGCAGGGCTCGGGAGGGGCCCCTGGCTCCCAGCCCTGCCTCTGTCGTGCCTCACATCCCCGGGGCTGTCACAGCTCCCAGCCAGGCTGCGTGGGCTGGGCCATATGGAGCATCCAGGGAGGCACAAACATCCACTCAGGGCTGCACTGAGCAGGGCTCAGCCTTTTCCTTCCCCCTCCTGCCCCAGCTCCTTCCCTGGGGCAGCTCGTGGTGTCATACTGGATTTGTGGGGTGCCCAGACGAAGGAGGGAAGGATGACTCTGACTCCATGTTCTCAGAAGGCTCATTCATTATTTTATGATACTATATTATATTAAAGAATGTTATATTAATCTACACTAAAGAATACAGAAAGGATACAGACTGAAGGCTAAAAAGATAATAAAGAAAACTCCTGACTCCTTCCAGAGTCCTGACACAGCTGGGCTCTGATTGGCCAAAGAGTGAAAACAACTCACCCCAGAGTCCAATGGAACAATCACCAGCTCATTCATTATTTTATGACACTATATCATATTAAAGAATAGCAAACTATGCTAAAGAATACAGAAAGGATACTTACTGAATGGTAAAGGATAATAAAGAAAACTCCTGACTCCTTCCAGAGCCCTGACACAGCTTGGCCCTGATTGGCCAAAGAGCCAAAACAATTCCCATGAAACCAATGGAACAATCACCTGTGGGTGAACAATCTCCAAACACATTCCACATGTGAGCACAACACAGGGGAAGCAAATGGAATAAGAATTTGTTTTCCTTTTTCTCTGAGGCTTCTCAGCTTCCCAGGAGGAAATCCTGGGCCAAGGGATTTTTCAGGAAATGTGACAGTGGCAGTGTCCCAGCCAGCTTTCCCCACTCTCTTGGAGCACAAGAGAGTTAAAACCAAGACCAAGACTAAAGTTCTGTGGTCATGAGCATCACCTGCACCAGGAAGGCAACTTCACCCTGCACACCCACAGCTCCACAGGTCCAAGCTTTGTACTTTAATTAATTATTGTTATTATCTCCGAATGTAGTCATCACCCTCTCTCAAAGCTCTGAAGGAAGGAGGAGATGAGACCAATTCCCATTTTCCCAAATCCCAGAATGGTCTGGCTTGGAGGGAACCTGGACGTTATCTCCTTCCAAACCCCCTGCCAAGGTCAGGGACACCTGAACCAGGACTCTCCACACCCTGCACAAGCACTTCCAGGGATGGGGCAGATTCCCCATTGCAATAACAGATCCCATTCTGCAAATCCCAGTTCCCAGGTTCTCCCTTCCCTCCTGGAAAAGACAGAAAATATGGAAAATTTTTGGGCTGGTTTTGGCTGGAATGGAGTTGGTTTTCTCTCAGCACATGGAGCTGGAGGGAGGAGAAGGAGGAGAATGAGAACGAAAAGGAGAAGGAAAAGGAGCAAAAGGAGGAAAAGGAGAAGAAGAAGGAGAAGGAAAAGGAGGAGAAGTAGAAGCAAGAGGAGAAGTAGAAGAAGGAAAAGGAGGAGAAGGAGAAGAAGAAGGAGAAGGAAAAGGAGGAGAAGTAGAAGCAAAAGGAGGAGAAGGAGAAGAAGAAGGAGAAGGAAAAGGAGGAGAAGTAGAAGCAAAAGGAGGAGAAGGAAAAGAAGCAAAAGGAGGAGAAGGAAAAGAAGAAGGAGAAGGAAAAGGAGGAGAAGTAGAAGCAAAAGGAGGAGATGGAGAAGAAGGAAAAGGAGGAGAAGGAGAAGAAGAAGGAGAAGGAAAAGGAGGAAAAAAAGGAAAAGCAAAAGGAGGAGAAGAAGGAGAAGGAAAAGCAAAAGGAGGAGAAGAAGAAGGAGAAGGAAAAGGAGAAGAAGACACAGGGGATGTTCAGAGCCCACCCTGGGGATGGCTGAACACCTGACAATGGAATGTGCAAAATTAATTCCTTGTTTTCCTCTGCTTTCCTGGCTTTTGCTGTACCTATTAAACCATCTCTAACTCATCCCACGAGTTTTCTCACCTCTCCTCCTCCACCTCATCCCACCCTGGGGGCCGAGCTGAGTTTCTGCCTGGGGTTAAACCACGAAGTGTTTTTTGGAGCCACACAAAAACAATGAAGGCTGGGAGGGTTTGTAGGTGGATGTGACATGTGAAGGACAATTTCACTCAATCCTCCAGCTGAATGATGGCTCTCTGGGTAATTAGCAGCAGATATTTTTAAACAGATTGGTCCCTCTGGCTGAGGGCAACTCTGAGGTTGAAATCATTCCTGTACAAGCATTATATTAATTTGAGAGATCTTTGTCTCTGTGGACAAAAGCCCCACTGTCTTCTTGTGAGTGTTGTGATGATGAGACCATTAATATTAGATAATTATGGCTTTGAAAGATTAAATGAAAAACGGTGGTGAGGAGGAAAAGGCATCATGTCCAATAAAACTGCTGCACATGTAGGCTGCTCATGCTCCTCTGCTGACAGATCCAGAGTGAAACAATCAAAGCAAGGAGAAGGGAGAGGTGGCTCCTGTGTCTGTCCAAAGAGACAGAGGTGCAGCTCTGAGGCAGGGAAAACAGAGTTAATCACACAGAAGAGGCATTTCACTGATCCCCAGCAGAAATTCAGCCCCTTTTCCCACTGCTGCTCATCCTCAGAGCCTGCTCTGAGCAGGGCATGCTCAGGGTTCTGATTTGCACCAGTCACAGAATCTTCCTCTGAAGGATCTCAGGGGGAACATCCCAGATATCCCCTGAGATGGGAGGGAGCCCCAGAGATCATCAATCCAAAATCCCCCCTGTGCCTGGGAGTGGTGTCCAAACCCTCCTGGAGCTCTGGAGCCTTGGGGTTGTGACCATTCCCTGGGGAGAGGAACTTTTCCTGCTGTCCAACCTAATCCTCCCCTGGCACGGCTCCATTCTCCCTCCAGCCCTGCCCTGGTCAAGCTGGGCAAGCCTTGGAACCAGAGCCCAGCACTGAAGTTGAGACAAAGCACCTGAAACTCCAAACAAGAGCCAGACCAGTGCCCAGAGCCGTGGGGATGAGGGGAGGATGAGGAGGGGAGGATGAGGAGGTGGCTCTGGATGAGGCTGAGGCAGGAAGGAGAATTTTCACAGCAAGGAGCAGGAGCACAGCCCTGCCCACAGCTCCTCTCCACACCCAGAGCTTGGCAAAGGGACAGCAGAGCTTAAAAAATTTGTAAAAAACCAACAACAAAAAAAATCAGGAATCAAATCCCAGATCATTCCAGGGCTGTCTCCCCTTGCTCTGAGTGTCCTGGCACTGCTGCCTTGGACAGCTCCAAACCCCCCAGTGAGGCCCCAGCACCCCAAACATCCCTGGCATGGCCACGGTCCTTCCCTGCAATTCCAGATTTGGCCAGGATTGTTGCCTGGCTCCCCCTGGATATGCCCAAACTCGGTAAAAACCTCACTTCAAAGAGGCCCAGGCCAACCTGTCCTCACCTGTGTCTTTTGCCAGCACAGGGCAGGACTTTAATTGCCAGCCCAGCCCCATTCCAGAGGCAGCTTTTCCTCTTCCCTCCCTCTTTTTTTTGGCTCTCTCTGACGGAATTTTATGAATATAAAAACCTTCCCAGTGTGTAATAAGCAGAATCCTCTTAGAGCAAATCTGACAGGCACTGGAGGTGTCTTAATGGATGTATTATTTCAAATTTCTGTCTCAGGGCTGGCAGGCAGAGGGAAGCAGAATTACAGGGTGCTGGGCACCTTGTGCAGCTGCCCTTCCTTCCTGCCTCTCCTGCCCAGATTATTTCCCCTCTGTGACCTTTATAATCTTGCTCTGATCTGGATCTGAGTGAAAATTTGTGACCCTTTGATGAGCAAGGTAAAAGAGTTTGGGTGTGCTAAATTCATTTTCTTCTCCTTTAAAAAAAAACTTCTTAAATAAGGCTCAACCAAATCCTTTAAGCCAGTTGCTTTTATCTATTTTTATATGGAATTTAAGGATTTGTGTCTTTTTTTTCCCCACCTCCCTGTCGGTTCCTTTTTGACTGAATTACATCAGGAGCTGGGAGTTGCAGCATTCACTGGAGCTGTAGTAAAACTCCAAAATCACAGAAGCTGTGACCATTTCAGCGGGTGAGGATGCAAAATCCTCCTTCACCCTCCTCATCATTGATATTTCAGTGCACATTTGGCTCCCAGGCTGCATTTTTTCCAGCCAGGAATGCCCAGCCTGCCCATGGTCAGTCATTCCTTCACCCCTGGATGGAGAAAATTCTGTTTGTAACAGATTTTGGAGCTTCATGACTTGGGCAAAGCTCCTCCCTTGAGGAACATTATGTCAACAGATTCTCATCGAGCCCCTAATTATAATAATTAGAGCAGGATGATTTGGAGTTAACAAGCATAGAGAAGCCACTTCCTTCTCCTCATCCTCCTCACCCTGCTCCCCATAGCAGCCCCCAGCAGAGAGGATCCCTCTCCTCTCCTCTCCTCTCCTCTCCTCTCCTCTCCTCTCCTCTCCTCTCCTCTCCTCTCCTCTCCTCTCCTCTCCTCTCCTCTCCTCTCCTCTCCTCTCCTCTCCTCTCCTCTCCTCTCCTCTCCTCTCCTCTCCTCTCCTCTCCTCTCCTCTCCTCTCCTCTCCTCTCCTCTCCTCTCCTCTCCTCTCCTCTCCTCTCCTCTCCTCTCCTCTCCTCTCCTCTCCTCTTCCTCTCCTCTTCCTCTCCTCTTCCTCTTCCTCTTCCTCTTCCTCTTCCTCTCCCTCTCCCTCTCCCTCTCCCCTCCCCTCCAAAAAAAAAGGAAAAATCTCAAAATAAAACTAAAGCACCTTTTCTCCATTAAGATTATTGATGGTCTCAGCAGACCAGAGCAAGATCAAAGAGAGAGAGGAAAGAGCTTCAGCCAATTAAAGAAATTACTAAAGATGAGACAAAAATCAGGGAAGAAGACAAAAGCCTGACAGAGATGGGGACAAAGCCAAGTCCAGCTCACAGAGAGCAAAGCCAGGAGGCTGCAGGGAGCAAACACTGGGCTGAGAACAAAATCTCAGCCTAAAGCCCGTCCTAGGGTTAAGCTAAGCCCAAATCCTAAATCCTGCACCAGAAAAGCTTGGACTAGCAGGGAATGTGACAATTCCAGATCCAAGGGCTGCTCCAGTGCTCAGCAGTGCTCACAGGTTCAGCCTCCCCTGCTTTACCCATCCCTGCTTTGGGGTCCCACATTTCCAGGGAGGTTTGGGATGTGCCAGGAGATCTCCACTGCCAGGGAATTGTGCTTTTAGGGCCATTTGTTCAAGGTTTGGTTCTTTCAGAGGTGCCAAACAGCTCCTGCCACCTCAGAGAAAAGCAGGACAAGGAACATTGTGTCCCTGTAGCACTCTGGGGCTGTCTGAGGATCACCAGAACAAGATGAGGACGAGGGCAAGGCTGCTGCAAGGTGTTTGTCACTCCTGGCTATTGGCAAACACTGGCACGTCCCTCTTGAAATAAATCCATCTCACACACAGCTGCTCTCACACATGGATAAACCTGCACAAATGCTCCGAGAAATTCAAATTAGGGGAAAGGCTTTATTGACATGACAGGCACTACAAGCACTGCCAAAACACGAGAGGAGAAACCTGTCAGGGGGAGATAGGATTCAGCAGCCAGGCTGAACGTGCAGCCCTTCACCTGCCTTGGGAATGGGGTGAAATGGCAGAAAAGGGGGAAAAATGGCAGAGAAAGGGGGGAAATGGCAGAAAAGGGGGGAAAATGGCAGAGAAAGGGGGGAAATGGCAGAAAAGGGGGAAAAATGGCAGAGAAACTGGGGGGAAATGGCAGAGAAAGGGGGGGAAATGGCAGAGAAACTGGGGGGAAATGGCAGAGAAAATGGAAAACTGGCAGAGAAAAGGGAAAACTGGCAGAGAAAGGGGGGAAATGGCAGAGAAAGGGGGGAAATGGCAGAGAAAGGGGGGAAATGGCAGAAAAACTGGGGGAAATGGCAGAAAAACTGGGGGAAATGGCAGAGAAAGGGGAGAAATGGCAGAGAAAGGGGGGGGAAATGGCAGAAAAGGGGGGAAATGGCAGAGAGAGTGGAGGAAATGGCAGAAAAACTGGGGGAAATTGCAGAAAAACTGGGGGAAATGGCAGAGAAAAGGGAAAACTGGCAGAGAAAGGGGGGAAATGGCAGAGAAAGGAGGGAAATGGCAGAGAAAGGAGGGAAATGGCAGAGAAAAGGGAAAACTGGCAGAGAAAGGGGGGAAATGGCAGAGAAAGGGGGGAAATGGCAAAGAAAGGGGAGAAATGGCAGAAAAGGGGGGGAAATGTCAGAGAAAGGGAGGAAATGGCAGAAAAGTGGGGAAATGGCAGAAGGAGTGGGAAAAGCAGCCCTGAGTAACCCTCTGTGCCAGGGTGAGCTGGGGCAGAGCCCTGCTCTCCTCATCCCTGGCACCCTCCGGGTGTCCCATGCCAAGAGCACCTTTCCTTATTCTGGAATGCTCTTTGATGCCTCCAGCACATCCCTCCCTCCCCTGAGGTGTGTTTGCTCCTCAGCTATCACACATTCCTGTCTGCTCCTGCTGCCTCTGCAGCCAGAGCCTCTCCAAACCTTGGCCAGAGCCTCTCCAAACCTTGGCCAGAGCCTCTCCAAACCTTGGCAGAGCTGCTGCCAAAGGGGCACCCACGGGTTCTGCTCTCTCTGCAGGGTCTGCACCCAGCTGAGAGCAACATTTTGGGAGGGTGGAGGTGCTCCAGGCTGTGGGAGGTGTGGGTGGGAAGAGCTGGGAAGAGCCCAGCAGCTCGGGAGTGAATCACCCAGGAATGGGATGGGATTTGCCCCCGGGCTCTGAGGGTGCAGCTGGAGGAATCCTCCCCAAGGGACCCTGGCAAGGGAAAGGAGGACAAAGCCAGGAATTCAGGGAATGTGCTGCTGCTCACCTCCATGGAAACATTCCCCCAGAACAGTCCTGAGTCCCTACAAACACCAGGCTGGAGGGGCCCTGTGCTGCCTCTTGGCTTCCTGAGCTCCAGGAGATTCATGGATGAGCAGGGGAACCCTGAGGGTGCCTTTGCTGACCCCTCCAGCTCCACAAAAACATGAAAATTCCTGGATTGGGTCAGGCTGTGAGCCCTTTGAGCCATTTTTTCATCCCAAAATGCCATCAGCTGTGTCAATCACTTCCCCCTCTCCCCGCCCTGACCCCTGCTGGATGCTGTCTGTCAATCCTGGCATTCCAGAGGGGCATCCATTCCAGAGTGATTGGCACCTGGGAAAGGACAGGATACCTGGGACAAACTGTGACATCACACTGCTACAATCAACTCAACGTGTGAGCAATTCTTCCATGGGTTGTGGAGAGCAGGGAGCAAAATGAAGCCAAGAGATTTCACCTTGAGTCGAGTGGAAGGTGTCCCTGCCATGGTCCCTTCCAACCCCAGCCAGTCTGGGACTCTGATTCTATCCCAATTCCAGCTCAGCACCACAGCATTTGAGAGCATTTGATGTTGCAAGGAACAACTTCCACTCCTGCCTGCTCTGTTGAGGTAGAAGTGAAATGAAATGCTGGATAAAAAGCCCAGGGTGCAGCCAGGCAGCCCACCTCCACTCCCATGGGAATGCAATTACACCGTGGGCACTGGCTGGATGGAAATAAAACAAAATTACAACAGAGTTCCAGCTTTATTTGAAATTTCAGGCCTTGGAGCAGTCTGGTGGAGTGGAAGGTGTCCCTGCCATGGTCCCTTCCAACCCCAGCCAGTCTGGGACTCTGATTCCATCCCAATTCCAGCTCAGCACCGCAGCATTTGGGAGCATTTGATGTTGCAAGGAACAACTTCCACTCCTGCCTGCTCTGTTGAGGTAGAAGTGAAATGAAATGCTGGATAAAAAGCCCAGGGTGCAGCCAGGCAGCCCACCTCCATTCCCACGGGAATGCAATTACACCATGGGCACTGGCTGGATGGAAATAAAACAAAATTACAACAGAGTTCCAGCTTTATTTGAAATTTCAGGCCTTGGAGCAGTCTGGTGGAGTGGAAGGGGTCCCTGCCATGGTCCCTTCCAACCCCAGCCAGTCTGGGACTCTGATTCCATCCCAATTCCAGCTCAGCACCACAGCATTTGAGAGCATTTGATGTTGCAAGGAACAACTTCCACTCCTGCCTGCTCTGTTGAGGTAGAAGTGAAATGAATTGCTGGATAAAAAGCCCAGGGTGCAGCCAGGCAGCCCACCTCCATTCCCATGGGAAGGGCTGGCTTGGAGGAGCTTGTGTTGCCTTGGCTGATTGCAATTACTCCGTGTGCACTGGCTGGATGGAAATAAAACGAAATTGCAACAGAGTTCCAGCTTTAATTGAAATTTCCTGGGATCTGTTATTACACGGCAGTGATTGTTCTGCAGCACTAATGAGCCTTTGCTCAGATGATTATCCAAGTGTCTCTCCAGTCGCTATTTCATTATTGGATTATTAATGATCAGATAGGATTGTCACAGCTGAGACCAAACCTGAACATCTGACAGCAGCCAGAGCACACAGACACTGCCCCCACACATCCCCCCAGCACAGCCTGAATCCCAATTTTTTTGGGGGGGTGGGAGAAGGGTTGGATGTTTTTTGGTGCTTGGCTGTGTTATTCTGCAGGAATTTTGCCAGCCCGATGATATTTTTGGATGGTTGGGAAGATTGGTGCTCTCCAGGTTTTGTCTTTCAAGACTTTGGGTGTTTCAGTTTGGTCATTGAAGGCTGGAGATTTTTATTTGGTATTGCTGCTCTCCAGGCTTTGTCTTTCAAGACTTTGGTTGTTTCTTGGCTTGGGTATTGAAGGCTGGAGATTTTTATTTGGTATTGCTGCTCTCCAGGTTTTGTCTTTCAAGACTTTGGTTGTTTCTTGGCTTGGTCATTGAAGGCTGGAGATTTTTATTTGGTATTGGTGCTCTCCAGGCTTTGTCTTTCAAGTCTTTGGGTGTTTCAGTTTGGTCATTGAAGGCTGGAGATTTTTATTTGGTATTGCTGCTCTCCAGGCTTTGTCTTTCAAGACTTTGGTTGTTTCTTGGCTTGGGCATTGAAGGCTGGAGATTTTTATTTGGTATTGCTGCTCTCCAGGCTTTGTCTTTCAAGACTTTGGGTGTTTCAGTTTGGTCATTGAAGGCTGGAGATTTTTATCTGGTCATTCAGTGGAACAAGGGCTGTCACCTTCTCTTCCCCTGCTGGAGGGTTTTTCTGGGGATGATGGCTTTTTGTTTTGTGGTGCTCTGGGATGGGGAGGCCCTGCAGAGCACAGGGGTCTCTTTGGGTCCATCAGAGATCCAGCAGTGGGAGAGAGGGAAGCTGGATGCAGCTCAAGGTGGTGACACAGCCCAGATGTCACTGTGTCCTTCCAGCAGCAGCTCTCCCTCCAAAATCCACTCCTGGAGGAAGGGAAAAGCTGCTTCCCAAAGCATCTGGGGCTGCACCGAGCCAGGTCCTTCCCTGCCCTGCCAAATCCTGGGAATCTCCCCAAAATGAGCAGCTCCAGCCCCATTCTGAGGCAGATCCTGCCTGATCCCACTCAGGGCAGCCGGGGGAAGGAGAGGGGGCTGAATTCCTGCCAAGCAGCAGAATGTGGGCTGGGAACAGCCCCGAAATATTAAAGTTCTTTCAGTGATTAATCCAGGAATCTCAGACAATCAGGGGGAGTCCTGGAGGCTCTGATATCCATAAAGAAATGGGAAGTTCTGCTTTTGCTGGCTTGGATTGTTTTGGAATTTTTTTCTCCCTAATTTCACAGGCTGCTTTTTGCTGGCCGAAATCTCTTCTCTATTCCAGTGACTTCAGATGTAAAAAGGAAGCAAAATTCAATGCTGGAGCTGGGTGACATTTCAGTTTCCTGGTGAAATGTATCCAGAACCAGAAAAGGAACCGTTTCAAACCAGCAGGAAGCAACTACAAAACTCAGGGTGAGTTGAGGGAAGGTTTGCAGTCAGCAGAAGAATCTGTGAAAAATTCAGAACTGCCTAACCTTTATTTATTTTTGTCACTGCAATCACTTTTAATTTTTTTTCTTAAATTATTATTATTATTTTTTTATCCTTCTACTCCTACTTCAGCCAAATGTGGTGTTAACCCATGAGTGAAAGATAACAGCTCCCTTGGGGCTGCCTGAGTGCTTCAGCCTCTCTTAATTTTTTACTGGGGCTTTGCTGCCCAAGATCCTGAGCGTGCATTGGTAATTGGACCAAAAACAAAAAAAAAAAAAAAAAGAAACCACGATTTCCATAATATTTGGATTTATTTGAAATAAATATTCCAATATTTGGATAACCTCCTCCACCCAGCATTGCAGGAAGTTTTGCTGTCTTGATGGAGGAAAATCCACTGGGTAAGTGCTTGCTGTTGTTCTTAGTGCTGGGGAAAGACAATCCAAATGTCCAGGAATCATTTCCATAAAACGCTTGCAGAAACTCCTGCTCTTCTTCCCCTCCTTGCTCACAATCACAGCACACCCCATTAGATCATTATGGTCTATCAATTTGTCAGATTTCAGCAATTTCCTCCTTTAAGGCTCCGGGATGAGAAGCCACTAAAAAAGCCTAAAACTGGAGAGAAATCCTTTCACAAAAACAATTGCTCCATTTGGATGTCAAAACACACAACATTCTCCTGCTTGGAAAGAACATTTTCTAAAAAATCTCATCCCCCTCAACAGCAATCATTCCCCTGTGACTCTGGCACTTGGTGCTCATGGATCTCTTTCCTGGGAGTGATAACACAGCTTTAATTTCTGGTGTTTGATTTTTTTATTTTTGAGAGGCTCCACCTTAACTCCTCCTGTCTCAGAACATTCCTGTAAATTTATTTAATGTGATTTGGAGAATTGTTTCCCCAGCACGTGAATTGGTTTTAATTAATGACCAATCCCAACCAGCTGTGTCAGGACTCTGCTCTGTCATGAGTTTTTATCATCATTCTTGTCGAGCCTTCTGATGTCTCCTTTCTCTTTTTTTGGTAGAGTTTTAGTACATCATTTTCATATGATATGATATGAAATGATATAATTAATATCATATAATGTAATACAATATACTATAATATGCTATAATATAATATCATTTAATATACTATAATATACTATAATATAATATAATACAATACAATATACTATACTATAATATACTATAATATAATATAATATAATATAATATAATGTAATGTAATGTAATGTAATGTAATGTAATGTAATGTAATGTAATATAATATGATATAATATGATATAATATGATATAATATAATATAATATGATATAATACGATATAATATAATATAATGTAATATAATGTAATATAATATAATATAATACAATACAATACAATACAATACAATACAATACAATACAATATAATATACTATAATATAATATAATATAATATAATATATGATATGATATGATATGATATGATATGATATGATATGATATGATATGATATAATACACTATAATATAATATAATAGAATACAATACAATATAATAAAATACAATATAATACACTATAATACAATATAATATACGACAATATAATACAATACAATAATAATAATGATAATGATAATGATAATAATAATAATAATAATAAATCAGCCTTCTGTGAACCTGGAGTCAGTTCTCCCCTCCCACCTTGTCCTGGGGACCCTCACACACCCCAAGGATCAAGTGGTGCCCACGCCAAGCCTGGGTCTGGGCTCCCTGGAGCTGCAGGGCAGGGCCCAGGGGCTCTGGGGCTCCTTCAGCACCAGGTGAAGGCGTGATGAGGAGACAGCCCTGAATTAAATCCTGGCTCGGGCTGACTCCCGGGGGAGCAGGGCAGGGCAGCCCTGATCCATGACCCAGCTAAATGTGCTTCCTGCAGCTCCCCAGGCCATTCCCTGCAGCTCTCCAGGCCATTCCCTGCAGCCCCAGGCCATTCCCTGCATTCCCAGGCCATTCCCTGTATCTCTCCAGGCCATTCCCTGCATTCCCAGGCCATTCCCTGCAGCCCCAGGCCATTCCCTGCATTCCCAGGCCATTCCCTGTATCTCTCCAGGCCATTCCCTGCATTCCCAGGCCATTCCCTGCAGCTCTCCAGGCCATTCCCTGCATTCCCAGGCCATTCCCTGCATTCCCAGGCCATTCCCTGCATTCCCAGGCCATTCCCTGCAGCTCTCCAGGCCATTCCCTGCATTCCCAGGCCATTCCCTGCATTCCCAGGCCATTCCCTGCAGCTCTCCAGGCCATTCCCTGCATTCCCAGGCCATTCCCTGCAGCTCCCCAGACCATTCCCTGCATTCCCAGGCCATTCCCTGCATTCCCAGGCCATTCCCTGCATTCCCAGACCATTCCCTGCATTCCCAAGCCATTCCCTGCATTCCCAGGCCATTCCCTGCATTCCCAGGCCATTCCCTGCAGCTCTCCAGGCCATTCCCTGCATTCCCAGGCCATTCCCTGCATCCCCAGGCCATTCCCTGCATTCCCAGGCCATTCCCTGCATTCCCAGGCCATTCCCTGCATTCCCAGGCCATTCCCTGCAGCTCTCCAGGCCATTCCCTGCATCCCCAGGCCATTCCCTGCATACCCAGGCCATTCCCTGCAGCCCCAGGCCATTCCCTGCATTCCCAGGCCATTCCCTGCATTCCCAGGCCATTCCCTGCATTCCCAGGCCATTCCCTGCATTCCCAGGCCATTCCCTGCAGCCCCAGGCCATTCCCTGCATTCCCAGGCCATTCCCTGCAGCCCCAGGCCATTCCCTGTATCTCTCCAGGCCATTCCCTGCAGCCCCAGGCCATTCCCTGCATTCCCAGGCCATTCCCTGCATTCCCAGGCCATTCCCTGCATTCCCAGGCCATTCCCTGCAGCTCTCCAGGCCATTCCCTGCATTCCCAGGCCATTCCCTGTATCTCTCCAGGCCATTCCCTGCAGCTCTCCAGGCCATTCCCTGCATTCCCAAGCCATTCCCTGCATTCCCAAGCCATTCCCTGCATTCCCAGGCCATTCCCTGCATTCCCAGGCCATTCCCTGCATCCCCAGGCCATTCCCTGCATTCCCAGGCCATTCCCTGCAGCTCCAGGCCATTCCCTGCAGCTCTCCAGGCCATTCCCTGCATTCCCAGGCCATTCCCTGCATTCCCAGGCCATTCCCTGCATTCTCAAGCCATTCCCTGCATTCCCAGGCCATTCCCTGCAGCTCTCCAAGCCATTCCCTGCATTCCCAGGCCATTCCCTACAGCTCCAGGCCATTCCCTGTATCTCTCCAGGCCATTCCCTGCATTCCCAGGCCATTCCCTGCATTCCCAGGCCATTCCCTGCATTCCCAGGCCATTAGCAAGCTCAGGGAAGACAAAAAGTTCCCTGTGGCTCCCATCTGCCCCGGCAGAGAGGATGAGCTGGTTATGTTCTACATTCAATCACCAGAAAGGATCAATCTGTAATTAAGAGACTCCTCTCCCACCCCTCTGTCAGGTTTTTGCCTCTTCTCCCCTTCCAGCCCCAGCAAACCTTCCAGCACCGAGTCAATTTAATGAGATTTCTCAGTAACAAATGACCAGTTTGTAATAATTATATTTTCTTCTGCAATTGCTGTGGAAATGATTTAAAGCAGAGAAGGCTCCAATTTATTAAGCATCAAATTTTCTGCAGTGAACTTTTAACTACGAGAAGAGCCTGGAGACTGAGGGAGCTCTCCTCCCCCACTCTGGGCCCTGAAATATTGATGGTTTGGAGATCAAGATTTGGCTCCTTGATGAAAATAAATGAACCCCGTGTCAGGCAGAGCCCAGCTGCATTTTCAGCCCTTTGTGGAGAGGGGAGTGGGGTAAGAAGTGAAAGGAACAACAAACCCACCCCTGAGCTGTTCCATCTTTTCCATATCTGGAGGTGAAGGTTCAATTTCTGCACCCCTCACAGGCTGTCAGGGAACATCCCAAGGAGCTCAGCTGGGAGGTCCTGGGCTGACAGGGATGCAGGGAACACAACATTCAACCTGAAAAGCACCAAATCGTGGCTCCTAAACCTTGGGAAACCAAAATTCTGCTCCAGCCCTGAAATATTGATGGTTTGGAGATTGAAATTTGACTCCTTGATGAAAATAAATGAACCCCGTGTCAGGCAGAGCCCAGCTGCATTTTCAGCCCTTTGTGGAGAGGGGAGTGGGGTAAGAAGTGAAAGGAACAACAAACCCAGCCGTGAGCTGTTCCATCTTTTTCATATCTGGAGGTGAAGGTTTCACTGCTGCCCTCCTCACAGGCTGTCAGGGAACATCCCGAGGAGCTCAGCTGGGAGGTCCTGGGCTGACAGGGATGCAGGGAACACAACATTCAACCTGAAAAGCACCAAATCGTGGCTCCTAAACCTTGGAAAACCAAAATCCTGCTCCAGCTGTGCTCCCAGCTCTTTGCAGCTCATCCTTTGACTGAATCTGGGGAGGAAGGGGAGGGTTTATTTCTGTCTGCAGGAACCTCCACACTGACAACATTCCCTGTCCGCTGGTGTTTCACAGTCTTGGCTCTCCTCCCTGCCATTCCAATTCAACTAAATTAAATTAATTAAATTACACATTCCAATTATGCGCCGAGGCAGGAAGGGAATCTCTGACAGGGTCCCAAAATCTCCCCAGTTTCTCTTTCTTTCTCACCAACCTGCCACCTGGACTCGAGGGAGAACATCTGGGGGAGGCTTAGAACATCTGGGGGAGGATTAGAACATCTGGGGAGGATTAGAACATCTGGGGGAGGCTTATAACATCAGGAGGAGGTTTAGAACATCTGGGGAAGGATTAGAACATCTGGGGGGGCGTTTAGAACACCTGGGGGAGGCTTAGAACATCTGGGGGTTTAGAACATCTGGGGAAGGATTAGAACATCAGGGGGAGGTTAACATCTGGGGAGGCTTAGAACATCTGGGGAGGATTAGAACATCGGGGAGGTCTAGAACATCTGGGGAGGATTAGAACATCTGGGGGGTTTATAACATCAGGGGTAGGTCTAGAACATCTGGGGGAGGCTTAGAACATCTGGGGGAGTTAGAAGATCTGGGGGAGGCTTAGAACATCAGTGGGAGGCTTAGAACATCTGGGGAGGCGTTTAGAACATCTGGGATTTAGAACATCTGGGGGAGGATTAGAACATCTGGGGGAGGTTTAGAACATCTGGGGGAGGATTAGAACATCTGGGGAAGGATTAGAACATCTGGGGGAGGATTAGAACATCTGGGGGAGGATTAGAACATCTGGGAGGATTAGAACAACACCCCAGCTTCAGTCCTCCCCTGGAAAGTCTCTTTCTTTTTTGATGACCCACAGCTCTCAAGCCCTGCGATCAGTTCTGCTCCAGGAAGCCACCCCAGCTGAAGGAGCTCTCTAGAGCTCCACAAGAGGTGAGAGCTGAAGCTTTTTTCAACTCTTGCTCCCTCCCAGCAGCTCCAAAATTCGTGGGAGTCTCATTTTGTACCTGGAGAGCAGCAACAACAGAGCAGGAAGTCGAGAAAGTTCAAAATTTTCTGGAAAGTTTAAAATTCTGTGGAAAGTTTTAAATTCTCTGGAAAGTTTAAAATTCTCTAGAAAGTTTAAAATTTTCTGGAAAGTTTAAAATTTTCTGGAAAGTTTAAAATTCTCTGGAAAGTTTAAAATTTTCTGGAAAGTTTAAAATTCTCTGGAAATTTTTAAATTCTCTGTGAGCAGGGTTCCCAAAGGCACAATTTGATTTTTTTTTTTCTCTCTGATTAATGCCACTGAAAGGCACAGCCAGGAGTTTGAACCTGCTCGTTGTTTACCCAGGGTTTCCCTTTCAAAGCTCACCGGTGACACCAACCCAGCAGCCTGAAAAGCCTGTTAATTTCATTAATTAGCCCTGCTAAATGGGCCCCTGAGGGCTCCCAGGGGTAAAATTCATCTTGGCAAGGAAACAACAGAGCTGACAGGAGCATCTGCCAGGCAGAGAATTGCGGTGCCCACCTGAGAAGCTCCGTGGAGCAGCAGCCAGGTGTCCCTGCTCCTTTCCCAAAAAAATACCCCAAATTCCAATTTTAGGCAGCTTTTTGTGTGGTCACATCCAGTGTTTGACAGCTCCGGGAACATTCACACGCTCAGAAATCAGAGTTTAAAATTAAAATTTTAAATTCAGCTGATTTTAAAGTTAAATTTTATTATTATTTTAAATGTATTTTTATTTTAATTTTAATGCACATATTTATTTTATGTTTATTTTTAAATAATAATTTTAATTAATGCTTTAAAATTTATTTTCTTCTTTATTTATTTATTTTTAAATTTTATTTATTTATTTTATACTTATTCATTATTTATTTATATTTATATTATTTATTTTAATATTTATTTTATTTCTTTTTATTAATTTTTATGTATTCATTAAATAATTTTTATTTATTTAATATTTTTACTTTTATTTATTCATTCATTATTTATTTATATTTATTTTATTTATTTCAATTAAACGTGAGAGTTTATTTGAATGAAATTTAGGGTTTATTTCAATTCAATGTGAGGGTTTATTTCAATTCAATGTGAGAGTTTATTTCAATTCAATGTGAGGGTTTATTTGAGTTAAACGTGAGAAATTGAATTCAATGAAATTTAGGGTTTATTTCAATTAAATGTGAGGGTTTCTTTCCATTAAACATGAGGGTTTCTTTCAATTCAATGTGAGGGTTTACTTGAATGAAATTTGGGGTTTATTTCAATTAAACATGAGAGTTTATTTGAATGAAATTTAGGGTTTATTTCAATTAAATGTGAGGGTTTATTTCAATTAAACATGAGGGTTTATTTGAGTTAAATGTGAGGGTTTATTTGAGTTAAACATGAGGGCTTATCTGAATGAAATTTAGGGTTTATTTCAGTTAAACGTGAGGGTTTATTTGAATGAAATTTAGGGTTTATTTGAGTTAAATGTAAGGGTTTATTTGAGTTAAACGTGAGGGTTTATTTAAATTAAACGTGAGGGTTTATTTGAGTTAAATGTGAGGGTTTATTTAAATGAAATTTAGGATTTATTTCAATTAAATGTGAGGGTTTCTTTCAATTCAATGTGAGGGTTTATTTGAATGAAATTTGGGGTTTATTTCAATTAAACGTGAGGGTTTATTTGAATGAAATTTAGGGTTTATTTCAATTAAACATGAGGGTTTATTTGAGTTAAATGTGAGGGTTTATTTGAGTTAAACATGAGGGTTTATCGGAATGAAATTTAGGGTTTATTTCAATTAAACGTGAGGGTTTATTTGAATGAAATTTAGGGTTTATTTGAGTTAACTGTAAGGGTTTATTTGAGTTAAACGTGAGGGTTTATTTCAATTAAACGTGAGGGTTTATTTGAATTGAACGTGAGGGTTTATTTGAATGAAATTTAGGATTTATTTCAATTAAATTTAGGGTTTATTTGAGTTAAATGTGAGGGTTTATTTGAATGAAATTTAGGGTTTATTTGAGTTAAATGTGAGGTTTTATTTGAGTTAAACGTGAGGGTTTGCACAAATCTCTGTCACTGCAAAGCCAACACGAAGCCAGTGCTGCTGCCACTCTCGTGCCGTGCATTTGTAACTCAGGATTTGTGAAATTGCTGCCCAAATCTGGCTCCTGGCACAGCCCAAGGGCTTGACATCATTTCCTTCTCTGTCCCAGAATTTTGGGGCTGTGGCCATTTGTTCTTGCAGGCAGTTTTTGGATTTTATCCCCGCAGCACTCATGGAAACAAAGGCATTGTCCAAAGAAAAGGAAAAAAATAATAAATCTGAGGCAGAGCTGCCTTCAGAAAATGTGAATGAGCTGCAGGTCAAAGAGAAATGGGAGGGATCTGCTGAGCAATCACCCCAGGATCCTTCTGTTTAATTATCAAACTCTTTAATGACCCTTCCAAGGAGCTGCAAGGGCGTGGGTGCATCCTTCAGAAAGTCGCCCTGGAGTGCACAGGAATCCTCTGCTCACAAAGCCCTGGGAGAGCCAGGACAGCCCCTCGGGAGCTGCAAAAACCAAATGCCCAAAGTGGTGCCTGGAATGAAACACCAGCTGCCATGTTTGAGTTTGATTTTTTTGTTACTGAGTTTGGTTAAGTAATGATTGATTTGTGTAGGGTTTTTTGAACTACTAGTGAATAGTGTGATTTTATTTAATGTTTTTAACTTCTTTTGGGGGGTTTAGCTGGAATTTTTAGGATTTCTGCAGGAAGCAGGGCCCAGCCTCAGACTCTGCTGGAATTTTGGAGTGACCTTGATGAGCCCCTGATTTTCCTTCCCCCCTCAGCACAATTCCTTGCCTTCACTTCTCCTGCCCGAATTTTCTGCAGGTCCTTTCTGGTGGACCTGGGGAGCCTCGAGCTGGTCCCAAACCACAATTAATGATAAATAGACTCAGATTTTGGTAGAGCAGAATGATGGGGCTTCAGCAGGGATAACAATATCCAAATTATCAGGTGAAAGCCTTCTGGAAAAGCAATTAGATAATAACAAACCTGTGCCAGAGTCATCAAAGACTTTTCACGCTGGGCTACAAAATCAGGACCCAAGAATGAATGGGATTGGATTGGATTAAATAAAAGAACTGTTCCAGCCTCCTCACCAGCTCCTGCGTGGAGCTGGAGCTTTGCAGAGCTTTGAAAAAGCAATCACAGCGTTTTGTTTCACAATTCCCTTCGTTCCTCCCAGAGTTTGGAATAAAAGCATGAAATGGAAGCCACCTCAGTCCACTTCTACCCCCCAGGACTTTCTGCTCTGCTGCATTTTCCAGGAATTTAGCTGAGGAAAAAGCAGAAAGGTGGGAGAGGCCACCAGAGGATTTTCCTATGAAAAGCACTGGAAAATTCTGAGAAAAAGCACGGAAAAGTGTCCCTCAGAAGTTGTGCAGGCTGGGGGTACAGCTGAGAGAGCAGGAGATAAATCCTACAAGGGCTGGAGGACAAATCCATCAGCACTCAGTGCCTGCCCAGAGGTCCCCAAAATATTGCAAATATTTAAAGGAAAACCAGAAAAAAAGAGACAAAACCATTCCCAACCCTTCCTGTGCCCCTGGAGATGTTCTGATTCCTGCTCTGCCTCCCTCCCCTCGCAGCAGCTGAGCAGCCTGATGTGGATTTGGGGTTAAAAATCAAGGTTTGGGGAAAGGGAGGAGCCTGAGGTGGATTTGGGGTTAAAAATTGGGGTTGGGGAAAGGGAGGAACTGAGGTGGATTTGGGGTTAAAAATTGAGGTTTGGGGAAAGGGAGGAACTGAGGATGGATTTGGGGTTAAAAATTGAGGTTTGGAGAAAGGGAAGAGCTGAGGATGGATTTGGGGTTAAAAATTGGGGTTGGGGAAAGGGAGGAACTGAGGTGGATTTGGGGTTAAAAATCAAAGTTTGGGGAAAGGGAGGAACTGAGGTGGATTTGGGGTTAAAAATTGAGGTTTGGGGAAAAGGAGGAGCCTGAGGATGGATTTGGGGTTAAAAATCGAGGTTTTGGGGGCTTTGGGGGAAGGGAGGAGCTGTGCAAAGAGCCCAGACTGGTGTGGAAGGGATCCCTGCTCAGACGGGAGCAGAGTTAATCCAGGAGGAGATTCCTGGGCAGAGGAGGCTCCTGGAGAGCAGTACCAACCAAAAGGGGCTCTTTTACAGCTTAATTGGTGCAAAACTTGGAATTTTCAACGGGGCAAACCCTGAGATTTTGATTCACCCAGAATGAACCAAATCCAGCGTGGCTTTCCCCATTTCCAGGGACGAGGAATTCTCTTAGTGCAGCCCAAAGAAAACCCAGACAAACACAGCCAGCCATGCCACCTCCCAGCACTGGGGAGCAGGTTAGGAATGAAATGAGGACCACGAGCAGGGCAGTGCTGGAGTTCAGACCCAACCACCCAAGCCAAGCCCAAAATCTGAGCCTGGCTTAATTTTCCATTTGGCTCCACCATCTCTCTCGTGATTTCCCCAGCAGCTGGGATGGTTCAAATCAGAATTATTGCACTGCTGACATTCAAACCAGGCAATTTCAGAGGCTGGAATAAACCTGGATGAAAAAGGAAGGTGCTGGGGTCAGCTCTGTGCCAGCCCAGGCTCTTTTGCTGTTTACACTCATCCAGAGCAGAGCTGAACGTGCAGAGAACACACAGGAAATATCAGCTCTGCTCACAGGCTTTGGATTAAAGATAAAAGCTGAATATTTATCTTCCCTTCCAGGCTCTGAACTCCACAGGTCCATCAGCTCAGGGCAGGGAATAAGGAATGCTGTGGATTCAGGATCCCAACCCTTCTGGGTGCATCTCCCTTCCTCAAACAAACATTCTCCAGATCTGAGAATCAAAAGGAAAAGAAGAATCAATGTTGTTTTTTTTCTTTTTTTTCTCCCAGCTTGAAAGGAAAACAAACCAAAAAAACCCCAAGTAATTCAGCAAATATTACTTAAAATGAGGGTTTCATAAAACGAGTTGTGCTCTGCCTTTCTTCTTTTAAATTGTTTCTTCTTCCCCTCCCTGACTGACAGCTCCCTGATAACAGATTCCCTCAGTTGCAGATATTTTTTATAATGTTTCATTCATGGCACTGCAAGCTCCAGGCTCCCTCTGCAGCTCCTGAACTTTCTCCCCCTTTTCCAATTGTTCCAGGAGGAAAAATTGTCCCAGTCCCCTGGGAATGCCTCAACCCCTCCAGTGACAGCAGAAACAGAGAGAAAACCACATCAGGGCAGAGGATGAAGAACTTTTTGCTCTGAGATGTGTTTCTTGCCCCCCAAAACCTTCCCCAAGCAGCAAGCAGGGATTTCTTTTTATCATTTTGGGGGTGGTGGAATATTCCAGAGGACAAAGCCAGAACTCCCCGGCCTTACAGGTGGAATCTAACAGGGAAAATCTGACTTCCAGCTGTTTCCACACCCAGGAAGATTGGAGGCTTGTTACAGTGGAAAAAACCCTTTAATTCCTGCACGAGGGAGAGGGGAAGTCGGGGAGGTAAAACCAGGATGAAAGGCTGGGCCTCACGTTTGGAGTGAACTCAGCATCTCTGCAAACAACAAAGTGCCTGCCTGGCCAGCTGTGGGGTTCAATCAATGCCTGATTCAGGACTGAAGAGAGAGGGAATAACATTCCAAGCTGGGCCAGCAGGGAACACATTCTGCAGGCTGGAAAGAGCAGCTTGCTCTGGCTAATTAATGGGTAATCAGGGCCAGAGCAGTGATTTTCAGAGTGGTGACCAATTTCCCCTGCACAGGTTTCCCCTGGGCATTCTCCTGCTCCCTCTGGATGCTCCCTGATTTGAGGTTTTTCACTTTAGCAAAGTAACAGCTTCAACTTGGAAAAAAAATGATCTGAAATAGCATCAAGGGCCCAGTGTGGGGCTGGTGGCTGCAGAGGAAAAGGAAAATAAAAGGAAGTCCATTCAGGCTCAAATCCAGCTTGGAATGAGCTTCAGAGGAATCATTGGAAGCTTAACTACCTAAAACCCACCCTGGTCCCCTTCCTGGCAGAGCCCAGGGTGCCAGCTGCAGCTCCTGAGCAGCCCTGAGAGGTGTGGCCTGGAATAATCCATAATTCAGGTGTAAAAAATCATTTTAGGTGATGCACATGGAATAAACCAGTGTGAAAGAGGTGGCTGGGAAAAAACAAAACAAAACAAAACAAAACAAAACAAAACAAAACAAAACAAAACAAAACAAAACAAAACAAAACAAACAAAAAAGAAAAAAGAAAAAGGAGAAGAATCTTGGGAGAATCTTGGGCGAGGGGATTTTCCCAGGAAATGTGACTGCCACACTGCTCTGAACTCTCCAGCACCAAAACTCCACACCATCCAACACTCAGCCTCGTCTCCAGCCCTCAAACCTGGTCCTGTAGAGCATGGGAGAGGCACAGCACGAGACACAGCCACGTTTTGTCTCTGCAGCAGCCCAGAGCTGCCCCTCATCACAGCAAAACTCCAGCACAAGTGGCTCAGCTCCAAGCTGGCACGGCTCGAGCCACCAGGATTTCTCAGACAAGCACGAGAGGGCTGGGGAATTTTAATATCTTCCTCCCCTTACAAGTAATTTCCAGTGTTTATGCTCTGTGGAGCTCCTTAGGAGTGTCAGAGCAGAACAAATGTCATTTTTAATGGACTTGCTAAATCATAAAAACCATTTGGAAAATTGCATCTGATTAAGAGATGCAAACGTTCCATTATCCACGGGGCAACTGCAGCAGCTCCCGACAGAGGCAGGGGTGGGCTGCAGAGGAATCTTGGCCCACAGGACTTTCCACCCCAGGAGCTAAAAGCAATCTTGTGATCTGCTCCTGCCAAGCTCAGAGGAGCTCTCCTGGAGAGAGGCAACAGAGCTCAGCATCTGTCACATCCTCATTTCTTGTAGGGAGCCAGGGAAAGGCACGACAATGGGAATTACAAGGCTCAGCTCCTGCCCTGTCACTGGAAATATTCAAATCCTGCCCAGATGGGGATCACAGCTCCCTCTGGGAAAAGGCCAGCCCAGAATCTCTCATTTCTAGGGTGGTTGTCACTAAGAATTTTCAATTATTTGTCTCAATTCACCCAAAAAAATGCCTCCTGCTGTATGGAAGGGGAGTAAAAATGGAAAGTTCCCTTCCATACTGCAAAGCAGATGTGGCAGCAGAGCACAAATTAGAGAGAGGGGCAGCTCTGGAGAGCAAACAGCACCAGAGCAGAAAGGATCCCCATCAAAATGCAGATTTCTCCCAGCCTTAGTTCTGCCCCTGCTCTCTAGATGGTGATGCAGAGTAATTAAGCTCTGGTTTACTGAGCATGTAACCTTTGGTAAGTGGATATTCAGGGAAGTGACAGAGGATGATTTAGCCAGACATGCCACAGCAAGGGAGCTGCCTGCACCCTGCATGTCCACCCAGCATCAATCAAACCTGCCCTGCTAAGCTGCCATTCCATTTTCAGGGGAAATGTTCCTCCCTAGAGGCTTTTTAAAAATTATTATTGTTATTATTTCTTGGCTTTAATTGGACTAAATCATGCAGCTTCAGGGGAAGATGTAAGTAGGGAAGCAATGTTCTTTTTGGAGAAGCAAAACCAGGCCATTGAAAGCATTGCACTTGAAAAGGATCCTGACTTTCCCTGGCTCCAGAGAGGAGCCTGAGTCCTGGTTTTCCAGTGGGATTTCCAGGGCAGAGCTGAGCACACGCCCTGAGCTGATGATTTCCCTGCTGGGGCTGTTCCACCCTGCCCTGGCCAGGCTGAGATCCAGGGCTGTGGCAGGAATTTCAGGATAACTCTGCACTGATGGATGCTCAGGGTAAGGCAGCAAGAGATGTTTCAGTGCCTCCAATTCCAGGCATCCAAGAGGAAACCAACCCTGATCCAGCAGCGTTTCCAGAGTGCAAATCCCTCCTAGGAGAAATTCACCTGGTGAAGATTTACCCAGGGCCAAGTGTTGTTGCATAGATAAATTCATTCAGGTAAAGGTGCTTTAACATCCTTGCATGGAGCTGTGCAGTGAAAATCAGGCTCTCAGAGCTGCTGCAGCACTTGCAAACAGCTTCAGAGAGATGCTGAAGTTGAGCTCAGAGCAGTTTCCTCGCCCTGTGCAGCACGGTTCTCATGCAGAGGTTAATAACTCCTGATCTGTTCTGTGAACTCAGCATTTCCCCGGAATTTCAGCTTGATGGAGTGCCCTTTTCACCAGGAGCACATTTCTCCCTGCCTGCCTTCCCTCCTGCTAATCGGTTTCATCAACACAGCCCCAGGTGAGGAATGGCCTTCAAGATGTGGGAGCTGGAAATTCCTGCTCCATGCAAATGATGCCAGTCGACAGAGCCTGTTAATGAGCTCCAAAACCCCAAAATCACAGCCGAGCAACCCAAAGAGCACTGTCAATTCACACCACAGCACAGCCTGGCCTTGCAAGTTTATGAACCTCAGAGCTCCTTAAAAAACAAAGCTTTAAATCATTTAGCCTGGGAGATGAGAATATCAATTATCCTGCTCTCCATCCTTCCCCCCAGGTGCTGATTTGTGCTTCCCCTATTTCATCCCGGGGTTTTTTTTGAGCATGGGGAGAAAATTTACGGAGGGAAATGGGGGAAGCTGTGGAGTGCTGGGGGAATCCAGATTGCAAATGCCACTCAGCCTCCTGAAACACCAACCCCTGGCAGCCTGAGAGCTCCCTCAGCCCTGCTGAAGGTGCTCATTTTCACAGCCAGGCTGCCTGACAATGGCTCAGCCAGTCTGGAAAGGGATCCCTGTGTGCCAGGGAAACAGCCAATCTTCTGGATTCCCTGCCAGGAACAGCTCCAAGGGGATGAAATGCTTTGTGCTGTCCTGCAGGTCTGCAGGCAGCACACTCCATCCTTTGCTCCTGCCCAAGCAACAGTTTGGTTTGAATTTAGAGTTGGTTTTGGGTAAAAAAAGGAAGAAAAAGGGGAAAAAAAAGGAATCCAAGCTCATTTTGAGACATTTCTCCTGCTGGATTGGGCCCAAATGGTCTCAAACTTGTTCACCAAAAGGTCCCTGAGGAGCTTTGGCTTTGTGGCAGACAAATGTTGTCTCGTAGGGATTAATGGGTCCAGTCCTAGCTCTGCACCTGACTCCAGGCATTCCAGTGTAGTATTGTCCACAAGGGTCCCAGGATGAAGGAAGAGACGAGAAAGTTGACTCCATGTATCAGCAAGCTAGGTTTATTATTTTATGATAGAAAATATATTAAAACTATACTAAAAGAACAGAGAGAAAAGATTTCATCAGAAGGCTAAGCTAAGAATAATAAAGGAATGAATAACAAAGGCTTGTCTCGGACCGAGACGGTCTGGACAGGTGAACTGTGGTTGGCCGTTAATTCCAAACAACCAGATGAGACCAATCACAGATTCCCCCTGTTGCATTCCACAGCAGCAGATAAGAATTGTTTACAGTTTGTTCCTGAGGCCTCTCAGCTTCTCAGGAGGGAAAAATCCTAAGGAAAGGATTTTTCCTAAAACATGTCGGTGACATCTCACCCTTTTTATTTTAAATAAATTAAAAGGAAAAGTGTTTGCAATTTCATCTGCTGGGCCATGCAGAGGAAAGAACAAGCACCTGAGAGGCTTAATGTTGCCAATCAAAACATCAATCAGTGCTGATGTGGAACCGTCAGGGAAATTCTTCACCTGCAAAGCATCAAATTACATCACACACCAAAACAATCTTAAGATATAAGAAAATGCAAAGACAATGAAAAGAAAGTTCATTGCTTCAAGTCCAAACAGCTGAGTTTCAGGGAAAGTCCAAACTGAAGATGTTCCTCTCTGACATCGCTGAAAGTCCCTTTTGGTCCTGAAACAAGCTTGCTTGGCTTTTCAACGCTTTTTGAGCTGCTAGCTCTTTCAACTCTTTTTATTTAATTTTTTTTTTTTTTTTTTTTTTTTTTTTTTTTTTTTTTTTTTTTTTTTTTTTTTTTTTTTTTGGACGAAAGAGCAGCAGCAGAGAGGAGCCACTGAGGCTCTGCGGGGGCCCTGGCCCTCGTGGAAGGATCAGGGATCCCAGACCTGGCCTACAGAACGGTGGCCCAGGTCCTGACGGGGGAAGCAAAGCCCCCGAAACAAACAGCCACTGGCCGGGCGGAGGCCCTGGCCCAGGGAACCGAGCCAAACGGCCCAGACCCGGCCCGCGGAGCGGGCTCTGTGGTCTCACAACCCGGCACTCTGCTGCCAATGCCTGGGCAGCACGAGTGACCGAACGCTTCATCCCCTCTGAACCGGTGCACACCAGCAGCTGGGGAAGAGAAGCTTTCCCAGGGATCATCACCCCAGATATGGGGGTGCTTTGTCCCCAGAGCAATTGAGCGACGCTCACTTTCCACTGTTTCTCCTGCCTCTGCAATGCAAATGCAAAAGGTGTTCCTCCTTTCTGCCCCTCGGTACCACCCCCACTCCCTGCGGGCTGGGGACCAGAAGCAGAAGGCTCAGGAGCCACCTCCCCGACGGTGCTGGGGTGCGCAGGGGGAGTCAGGCATTCCAACCCCCAACGGGAACCTCCGAACCAAACCCGAACCGGCCCGCGAAAAACGCTGAGTTTGAAAGCAGGCAGACGGGCTGAGCCCGCAATCAGCTGTCGAGCCACAACCCCCTCCGTGAGGGGCAGACCGGCATCCCCTTCCCCTGTCCCAGCTCCCCCCGCAGGGGCAGCCTCGGGACAGCCCGAAAAGCTCGGGGGGGAATCCAGGCTGATCGCAGGCGCCGCGGTGGCCGCCGCGGGGAGCGGCGGGGCCACGGGCGGCTCCAATGACGGTTCCGCTTGGTGGTTCTCAACCTCAGCCTCCTCCACTGGCATGGCAGGCAAAGGCGGAGCCGCCGCGTTCGGAGCCCTCACGGGCTCTGCTGGAGGGTCGAACGCGGATTCGACCGGCGCGGGCGGCGCGGCATCGACCCCCGCCGGGCTGGGGACAGCAGCCGCGTCTTCTCCGGGTACCGGAAGCTGCATCGCGGGCGCAGACAGCAAAGCCGGCGGAGCCGACACGGGAGGCGGCGGGACAGCCGCGGGGGGCGGCAGGGGCGCGGGGCCCGCGCCCACTGGTGCCGCCTGCACTGTTGTCTCACTTTGCTTCGGGAGCGGCAGCGCAGTCGCGAGCTCTTGGCGATTGCTGTCGAGTGTGTCGCCTAGCAACTCGGGCGAAGCCGCGGGAGGCGGTGCTTCTGCCACGGGAACGCCGACAAACTCCGCTGGGGGCGACGGGTCCGGTCCGGGCTGAGGCGGTGCCGCGGGAGGGGCCGCGGGGACTGGCACCTCCTGCGGGGCGGGTTGGGGTGGGGCCCGCGGCTCCGGCTCGGGCGGTGGAGCCAACTCACCTCCCCCCTGAGAGCAGCAAGGCGGGGGAGGCGGTTCCGTCGGAGCATGCTCCAAAGGCGCAGAAAAAAACTTATCTTCTGTCGCGGGCAAAACTTCGCCCCCCCGCCGCGATTCGGGGGGGCTGGGAACCTGCAGGCTGTGGATTTGCACTGGTTCCCCTCTTGCCAGCGCCAGCGAGAAGGGAGACATACCTCGGCAATCCGCAATCCACTGATATGTAGACGCTTTCCGTTTCAAAACTGGGAAGAGAGTTCTGAATGACGGATAAACCCGAGGAAATCCAAGTCCCCGGTAAAAAAGGTCTCGGATAATGAATTCCATGCATTCCCATATGTATGAATCAAGGGCATACAGCACATCAGTGAAAAAGCCATGGTGCTTTGCCCACCTGAAAAACTCATAGAAATGTATCTTCAGCATAGGAATTCTGTCCTCATGACCCCATTTTTGCCAGAGGCCAATAAGTTTCTCCTCTGAGGGAGAGAATGGAACCTCCGCCTCCGTAGGCACCCTTGTCCAGATCCGAATCTGCCTTGTAAGAAGGGAAGCATTTTCAGGAAGGGAAGTGTAAACAGTACCTTGTGACAGTGTCCTCTGGGCTTCGGCAGACTGCTCTGTGCTACAAAGACTTCTGGACATCTTGTCTCGGAGACTTTTCAAAAGGTTCTCTCTGCGGCCAGCCAAATGAAGAATTCTTCCTCACTCAGGGTCCAATTGTGGTGATTCCTTCACTCGAGGTACCATCTGTCAGTTCTGTCCTCGGTGTTCACCTTCTGTGGTGGTGCTCCTTTTTTCACTCGGGGTCACCATTTGTAGTATTGTCCACAAGGGTCCCAGGATGAAGGAAGAGACGAGAAAGTTGACTCCATGTATCAGCAAGCTAGGTTTATTATTTTATGATAGAAAATATATTAAAACTATACTAAAAGAACAGAGAGAAAAGATTTCATCAGAAGGCTAAGCTAAGAATAATAAAGGAATGAATAACAAAGGCTTGTCTCGGACCGAGACGGTCTGGACAGGTGAACTGTGGTTGGCCGTTAATTCCAAACAACCAGATGAGACCAATCACAGATTCCCCCTGTTGCATTCCACAGCAGCAGATAAGAATTGTTTACAGTTTGTTCCTGAGGCCTCTCAGCTTCTCAGGAGGGAAAAATCCTAAGGAAAGGATTTTTCCTAAAACATGTCGGTGACAATTCCAGCACTAATTTATTCGTATTTCCCTCTTCCAAGCAGTGTTTGGCTCCTGGATAAGCTGAGTTGAGAGTGCTGGGAACAGTTTCCTTCCCAGAGAACCCTGGGGAAAGGGAGGCCCTGCTCCTGGAAGGGTTTGCAGCAGAGCATCCCCGGCTGGGGCACTAAAATATTCAATATGAACGCTCCTCTCTCCCAGATAACATTCCTCAGGCTGGACCTGGAGTGATCAGCACCCTCAAATCTGGTGACTGGCTGAAGGTCAGGATCAGTCTGAGGAGAGGACCAGGGTTAGGGCAGCTGGAAATGGCTCTGAAAAATGCTCTGCTTCCTTCCTGCTGTTTATCCCCCTTCCCTGGAGCTGCAGTCGGAAGGGCAGCTTTGCTGTGCAATGGAATCAATGATAAAAGAGATAAAATCGATGATAAAAGTGCTATAATGCCTTGCTGGAGCTTTCTTTCTGCTTCAAGAAAGTAGGTGAGTGACAGGGACAGACCATTCTCCCAATCCGAGCATGCCAGGAACAACTTGAAGTGGGATAAGTTCCTCCCATGCAGTAAAATTACTCAAAAATGATCAATATAAAAATAATTGCATCCTATGAGCAAAAAGGAGCTCATTTTCATCAGCTTCTCCAGGTTTTAATTAAATAGGGGAGTGCTCAAGTGCTTCTTTAGAGCACCTTTACCAAGGGAGGATGGGCAGCCAGCAGTCCCTCTCCAAAATCCTGGGATGGTGGGAGGTGCCCCTGCCCATGGCAGAGGTTGGAATGGGATTTTTAAAGTCCCTTTCAACCCAAACCATTCTTGGGAACCAGATGAAAGGAATAAATCCCATTTTTTGTTTCCCAAAGCCCCAGCCCTTGTCATCTCAGCTCCTCAGTGGATAAATGCTCTCCCTGCCACTCTGAGCTGTCACAAGGATTTGTATCTGCCCCCATCACACCCCTCCCCATCACGGGGTAATTAAATCCAATGTTGCTATAAGTCTCACTGAGCAAAGGAAAATTCACCAGATTAATCAGAATATCTTTCAGAAAGGGTTCTAAAAATATTCTAAATAGACCAGAAAAGCAGATGAGTGGCACTCTCATTTATCACTGAGCCAGGCTCTGGATACAACAATCAATTGGGGTGATAGATAACTCAGCAGCTCCTGCCTCTCCTCTTTCATTCTGGAAGCTCTCATTCAGAGCCAGATCAAGACACAATTCTCTCTGTTCTTGTCTCTCTCACCCACTGCAGCTCATTCTGGGCTGTGTGCTCAGCATTCTCTCCAGGGGCCTGCTGTTGTCATGACTCTGAATTAGGTTTTTCCCTTCTCACTGTCCCCATCCTGCAGCAATGGTTTTTTTTGGAGCACACGTGTCCCTCAGACTCTGTTCAATCCCATCCTGCCAGCAGCCCGGGAGGATTCTGCTGCTGCTCCCAGGGCCATCATGATGTCACTGCAGACATGAAATAGGAAATTCCCAGATGGTTTCAAGGCCTGGTTTTGGTTTTTTTTTTTTTTTGTTGTTGTTGGTTTTTTTGTTTTGTTTTTCTTTTTTTCACAATCTGGGCTGGTTTTCCATGATTCATAATTTGATATTTGCAAAGCAGTTTTTAAACCTCCTCAGCTTTGCTGCTGGCCCTGATAGAGCTGATGGCCTTCCTCCATCAGCTCAAATTCATCCAGGCCATTTTTAAGGATAACTTCCCAAGGTTTTGGGTTTTTTTGGGGGGTTTTTTTGGCCAGCTGATGTTCTGAGTTTATTGTTTCCTGCCTGTCACAGTGGCACAAGTCTGACTGGGCAAAACTCACAGCTCATGCACGTCAGGGGCTGAAGCAGCCACTCATCATCTGCAGCTGGGCCAAGTGAGCTGTGACAGAGGGGATGGAAATATTCCCACTGGAGCAGCCAGATCCAGGGAAATGTCCCTGCTGAGATCGGTGTCACTTTAGCTGCTGCTGAGAACATTTATTATAAATATATCCTGCAATAAAATGAGGCTTTGCCTCTCTGGTGACCTTGCAAAGGCAGGAGGGGATGATGGAACTCTCCATGCCTGTGAATTCCTGCTCCAGGTCAAAAGCATCAGATCCTGAGGAAATCCAGGCTCTGTTTGTTGAGTTTAGGGCAGGTCTGCAGAGCTGGTGCCACCTCTGCACCCTCTCCAAAACTGCATTCCCCTCCCATGGAAAACCCTGATCAGCACCAAGAGCAGCCAGCTCACACCTGGAGAGGAATTCAGAGCTCCTGACTGCTCTGTGGCTGCAACACAACCTCTGGCAGGGCACAGCTACCCAAAATGAAGAAGTAAACTGGTGCAATGTCCGGGGAAGGCAGCGTGCAGCAGAGTGAGCAGGTGCACCTGAGAGCAGGGGGAGCGTGAGCTGGAAGGACCTGGGGAGAGAGGCAGGCAGCCCTGGGGGAAGGAAAGGATATTAAAACCTCAGCCTCATGTTTCAATGCCAGAATGATGAGGGGAGCAAAGGAAAAAGGCTGGAGAGCAGCAGAGTCCCTCTCAGGCCCTGGATGTGCTGCACGGGGCAGAGTGGAGGGGCCGAGGCTGAGGGAGCTCCATTGATCAGTTTTGATTTAGTGCTGCCCAGACAAGAGGAACTCGCATGATCCATGGGCTGAACATTCCTCTATTGATCCCCAGACTGGGCTGCCTAAACTGCACATCCATCACCCCCCAGCCCTGCTCAGGCTGCCCTGAGGCAGCTGAAGAGAAGCCACTGTCCTGTCCCCCGGGCAGAGGTCCAAGTGCTCGGTGACAGCAGGGACAGGGACAGGGACAGGGACAGGGACAGGGACACGGCCTGGCTGATGGACTGCCAGCATTTCCAGGCATTCCTGTCTCACTGCTCCTGCAAAGGGCAGAGCAGCCTGGGGGAGCTGTGCTCCCAGTCCCTCCCAAACTGATGGGGACGGAGGGAGGGAAGGAGAATTCACCCCCAGCTCGTGCTCAGCTCACCCCACACCTCATCCCACTCCCACTGAATTTAATTTTAAACACTCCCTCCTCCCAAAGCAGAGCTCTGAGCTTTTTTTCCAGCTTGGCCACAGCCTCAACAGCACGTTTTGAAGGATATTTCACTCCTATTTCCCCACTCTCTGTTCCTATCCCTGACTCCAGCCCTTTGCCAAGGAATGTCCAAGTGGGGAACATGAGGAATGAGAAGACAGCTGGTGAAACAAATGCAAATCCCTGTCTACACCTCCTTAATCTGTTTTTTCCTACATTATCCCTGCCAGCAAGGACTATTTCTGGCCAGGGCTGGTCTGGCTGGGGAGGGCTGAGGGGGCAGAGGGAGGCTCGTGGTGCAGGCAGCAATAAAACCTGGCAGTGTGGTTGAGCTGGTGCAGGTTTGGAGCTGAAGTCAGGGTTTGTGCCTGTAAAGGAATTTCTTACTCTCAGATGGAGGGATGAGACTCAGTGCACAGGACAGATTGATGGTCATCACCTTTTTACACCTTCACCTGAGCAACTGAAATTCTCTTTGCTGAAAAATTTGTGGCAGCTCCCACAACTCCCCTTCAGTGCCAGCTTCTCTCACAGCCTGGGGGAAGGGGAAGGGTTTTGGGGTCACAGAGAGGTTTGGGTTTGAGGGGTGCAGAGATCACCCCAGCTTCTCTCACAGCCTGTGGGAAGGGTTTTGGGGTCACAGAGGGGTTTGGGTTTGAGGGGTGCAGAGATCACCCCAGCTTCTCTCACAAACTGTGGGAAGGGTTTTGGGGTCACAGAGGGGTTTGGGTTTGAGGGGTGCAGAGATCACCCCCAGCTTCTCTCACAGCCTAGGGAAAGGGTTTTGGGGTCACAGAGGGGTTTGGGTTTGAGGGGTGCAGAGATCACCCCCAGCTTCTCTCACAGCCTGGGGGAAGGGGAAGGGTTTTGGGGTCACAGAGGGGTTTGGGTTTAAGGGGTGCAGAGATCACCCCAGCTTCTCTCACAGCCTGGGGGAAGGGGAAGGGTTTTGGGGTCACAGAGGGGTTTGGGTTTAAGGGGTGCAGGATCACCCCCTGCCATGGCAGGGGCACCTCCCACTGTCCCAGCCTGGCCTTGGACACCTCCAGGGGCCCAGGGGCAGCCCCAGCTGCTCTGCCCCACTTCACCAGTGCAGAGTGGGGTGACCCAAACGCCCTGCAGGAACCCCAAAGTTGTTTCTCTGTGGCTCCATCCTAAGAAAGAACACCCCAGACCAAACTCAAGGAAACCAGGGGCAGTTTTACCCCACAAAGGACTGAGAAGAGAAACATCAATGAATCATTTCAGGATCCATCTCCCACCTGTCCAGCCATCATTTTCTGCTGCTGGGATCTGCAAAACCTCTCCTGAAGGCACTGATGGGTCTGACAGCCCCAAATCCATCACCTGAATTCTTCCAGCAGCTCTGGAAGGATCTGTGCAGAAACCCTCACAGAGCCTCCCCCCTGCCCCTTTCCTGTGGGAGGTGCAGGTGTGAAGAACACAAAGATTTATTCATTTCCTCCCTTTCTGATGTTCCAGGTGTACAAAAAGAGAGCCAGGGATGAAGGGGACGAGTGGGTTAAGAGGAGAGAAAAAGGAGAAGTGGAATCAGACATTATCAGATATCTCCTGTTGCCCTCCCAGGGCAAGGAGGAGCCACATTGGGACTCAAGGAGTGCTGAAAAACCTCCAAAGGCTCCAAGGGAGAAGTGCTGGCAGGGGGAGGGAGAAATGGCACTGCCTCCCAGGTGCCATGCCAGGAAATGTCAAGATTTAGGAGAAAGCTGAAGGTGGGTTCTGACAAAAAAGGTGTTTAGACACCCCCAAACTGAGCGTGCTCTGCTCCTCTGTGGGAGGGTGAAATAACCTCCAGCAAAGGCTCCTGTGTGCAGCGAGCATCCCAAATGTTCCCTCTGGAGCTGAGGAGGGCAGAAAGGAGATGCTGCCACAGCCCAGGACACGTGGTGGGCTCAGCATAAAAGCACAGCCAGGGCACGGCCAGAAATAACCTCGTTCAGAGGAAAAGCCATGATATAAATTTTAAATTTAGAAGAAAAAAGAGTTGTTTACCTATTACCAACCGGCCCCACTATTAACCAATTACTGGGAGGCAGCTCAGAGCAGCAGCTTGGCCATTAGAGTTGAGCATTCCAGGGCCTGCTAATGGGAGATAAATTCATGGCTGGAAAATTGGATGCAATTAGAGCCATTTTAACAGGAGTTCACAGCAGAGCTGACCTTTGCTTTCACATGCAGGGGGCCAACAGAGAGATGAGGTCTGATATTATTTTATTGCTTGTGGGAGGAAAGCTTTTGTGTTGGCAGGGACCTGAACAACCCACCTCAGCTGAGAGAAACATTTGGGAACATTTGGGGGTTAGAGACTGGTCTGGGGGTTAAAATTCCTAAATTGGGGTCTCATCTTTGCCATCAGCTCAGTGTGACAGTGACTTTGCCTCTCTGTGACTGGTTTTGCCATCTTTAGGGCTTGGCTGACTCAGAAATCCCTCAGAGCTCCCACATTTCCCCTGATTTCTGTGGGACACTGCCCTTCTCTGCTGTTGGCACCTTCACAGGCAATGATCACTTTCCACTGCCAGCCCAGCTCAGGCAGTCTGGTGGGGAATCAGCTCATTCCAGTGAGGAAATCCTTTTTTTAGGATAAATATTAGGGATCTTTTTCCAAGCCAGAGCAGTCCTTAGCCTCTAAAAGGCTTCACCAGCACTACTGGGGTGACTTTAACCACCACAGCCATGAAGAAGAACCTGTCTGCAGCAGCCAGCACTGGGTGGACACCAGAACCATCTCTCCTTACATTTTCATGCCTAAATATTTTTTTTCCTGTGCTCCCCAGTCCTGTTGCTAACCCTGGGGTCTGCAGCTACCAGGCAAAACTCTTGCAAAGTCTGGCATCTCTTAATACCCAAAGTGCTTATTTTAAACACAGACTGATGGCTTTTCTCCTAGATAATGATGATTGATTCTGTTTTCCATCCTTTGTCAAGGCTCAGCACATGCCTGGAATTTTAACTACTCCTTCTTCAGATGCTTCCATGCATCCATCTGTTCCTCTGGATCTCTCTCAGCCTCCTGCTTTAAATAATGAACTTTGCTAGGCTCAGAACAATCTATTAATAAATAACAATCTCGGAGATTACACAAGCCAATTAATGGTGAGGCAGCATCAGGAGCTGGGCTGAGGGGTTGGAGCTGGCATTCCTTGGGCACAGAGGGTTTGTGGGACCCTCCTCGAGGGCAAAGCTGTGCAAATGGACACACTCAGCTGACCAAGGAGGGAGAGGGGCTCTGAAACCCCTGAGGGAGCTGGGGGTGCTCAGCCTGCAGAAAAGGAGACTCAGGAGACTCAGCCTCGCTGAGCTGCAGAGCCCAGCTGGGTGCTGGGTGCTGTTCACAGGGCTGGGATGGATGGATGGATGGATGGATGGATGGATGGATGGATGGATGGAGGGATGGAGGGATGATGGATGGATGGATGGTGGATGGATGGATGGATGGATGGATGGATGGTGGATGGATGGATGGATGATGGATGGATGGATGGATGGATGGATGGATGGATGGATGATGGATGGATGGATGATGGATGGATGAATGGATGGATGGATGATGGATGGATGGATGGATGGATGGATGGATGGGTGGATGGATGGATGATGGATGGATGATGGATGGATGGATGGATGGATGGATGGATGGATGGATGGATGGATGATGGATGGATGATGGATGGATGGATGGATGGATGATGGATGGATGATGGATGGATGGATGGATGGATGATGGATGGATGATGGATGGATGATGGATGGATGAATGGATGTACGGATGGATGGGTGATGGATGGGTGATGGATGGAGGATGGATGGATGGATGGATGGATGGATGGATGGATGGATGGATGGGTGATGGATGGAGGATGGATGGATGGAGGATGGATGGATGGATGAATGGATGGATGGATGGATGGATGGATGGATGGATGGATGGATGGATGATGGATGGATGGATGGATGGGTGATGGGCACCTGAGCTGCTCTCCACGTGTGAGGAGCAATATTTGTGTTTCCCTGGCCACACTGAGCTCAGCTGGAATACACTGGGCACAGGTGAGGGCACACCTGGAGTGCTGTGCCCAGCCCTGGGCCCTCAGCTGGGGAAGGACCTTGGGACACTGAGCACATCCAGAGGGGACAGCGAGGCTGGAGAGGGGCTGGGAACACAAACCCTGAGAGGAGCCCTGAGGGAGCTGGGGGTGCTCAGCCTGCAGAAAAGGAGACTCAGGGCTGCCCCCATCACTCTCACAGCTCCTGAGAGGTGCCTGTGCTCAGCTGGGGCTGGGCTCTGTCTGCAGCAGCACTGACACAACCAGAGCTCACAGCCTCCAGCTGTGCCAGGGAAATACAGGCTGGAGAGCAGGGAAAGGTTTTTTACAGAAAGGTGATAAAGTTCTGGAATGTTATAGAATAATTCTATAATATAATTATACTAATGTAATATAGTATATTTACTAATATAATTATAGGTAAAGAGTCTGTTTAATCAAAGTAACATCCAGTAAACATAGAATAAAGACCCTGCTATTAATATACCAACTATCAACATCTACCATCTAAAATAAAAAAATAAACCAAAACCCAGACTAAAAATAATAAAAACCACAACCAAAAACCACACCTACTCTAAAACACCAGACCCAAAAACCCCACACAGAATAATTCAGCTCAGGGCTGGGGGATGCAGCAGGTGAGGAAATGGAGCAGTGACACTCAGCCTGCTCTGGAACCCTCCGTGAATTCATTTTCCAGGCAGGAGCAGCTGCCAGCTCTGTGTGTCCAGCAGGGATGTGGAGTGTCCCCATGGACCTCAGGGTGCCTCTGCAGGGCTGTCCCACTCTCCAACCCTGTCCCCTGCCCTGCTGGCCATTTAGGAACAGCCTAAACCCTTGCCTAAGCCCCACTGAGCTCCACTGAGCACTCAGCACACGCTCAGCTGAACCCTCTGCCAACATCTCCATTTCCTGCCTTTGCCATCTCCTTAGCTCCTCTTGTTTTCACTCTTCCTTCTCCTGCCCTCTCCTCCTGTCCCTTCCATCTCTCAGTCCAGCTCCTGTGGGGTTTTTTCCCCTCGTTTCTCCTCCTCCCTGCCCTTCACAATGACTTCACCTGGCAGGCAGCGTGACAAGCTGGAGAATTGAACACGGAGTTCTCCTGCTCCAGATCCATTTGAAGATTTCTCCCAGCTCGCAAGCCCCAGATTCAATTTCCCTCTGACAGAGGAACAGAACGAGCCTCCTGTTGTCATAGGTAAATTACTCACAAGCCCGGTGTCAGGAGAGGGGGAAAAAAGAGGGAAAAGAGACAAGAGAGGGATTCAAAGGAAGGTGTGAGTGTGACAAGCAACAACAGAATAACAATAGAGACCAGCGGGTGACATCGATCACAGCTGGCAAACAGGGACAAAGCCAGCTCGGGATCAAACACAGGAATAATTTACCTCCTCTTCCCTCAGCCCTTGAGCCGTTCAACCTCATTCTGAGCATTTCTGTGTCTTGCAGAGGACACCTAAAGTCTAAATAACTCTGAGACTGAAAAATATCGTGTCTGATTGAGCTCAGGAGGGGGAATTTTGTCACAAGGATCCGTTCACAGCAATGCCCTGAGCTGGAGAGAGGCAGGGATGAGCACACAGAGCATGGCAAACTCTCAGGCTGGCTGTCAAATTGAAAGTATTCACATTAAAAAAGGGACAAGCAGCAAATCACCAAAACCTCCTCTGCCTTCACCCCCTGGCCTTTAATTCCTCTCAGTCAGGGGGGCTGGAGCTGCAGGACAGCAGTGCTGACTCCAAACCACTCCATATTTGTCACTGAGCACCATCTCCACCTGGTTTCTGGTTTTTATTCCCTGCCTGCCTGCCCTGGTGCTCCATCATCCATCAGGGCTGAGTGTCACACACTGCTGATTGTCATCTGGATGTCACAGGGGGTGGCAGGAGTGGGAATTCTCCTGGGCAGGAGCCATCTGAGCCTTCACATCTCATCTCCCTCCTCACCCTCCAAGCTGCTCCAGGCAAGGAAGCAGCCTGGGCTCAACACAGACAGGGGTTTTGGGTTTTCTGATGTCCTCTGCCAGGTGGCTCCTGCCCCTCTCTCCTGCTCTTCCAGCAAATTGGAGTTTTGGAATGAGTTCCAGGAGGTGGAAGGTGGGAGATGACAGCAAAGGGCACCTGAGTGAGCATCCAGGGCTGTAGGATGCACCAGATCAGAAAACAGAGCTGTGACACTCCAGCCTGCTCTGAAACCCTCCCTGAAATTCCTTTTTTAGGGATGAGCAGCTGCCAGGACACTCCCAAGCCCCAGGAACCCAAACATTTCTCATGGGGGCTTCTAAGGGACAGAATTCAGAGAAAAATTATATCTGGGTAAATATGGGCTGCAGAATGACACCCCTAAACCCCCAAGCCCCAAAGCAGGACAGAGAGAGCCCTGGAATTTACAAATACCAGCAGGGAGGGAGGTCCAGACCTGAGTCACCTGCAGAGCAGCAAGTCCCAGCCTTAGAGAGGCTGAACTTCACACCAAAGCCAGGCTTTATTTGCCTATTGACAGAACAAAGGGCTTTGTTGGTCTTTCTAACCCACCCTGAGCCAGTAAAGGTCTCTCTAATCTGCCAAAGGCAGAACAAAAACTGGGGGCTTAAAGCTGAAGCAAGCCAGGCTGGAAGGAGGATAGGATTTATTTTATTTTATTTTATTTTATTTTATTTTATTTTATTTTATTTTATTTATTTTATTTTATTTTTATTTTATTTATTTTATTTATTTTATTTTATTATATTTTTATTTATTTTAATTTAATTTAATTTATTTTATTTTATTTTAATTTATTTTATTTTATTTTATTTTATTTTATTTTTATTTTATTTTATTTTATTTTATTTTATTTTTATTTTATTTTATTTTATTTTATTTTATTTTATTTTATTTTATTTTATTTTATTTTATTTTTATTTAATTTATTTTATTTTTATTTTATTTTATTTTATTTTATTTTATTTTATTTTATTTTTATTTTATTTTATTTTATTTTAATTTTTTTTTTCCCAGAAAGAATACAGACTGTGTCCCTCAGTGCCTTTATTTAAAACCAGGCAATTTTTAAAAAATTAGTTAAATTCTTTCTGCTGAGTTTTGTCTGGAGCTCCAGGGTTACACAGCCTGACTCAGTCCAGCTCAGGATGAGTTTTGGGGCAGCATGAAGAAGCCCTAAATAACAGCAGGGAAGCTCTGCAGTTGTCCAGAGCACTCCACCACTCAGCCCGGAGACCCCTACAAACCCAAACACATCAGAACCTGTTGGAAATTCAGATTTTCTGCGAGGCAGGGGCCGGGCTGACTTTGAAATCACCTTTTCCCAAGCCCTGCCTGAACAGCCCGCTCCTCTTCTTCCTCCCAGGAGGTGCCAAAGCCCCCTCGGCAGAACCGAGAGGGATTTCCACAGGAAGATCTCTCCTCCCTCCTCCTTTTCCCCCTTCCACGAATAACATCAGCCACTGACCTTTTCAGGCAGGGGACTTGGTGTAAAATACGAGTTCCAGGGCTCAGCAGTGCCCGTGCAGGGAGGAAGGGGCTGGGGAGAAGCCTTGGCAGGGAAAGGGCTCTGAGCTTCTCCCAGCCCTCCAGGAGGGTTTATGACTCTGACTCTGGCATTTTAAATCCATGCCTTTATTAAGAGAGAGGTTGTTTTACAGCATAATGGCTTTTTAACAAGGTGAACGCCACCAGCTCCTGCTCAGAGGAGAAAAAGGGGGGGAAAAAAGGAGTTTGGAGGGGAAATTGTGGCTCTTGAAGGGATCAGCAGCGACAGAGGAGCTGTAAGGACCAGCTGGACCCTCCAGGGAAGAGTGGGGTTAATTTCTGAGTTATTCACCCTCTGGTTGTGCCCTGCAGGGCAGAGGGACAGGGCAGGGTTAGTCCCTAAGGTGTCCCCAGCACAGGGAGGGACAGCAGCAGGAGAGCTCAGCTCTGCCTCCAGCTGGGCTCTGTGCCCCTCTCCCTGCCCTTCCTGCCTCGGCTGTCCCAAAAATGTACCCTAAAAATGGCACTTGGCTATCCCAAAAATGGCACTTGGCTGTCCTATAAAGATACCCAAAAAATGGCACTTGGCTATCCCAAAAATGTACCCAAAAATGGCACTTGGCTATCCCAAAAATGTACCCAAAAATGGCACTTGGCTATCCCAAAAATGTACCCAAAAATGGCACTTGGCTGTCCTATAAAGGTACCCAAAAAATGACACTTGGCTATCCCAAAAATGTACCCAAAAATGGCACTTGGCTATCCTATAAAGGTACCCAAAAAATGGCACTTGGCTATTCCAAAAATGTACCCAAAAATGGCACTTGGCTATCCTATAAAGGTACCCAAAAAATGACACTTGGCTATCCCAAAAATGTACCCAAAAATGGCACTTGGCTATCCCAAAAATGTACCCAAAAATGGCACTTGGCTGTCCTATAAAGGTACCCAAAAAATGGCACTTGGCTATCCCAAAAATGTACCCAAGAAATGGCACTTGGCTATCCCAAAAATGTACTCAAAAAATGGCACTTGCTATCCCAAAAATGTACCCCAAAAATGGCACTTGGCTATCCTATAAAGGTACCCAAAAATGGCACTTGGCTATCCCAAAAATGTACCCAAAAAATATAAAGGTACCCAAAAAATGGCACTTGGCTGTTCTATAAAGGTACCCAAAAAATGGCACTTGGCTATCCCAAAAATGTATCCAAAAAATGGAAATTAATTGGATACCCTAAAAATGTACCCAAAAAATGGCACTTGGCTATCCTATAAAGGTACCCAAAAATGGAAGTTCTTTGGATACCCTAAAAATGTACCCAAAAGTGGCACTTCCTTGGATACCCTAAAAATGAACCCAAAAAAATGACATTTGCACTTCCTTGGCTACCCAAAAATGTACCCAAAAAATGGCACTTGGCTATTCTATAAAGGTACCCAAAAAATGAAAATTCATTGGATGCCCTAAAAATGTACCCAAAAATGGCACTGCCTTGGCTATCCTAAAAATGTACCCAAAAAAATGACATTTGCACTTCCTTGGCTACCCAAAAATGTACCCAAAAAATGGCACTTGGCAATTCTATAAAGGTACCCAAAAATGGAAGTTTGTTGGTTACCCTAAAAATGTACCCAAAAAATGGCACTTGCACTTCCTTGGCTACCCAAAAATGTCCCCAAAACTTGGCATTTCCTTGTCTGAGCAGCTCCTGCCTCCTGCTCTGGAACCCTGGAGCTGCAGCCCGGAGAGGAGGAGCCTGCACTCATCTCACCCACTGCTCTTTAGTGCTGCATTTTTGATGATTTTAAATTTTTTTTAAATGTTTTTATTTATTTTTATTTCCCAGAGGATGGCAGAGGAGCTGCTGATAGCAGTGCAAGGACAGCAGAAATGATTCCTCTGATCTCCTGCCCGCCTTGCCTCTCCCTCCCTGGCCAAAGCCTGGCCTTGATCTTTGGGAACAAGGTTTCCTTTGGGAGCCAGGATCTTTGGGAACAAGGTTTCCTTTGCAGCCTCCTTTCACACAAAGTGCCCTTCCCAAGGCAGGGACATGGGGATATTGATGCCTCAGGTTTTGGATTTTCTGTTTTTCCCATTCTGTGCTGCTTTAGTGTGAGGGTCTGGGCTCACACCAGGGCATGGTGAGCTCTGTGCACAGAGCAGGGAGACAAAACAATTCCTGCTCCAGCTGGGCACCAAGGACAAATGACCCAAATCTCAGCCCAGGAGCACAAACCCCGTGGGCTGGAGAGAGAAAAACAAGGGTGGGACTGGCTGGGCTAAAGCTGGGATGGGACAATGAACTGCAAGGGGCAAATGGAGCAGAGCTGATCCCAGGGAGAGACCCCGGGAGCGCTCGTGCATTTTGGGGCCATTTTGGGTCATCCTGGGTTCATTTTGGGGCCATTTTGGGTCATCTTGGGTTCATTTTGGGACCATTGTGGTCCATCTTGGGGTAATTTTGGGACCATTTTGGTTCATCCTGGGGTCATTTTGGGACCATTTTGGTCCATCTTGGGTGCAGCCCTGGCTGGGCTCTGGTGCTGCCCAAGGTGGATCCATGGAGGAGATCCTTTCAATAAATCCCTGCTTTGTTCTTTAGCTCTGCCCAGCCTCTGCTCCAGCTCAGCCTTCCCAAGGCATCAACAGAGCAGGAAATGGAATGGAATGGAATCCCAGCATGGTTTGGAATGGAGGGGACCTCAAAGCTCAAACATTTCCACTCCCTGCCATGGGCAGGGACCCCTCCCTCCATCAGCACAGCTGCACATCAGGTATTGCCTTCACAGGACAGGAAATTCTTCCTTTTGGGAGATTTTGCACACAAACCCTGTGCAAACCCATCAGCATTGAGACAACACACAGCTGCTGGCACAAACTTCCTTTCAGTCAAGAACCAAACAATTTTTCTTCTTTTATGGCCCAGAAAATTTGTGGAAGAAGACAAAGCCAACAACTTAGCTGTGTATGAGGGGAGGAAGGTGCCTTTGTTCCAGATTTCTCAAGGCTGTGTTGCTGTTGCCCCTTCCCAAAAAGCAGCACTCAGACAAACCTGAACAACCTGGAGAGGTTTTATTTCCTCAGCAAGGAAACTTTTCTCTCTGGTGAGTGTGACCAGGGGGTTAAATTCAGCATAATCAGACAGAAGTGGGGCTCTTCACCTGCCTGAAGTTAAACCTGCAGGTGTCAGTGCTTCAGGAGACATCAGCAATTCCTGATTTTCTCCATCCTGCCCTGTCTCTGCTGAGCACTGAGGTGTGAGGAGCTGCCCAAAAAAACAAACCAAACCTGAGCACAGCACCTCTGTGCTCCACAGGCAGCAGCCACTCCAGGATTCACCAGGAGAAGGAATAAATAAGCTCTGAGTGACAGAGTTTTTAACAACAAAATCATTCCATGGACAGAGTGTGTAATGAGTTCCAGTCAGAGCAAGTTATGGAGGAATAATTTTCTAGTACCTGGAGCTAGCAACCACTTCATGGGTGCTTTTTATTCCTGGGTTGTAAATTGATTTTATACATCATTTATCAATGGAGGCCTGGCTTTATAATGGGGATATTTTAATATTTATGCCTCTGCACCCGCATGCTCAGCAAACAAACGGGAACAATAGGACATGGCTGGTGTTACAAGCCCCTGCTCCCAGGTAAGGGTGATGGAGGTCTGCAAGTGCCAGATAAACCCAGGGAAATTTGATTATGGGATGCATAAAGAATGCATAAAGTTGCTGGAGAGGATTAAAGAAGTGCTGAGGGTTTAAGTTTTGTGTTGCATTTCCATATGTTGGCTTTACAAGGCAAAGGGATCCTCAGGGGGACACACAGGAGATCCGTGGCACACCCAGGGAGGGTGGGGGGATCCTGGTCCCTGGGGCACTGGGGGGATGTGATCCAGCACCTCGGGCTGTTGGATTGTGAGAATTCCCCCAGATCATGCCAAAAACACCAAAGAGCATGAACCCCTCCTCATCCCCTAACTCAGCAAAGGCTGTGCCCCCTGTCCCGGGGCAGGATTTGGCTGTTCTGCAGCTGGGGGCAGGATGGGCAGCAAATCATCCTCAAAACTGCCCTGTCCTCGCTCACCCCTCTCTAACTTTCATTTTCATTGTTTTACCTGCCGGGGAGCAGCGATCCTGAGTGTTTACCAAAAAAAACCCAACAACCCAAACCATTTATGGCTCTGTTTATTTTCACCAGCTCTGTAAATAAAACCCCTGACAAGTCCCTTCCCTCTGCTGCAGAGCACTCAGCCAGGGCTCCTGCAGAAGGATCCCCTGCTAAACCAGCCAGCTCCAGGGATGGGACATTATTATTCAGCAGAGAGGCTGGAAAACACATTTACTCCCCACTCACAGCTGAAGCAGTTCTCCGGGCAGCTCCTTAATCTGTGGTCACCGTGCTATTTACTCCCAGAAAGGAGAGGAATGCTCGCAGCTCTCAAGCTGGTTCAGTTGCAAAAAAAAAATGGACTTAATTTCGGTTTAATTCATGTGGGTGGAAGTGAGAACCTCCTGCAGAGGATGGGAACAAACCCCGCGTGCTTTGGGGTGAGGATGCACCTCTGCAGGGCCATAAATAGAGTTACACTCCTGCTGCACTAATTATCTCCCCGTTAATTAGGCTGATGAGGCAGATTCTCTGCCTTGGTAAATGTCCCATTGTTTGTCAGGGCAGGTCCAACAGCAGCAGGGCAGGAGCAGCTAAAACTCGACAGCTTTTTTTGCCTTCCCCCATGCTCCAGGCACCTCAGATAATATTAATTACAGGTAATACTAATTACAGGTAATGCTAATTACAGGCAATGCTCATCTCAGGTCATAAAAATCACAGGTAACATTCATCTCAGGTAATACTGATCATCTGTAATATTCGTCTCAGGTAATATTTGTCTCAGGTAATATTAAAAAAAATAAAATTTACATACATTTAAATAATATTTTGCTTCCTGCCTCACTTCCCTCTGCAGCTTTCCAGCTCCTCAACTCGGCCTTGGGAAGACCAAAGCAGGAGAGGAGTGAGGTGCAAGAGGCAGAGATAAACCCCCCAATAATTTTGCTTTGTCCTTTGGCAGGAAGACTCCAGGATCCCCGGGCTCTGTTTAGGAGAGCACTAAAAGCACTTCTCACTCTTTTTTCTTCATTCTCCCTTCCTTGCTGCACGAGGGAAAACTAGAATTTCACAGAGCTTATGGCTCTGAGGGTTGGATTCTTTTTGGGAAGGGTGTGGAATAACCTGGTCCTCCCCAGGGTTCCTGCAGCAGGATGCATCCACAGGGACAGGAAAATCCCAGCTGAGATCCTGCCTGCTCCTTCCCCCTTCTGCCCTCTCCTGGGATCCTGCTTTGCCAAGGGAAGGGATGGAAAAGCCGGGGTGGGATTCAGCCCATCGAGGCAGGAGTTAAACCCCAACCCTCCCTGCAAGGAGGATTCACAGAGCACAGGGGAAGGCGAGGTCAAGATAATCTCCAACATCCCCATCCCTCCTTGTGCATTCAAACCACCCAGGAGCCCCTTGGAGGGGGAAAAAAAAGAGCTTTTCAGTGTAAAAAAATTGCTTTGTCGAGCAGGAAGGGCTCCCTGCCCCTCTTGCCTTCCCAAGGGAAAGGATGGAAAAGCCAGGGTGGGATTCAGCCCATCGAGGCAGGAGTTAAACCCCAACCCTCCCTGCAAGGAGGATTCACAGAGCACAGGGGAAGGCGATGTCAAGATAATCTCCAACATCCCCATCCCTCCTTGTGCATTCAAACCACCCAGGAACCCCTTGGAGGGGAGAATAAAGAGCTTTTCAGTGTAAAAAAATTGCTTTGTCGAGCAGGAAGGGCTCCCTGCCCCTCTTGCCTTCCCAAGGGAAAGGATGGAAAAGCCAGGGTGGGATTCAGCCCATCGAGGCAGGAGTTAAACCCCAACCCTCCCTGCCAGGAGGATTCACAGAGCACAGGGGAAGGCAATGTCAAGATAATCTCCAACATCCCCATCCCTGCACTGCCGAGGAGCCCCTTGGAGGGGAAAAAAGAGCTTTTCAGTCGGGAAAAAAATTGCTTTGTCAAGCAGGAAGGGTCCCTGCCCCCTGCCCTCCCCACGGCGCCTTCCAAGGTCACTCTCAGAGCTCCTGATGAGCCTTGGCACATCGCTCTGTCCCAGCCGTGTCTTGGAGGAGCTGCAGCCCCTGGAGGTGGCCCAGGAGGGCAGTGCTGGGGTCCCAGCCGTGCCCTGAGCTGGACAAATGTCACCGTGCTGCAGCTGAGCCCCGCGGGGCCACCAAGGGGATGCTGCCACAGCCGCTCCCTCCCGGCAGGGCTGGCTCACGCTGCCTCCGCTCCTCTCAGCCCATTTAAATAACAGCTCCGCTGCCAGCCGGACCTGAAACCCGACCCTGTCCCTGCCCAGCCCCTGCAGCAGCTGGGCTGATGTGGGAATCGAGGTCAAGTTGGTTTTTTCTCCCCAGACACGGGCACAGAGCTGGCATGGGCTGGGCTCAGTGTTGGATTTGTGGGGTGCCCTGACAGGGGAAGGAGTGATGACTCTGACTCCGTGTTCTCAGGAGGCTCATTTATTATTTTATGTTACTATATTGTGTTAAAGAATACTATATTAAAGAGACATATTTAAGAATACTATACTAAACTATATCATATATAGATCTACTAAGATATACTGAGATTTATGCTGAGAAAGAGATCTATTAAGAATGCTATACTAAACTGTACTAAAGAATACAGAAAGGATACAGACAGGAGGCTAAAAAGGTAATAATGAAAACTCCTGACTCCTTCCAGAGCCTTGACCCTGACTGGCCAAAGAGTGAAAACAATTCCCATGAAACCAATAAACAATCACCTGTGGGTAAACAATCTCCAACCACATCCCAAAGCAGCCAAACACAGGAGAAGCAATCAGATAATTTTTGTTTTCCTTTTTCCCTGAGGCTTCTCAGCTTCCCAGGAGAAGAATCCTGGGCCAGGGGATTTTTCAGAGACTGTGACAGTGACAGCTCAGGGCTGGGCTGTGGGACAGGAGGCTCCAGGACTGAGGTCTCACCAGGTGTTTGATGCTTCCACAGAGAACAGTGAGATGTAAATCAGCAGGAGGAGAGCAGGAGCTCTGTTTAGCTCCCAGCTCAGGCACTCAATCCTCCTTGGCCCGGGAGAAGAAAAAGCAGCATTGCCCTCCAGAGCCCCCTCTCCATCCTCTCCCTTCCTCACCATCCCCAGGCTCCACAGCTCAGTCCTGGGACCAAATCCCTGCTCAGCAGCCCTGGTCAGGCTCTCAGCCCGCTGTCAGTGCCCTCACTCTGCTGCCAGGGTGGCCCTGGAGTGACATCTGACCTGCAGCCCCCTCTGTCCTGAGACAATCCCTCCGTTCCCACTGAGCCCCTCTCACCCTGAGCCCCAGCAGGCTCCGTGGGCAGCACCCAAATCCCTTCTCCTGTGAATGGGAGAACGCCAGTTTGGCAAAAGCTCAGCTCCAGAGCCAACCAGCAGCAGTTTTCCTTGGAAGAAAATGGGAGGTAGCCCAGATTTCATGGAGAGTTCCCTGATGCTGGACCTTAGGGCAGCAGGGTTTCGGGAGAGAGGTCAGCCAAGAGGGGCAAAGGGAAGAGAGAAATGAATTTTAGAAGATTTAGCCTCATTTGGAGGTGAAACGATTTGATTAGCAAAGAAATGACAAAGAAACAGTCCAATAAATAAATCTGCACTCATTCCTGAGCACCCTGCAGAAGGGAGCACAGACAGGTGCCTGATCCCTGCACCTTTTCTTGTCTCTCCATTTTTATTTTTATTTTTTGCCACCTTGCCCTTCTGAGGCTGATGTTTGGAAGGATGCACAGAGCTAAATAAATCCTGATCACTCCCTGCTGGCAGGGCAGGGGGTCCTTCCCCTCCTGGCTGTGCCTGTCACTTGTGATCCACTTGGACACGGAAACAATTTTGCTCCTGGATGGAAAACAGACCCTGTGCCTGGAAAGATCAGCCCAGCTTCCTGCTGACACGTTTGTGAGCTGTCATTCCATCCTGGCAGCGTGTCACTCACTGCTGGAAGTGCCTCCTGCTGCTGGGAGGGGGGAGGAGAGGGGATCCCAGCACCTCTGTGGCCATATCAGAGCCAGGGTGGGCTTTGGAGGGAGAGCAGCCCTGCAGAAGGAGCAGGCTTTGCTCCCCAGCAGGGCTGCATTTTGACAGAATTATTATTACTATTATTATTATTATTATTATTATTATTATTATTATTATTATTATTATTGCTACTATATTTTTTTTAAATCTCACCCTTCCTGTCGCTAATTTGCAATTCTGAACCCCTTTGCTGAGTCCACAGGACCTGAGGAAAGGCCCCAGCTGTTCACCTGACCAGCACTGCAGCCCTGTGCTGTTCTGCACAATCCCTTGGGCACCAAAAGCCACCCCCTGCTCCAGCCTGCAGGAATTCCATCCACCACCCAAAACCAAAGCACCTCCCCAGGGACTTCAGGGACCATTTCCTTGTGAGAGCAACAGCAGCTCCCAGAATTACCCCAAATAAAGAAGTTATTGGTATTAAAGTCACTCCCTTGACATTTGGTGACCTTTGGCTGTCCCAGCAGCTCAGGGGTGGGAGGGCACAGCAGCTAAATCAGGAATTAGTGCTTCTGGAGCAGGAATTGCCCTGTGGCAGGCATCTCATTTAAAAATCTTATTTTAAAATCTCATTTTTAAATACTACACGTGAAGCAGGGCTCCTGATTGGGAGAGTAAAGGGGTTAAGGAATTCCTCTGGTGGCACAGCCACCTCTGAACCTGCTCCTGGTGGGATTTTGGGACAGCACTCTGGGCCTCCTGAAGTGGTTATTTACACATTTTCCTCTCTCTGTATTGCAGGGAGATCTCACAGGTGTTTTTCCCCCTCACATCCCATTTTTGATGGATAGCACAGATTAATTGAAGTCATTCTCCAAAAAAACCTGCTTTTCTATGGGATGAAAGCTTGGAATCACTCTGGGGTGGGCTCCTGATGGGATTTCAGGACAGCACTCTGGGGCTCCTGAAGGGGTCATTCCCCCCCACATCCCATTTCTGATGGATAGCACGGATCAATTGAAGCCATTCTCCAAAAAAAACTGCTTTTCTATGGAATCACTCTGGGATGGAAGAGTGGAATTAGCATGTCTGACTTCCCTGAGCACCCAGAGCTGGGGATGGAAGGAGATGCCTCCTCCTGCTCCCTCCCATCCCCGATTCCTGCTCCTCTCTGGAGAGCAGAGATAAAATGCATTCATTACCTCCCCTTCAGCAGGGGAAAATGAGGGGAAAGTGGTTGTTTATTAGATGTCGAGAAATACCAAAACCCTTTTAACTTGTACTCTAAGAGAAAGGAAAAAGGTAAAAAGGTAATTTTCCAGGAAGCTCCTGTCACTGTTGGAAAAGAGAGAGTAAAGAAGACTGCTTTTATTATCTGCTTTATTTATGGTTACTTAATAATGACACAGACAAGTACATTACTCGCTCACCACTTCCCTGCTGCTGCCTCTGGAAAGACAAAAGAGCAATCAAGTGTGGGCCTGTTTGCTAAAAGCTGAGCCTCAGAGTCCAGCAACAGCAGTTTTCCTTGGGGGAAAAAATGAGATGGAGCAGAGATTTCATGGAGAGCTCCCTGATCCTGGACCTCAGGGCAGCAGGGTTTTGGGAGGGAGGTCAGCCAAAAAGGGGGAAATGAATTTTCGAGGATTTCCTGCTTCTCTGTGGGATATTGAGCATTTTTAAGTTGTCAAATATGGGATTCACAGGTGCTGTCACTTCTCTGGCTCGTGACAATTGTGGCATTCAGCAGCTGAGCCCCTGTGACAGATGAGAGGATGTGCAGGGACCCAGCTGAGGAATGATGTCAGGACAGGAGAGATCTGAGAGCAGGAGGCAGGCAGGGAGTGTTTGGAAGTGTCTAAAATGGAAAAATGAACATTTATGGGGACAGAAACAGCCTCTGCACACATCTGGCTAAGAGCACAGAAGGAATTTCAGGGCAGGGGGAAGAAAGATGAGACTCAAGCAAGCTGCCTCGATCAGAAAAAAACCTGATAAAGGGCTTAGGGAGAGTGTGAAAGGGAAAAAAAGCCCCCCAAAGCACCTCAGCCCCATCTGTCTCTGCCACAAACAGCCACAGTGGGCACTGAGGAGTTTGCTGGGAGCTGTTTTCCCTCTGCTGATGGATGGCATTTTCCAGGCTGTTATTAACTGGACTTCACCACTTTGGGCTGATCTATGGAGCAGCAGCAGCCTGAAAGCGTTTGGCACTGCAGCCCTGGATCAGGGGAAGGAGGAAAAAACTGCAGCAGCTCCTCAGAGCATCCCCATCTGCCAAGGTGGGCACAGGGGCTGCAGGGGATGGGCAGGGAGGGCAGGGGAGGGCAGGGGCAGCACCTCCCTGCAAAATCGGCTCTCTCCAGGTGGTTTCCAGGGGCTCCAGCTGCTCCCAGGAGGGAGAAGTCGGGTGAGCACTCTCAGAAGGAGAAGGGGAGGAAGGGAGTGGGGATGGAAGGAGAGGCTGAGGTTTTCAGGAGGAACCTGCTCAACACAGGAGGGTGAGGGTGGCTGAGTGTCACTGTCACATTTTAGGGAAAATCCTTCCCTTCGGATTTTTTCTCCTGAGCAGCTGAGAAGCCTCAGAGGAAAAGGAAAACAATGATTATCAGCTGCTGTGGAATGCAACAGGTGAATCCTTGATTGGCCCATGTTGGTTGTTTCTGATTAATGGCCAATCCCAGTCAGCTGGCTCAGACTCTCTGAGAGTCAGGAGCTTTTCTTATCATTCTTCTATTCTTTGTGAGGCTTCTGATGAAACCCTTTCTTCTGTTCTCTATTCTTCTATTCTCATCTATTCTAGTATAGTTCTAATATAGTATATATCATGAAATATTAAATCAGCCTTCTGAAACGTGGAGTGAGATCCTTGTCCCTCCCCTCATCCTGGGACCCCTGTGAGCACCACCACAGCTGAGGGCTTGGCTCGAGGGCACCAATGGCCAATCCTCTCTTTTTGGAAGTGGCTGTGGAGCCTGAACCACCCCCTCCAGCATTCCAAAGGCAGGGAAGGCACAGGGGGGCTTCCACCCCCGGTAATTAGGCATTAATTAGCAGGGAGCAGAGCACAAAGCCTGGGTGGAGAAAGCAGGGAACGAGGTTGAAATATTTCCCTGACCCAGCACTCCTGTTCTGAAAACACCCAGAGCTGTGACCTGCAATCACAACAGCAGTTCTGAACAGCAATTAATCTCACTTTCAGCAGTTCTCGCTGCTGGGTTGTGATCTACAATTCAAGATTTTCTTCTGCTGCACCCTAAATTTCCTCTGGCACCCAGGAGCAAAGCTGCAGCCCCAGCCCAGCCTGCTGGGCCCTGCTGATCCTGAATCCCCACACAAAATCCCCTCCAGTCTCTCCTCCAGCTCGAGCATCTGCCCAACTTTAGCACCAATTTATGAATTGTTTCAGTCAACTTGAAAGTGGCCTCTGTAATATTTATTTGTCCAATATCCATCCACTCAGCACTGTCTTGCCACAGTTTCAGGGGTCTAATTAAATCACAGCCTGAATTGGAAAAAGCCATTCTTGCAGCAAGCCTGAGCTGACCTCCTCAACTCATTTATCCACTGATAACCCTCGTGTGGAAGCACTCAGCCCCCCTGAGGGAAAATCTACTCCACATGCCATTGATCCCCAGCTTTTCCCTGACTCCTCAGGCAGCTCTTGCTTTTATTCACTGATCAGAAATTACTTGACCAGCCACCAAAAACAACAAAAAACCACCAAACCAACCCTTCATCCACATCTCCCAGGGAGCCAAAGCTGTGAGAACTCAGGAGAGGAGACACAGAGGCAGGGCAGCCCAGGGGGGTTATGAAAGGTGACAGCTCTTGCTGCTGGACTGCGTTTGAAAATGTGAGTAATCATCAAGGTGTCGTTTGTGTCCTCCCTGTGATCAAAGCACTGGGCAGAAAAACATCGAGTTTTGCAGGGGAGCAGAGGTGCTGGAGCAGCCCCAGCTGTCAGGAGGAATTTAACTGTTTGTGGCCTCCTGTTCTGTGAGTATTAAACCAAACAAACAACAGCTGCTTCTCCTCCTCTGCAGCACCAGCAGGGCCTGGGCTGGTCATTCTTCATTCTGCTTGGCATTCCCATGCCAGGGGTACAAAATCCTGCTGCCAGACCTTGTGCTAGGTGCTCAATGCTCCCAGAGCAAACAGGGGCTGCTGGAGCCAGGCTCACCCTGCCTGTGGAGGGAGGCAGCTCATCTGGAAAGCTTCACTCACCCAGAAGGAAGCCAGGCAGAAGGAAATTCATCATCCCCAGCCAGGTGGGCAAAGTGAGACAGAGAAACACTTCCCACTCCCACAGATCCATCTCCCTGCAGAGGGCACAGAGCTCCTTCCGTGCTGGTCTCACCCAATCCTGCACCCTCCTGGTGGGACAGCAAATCCCAAAAACCCCTGTGGTGGCTGAGGCTACCAAGGAGGTGTAGAAGAGCCCCAAACCCACATTTTCAGCAGCTGTGGTTATCTAGGGGAGAGGCACAGAAAGCCTCAGCAGCTCATCCAAGTGTTGTCCCTGAGCCAAGGTCCAGCTCCCTGTGGGATGCAGGCCCTGATTCCCACAGAGTGCTTTGGAAATGTCATCCTCAGCCACTGGGAAATGAAAAGGCCAAAGGAGAATTTCCTGGAGCCTGAGGCTCACGGACAGCAGAGGGACTTGCTGCTGCCAGGGGAGCTGCCCTGAGAGGAGCAGCACAATCTGTGCCAGCAGCAGTGAGCCTCTCCCGGGCTCTCCTGTGCACTCACCCATCCCTTCCTCCTCCTCCTGCAGCCAGGACATTTTCTGAAAAATCCTTTTGCCAGGATTTTTCTCCTGAGAAGCTGAGAGGCCTCAGGAATGAAATGCAAACAATGATTATCTGCTGCTGTGGAATGCAGCAGGTGAATCTTTGATTGGTCTCTGTGGTTGTTTTTAATTAATGGCCAATCCCAGTCTGGCTGTCTTGGACTCTCTGGTCACTCACAAGATTTTATTCTCATTCCATTCTTTCCTTGCCAGCCTTCTGATCAAATCCTTTCTTCTATTCTTTTAGTATGGTTTTAGTATATCATTTTCTTTTAATGTAATCTAGATCATAAAAGAATAAATCAGCCTGCTGGAACATGGAGTCAGGATTCTCATCCCTTCCCTCGTCCTGGGACCCCTGTGAGCACCACCACACTCCTCCTCCAGAGGAAGAGGGGAGGATTTCTGTGCCCTGCCCAAAGACATCTGCCCTGCTCCACTCTGCTCAGTCAGCAAATATTTCATCACTGCCTGGGGCTGCTCCTCCTGTGCCTGCTGGGGAAGAGAATGGATGGATCCAGTGGCAAAGGGGGGAAATAAAAATCCTGGGAGTTGCTGACTTGAAGGAAAATGTGCCCCTTGCACACAAGAGCTCGTTAGTCTGGGGGTCCCAGAGCTTCTCCCCATCCTCATCATGCTCCAGCTTTGTCCCTTGTCACTCCCATATTATCCAGAAAAATCCCCTTGCCCAGATTCTGGCAATATATATAATAATATAACAATAACAATCATAATAATAATTTATTCCAAGGGTTTACAGCTGGGTCTAGGAACAGGTGAGAAGTTTGGGACAAGCCACTCCTCTGTGCCAAAGGGAATTTCTGTGATGCAGAGCTCAGCAGAAGGTCACAGGACAGGCACAGGAGAATGGAAGCACAGCAAGGACTGAAATTTTGGTTGGATACCGGACAAAAATGCAAGAGAAAACAAAAATGCAGCAATTCCCCAACAGTGGGAGCACGGCCCCTCACGTTTCAGAGGGCAGAACAAAAAGAAAATGTGGGAAAAGCTGTTCAAAGAAGAAATTTTTCTCTCCCCCTTCCCCTAAGCCTTTACAGAGTTATGCAAGTTGACTTTATCTGCTGCAAATCCCCTGTCTGTTGTCAGTCCTTGGCAAGTCAAAGTCCTTAATTCTCCTGCACACACTGAATGGTCGGGTGGGTAAAATCTGCTTCAGCCTGCCTGAAAGGAATCCCAGCTCCACCCCCCAGGCCACTGATCCCAGCCTAAACCCAGCCTAAAGCTCAGCCCCAGCCCTCCTATCAGCCCGGGCCCTTTTATCTCTGATTTCCTCCTGGGTGCCTCCCAGCTCCATGGTGAGAACATTTGGGGCTTTGCCTTCAGCTCCTTCAACCTCTCCTGGCAGGATTCTGTCGCTCTAGGACAGGAAATAAAACAACGTGGACATGCAGCTCTCCAAGGTAAAAAAGAGAGAAGTTTAATTTCTGACTCCAACATTTATAGATTTCCAAAAGTGGCAGTGGGTTGGAGGGTGACAGTGCCACCTCTCCAGTGACCCTGGACAAACCAACAGTCCAATTTCTCCTCCTCCAGAAAAGAATGTAAAATAAGAAAATATTTACATGACACAGACACAGAGCTCTCTCAAGGTAAAAAGAGAGTTTTTAATTTCTAACTCCAAGATTTATAGATTTATAGATAACATTTATAGATTTATAGATAACATTTACAGATTTCCAGAAGTGACAGTGGATTGGAGGGTGACAGTGGACTGGAGGGTGACAGTGCCACCTCTCCAGTGACACTGGACAAACCAACAGCCCATCCAATTTCTCCTCCTCCAGAAAAGAATGCAAAACAATCAGTTATTTACAGAAAGTCATGGAAAAGTTTGTTGCAAAAATGTAAACATCAGAAGGCTTAAAAGAACTTTAAAAACCAAGGTGACAGGATTCCTCTGCAGGAATCTGATGGTGACAGACAAATACTGGGATGGAAAAGGTGAAATTCTGCTTTTTCTGCTGTTTGTGGATGGCTTTGCTCTCAGACCCACCAGAGCCAGGCACAGCTCGGTGCTGCCAGGGATGGAAAAGGTGAAATTCTGCTTTTCATGGGTTTGATCTCAGAGCCACCACAGCTCGGTGGCAGCCTGAGATCCCAAATTCCTGCTGAGGCTCAGCTGTGCCCAGCTCCAAGGACATTTTTTGCTGCCTGGGCATTGCAGAGCAGAGCTGAAGGGCACTGGCACCACCAGGGCTGTGTGTGGAGGCTGAGGCTTTGTGAAGCTCAGCTTTTCCTGCTGCTGGAGCTGGGCTTTGCCCAGAGGGATGAGTTGCAAGGGGAGAGCTTGTTCTGTGCCAGGGGAATGCAGCAATCCCAGCTGATTGCAGCAGCCTCTGCCTGCAGGAGCAGCTCCTTCCCCAGGTCCAACCTTTGCTGGGCTGCCCCAGGAAATGCAAAACCCTGTCAGGAATCTTTGGGGTGAAGGAAAGGACACCCCAACCCCACCCAGAGCCCCAAGGTGATGGCACAGCTCTGCAGGTGCTCACAAACACCCAGAGGTGTGCCAGGGACGGGCACTGAGGGGAAATTGCACATTTCTGCTGCCAGAATGAGCTTTGGTAAAACTGCCCTGAGGAAAAGGAGCCAGCATTACCCCAGCATCAGGACAAGGAGAGCAGCCCCCATCACCCACGGGGCTGGGGGGTCCCAGAGGATGAAAACAACCCCGGGGAGCAGCTCTGGCTCAGTGACTGACATTGAATTCAGCCCCGCAGAGCTCAGGCAGCTCTGAGCTCTCTGCATTATGTGTGGCCCCATCCCCTGAATATCCTTTGTGCCCTCTCCCTTCCAGCCACATTCTGAGATTAAACCTCTGTTCAGCCTAAACAATAGAATCCATCATCTTCTCCAGATTCTGAAAATCCCCTCCAAGGATCTTTTATCGAGTCTCCCTTCCCAGCACCCCAAAGTGCAGCTGCTTTGCAGTGGGTTTTACCTCTCAGAGCTTTGGCTGCAGCAGAGCTGAGCCCAGTCATGTGCTGGTGGCCTCTGCTGGGATGCAGAACTGAGGCTGGCATTAAATCACAGCCACTGCCCTTGGGAGCAGTCACCCTGCAGCTGGAGGAGGGGACAGACCCCACCCGGGGCCAGCAGGGTGCCAGGGTCCCTTTGCAGGTGCCTGGCACCTGCCCCAGAGTGGCATTTCCCCAGCAGGTGACTGCAGCTGGGGCTGCTGCTCTTGCAATCCCTGTTTTCTGCAGCTTCTCCTGCATCCAGCCCGGTGTCCCAGTGGATTTATGTCCCCTCCTGATGTCCCCTCCAGGTGTCCCCTCCAAGTGTCCCCTCCAGGTGTCCGGGTGGATTTCTGTCCCCTCCAGATGTCCCAGCGGATGTCCCACTGGATTTCTGTCCCCTCCTGGTGTCCCCTTCTGGTGCCCCCTCCAGGTGTCCCACTGGATTTGTGTCCCCTCCAGTGTCCTGGTGGATTTGTGTCCCCTCCAGGTGTCCCAGTGGATTTGTGTCCCCTCCAGGTGTCCCACTGGATTTGTGTCCCCTCCTGGTGTCCCCTCCAGGTGTCCCCTGCAGGTGTCCCAGTGGATTTGTGTCCCCTCCAGGTGTCCCAGTGGATTTGTGTCCCCTCCAGGTGTCCCAGTGGATGTCCCACTGGATTTGTGTCCCCTCCTGGTGTCCCCTCCAGGTGTCCCCTGCAGGTGTCCCAGTGGATTTGTGTCCCCTCCAGGTGTCCCAATGGATTTCTGTCCCCTCCAGGTGTCCCAGTGGATGTCCCACTGGATTTGTGTCCCCTCCTGGTGTCCCCTCCAGGTGTCCCCTGCAGGTGTCCCAGTGGATTTGTGTCCCCTCCAGGTGTCCCAATGGATTTCTGTCCCCTGCAGGTGTCCCAGTGGATCTGTGTCCCCTCCAGGTGCCCCCTCCAGGTGTCCCAGTGGATTTGTGTCCCCTCCAGGTGTCCCAGTGGATTTGTGTCCGTTCCAGCCCCTCCTGACCCAGCGCACAAAATTCAAAATCCCCTCTACATCACCCTGAGCTATTCCACACTTCAAGTCTCCAGCAGAAATCACTTCCAGCTCCCCCAGCTCCAGGTTTCTGGGATTATTTCCCTGCAGGTCCCAGCAGAGCCCCCTCACCCCCCAGCACTGAGGGCTGCCTGAGGACAGCGCGGGTGGAGTGGCCAAGCCCTTCTCTCTGCTCACCTCAGAGCTGTTTCAAGGTGTGGTATTTCAGGTTTGAACATCCTCCTCTAATAATAAACTCAGCCCTGCTCTCTGTGCTGAGCTCCTGCCTCGTCCTCCAAGGGCTGAGTGGGGACTTTGGCCAGGTGGGGACGTGGTGACAGCTGCTGCTGACTCATGGTGGGGCTGCTGCTGCAGGGACACTTTGTTCCCACTCCCAAAATCAGCCAATTTGCACAAAAATCCAAGAACTGATGAGGCAAAGGAGTGCTTGTGCAGCCACTGCTGGAGTCGCTTTCCAGCACTCCTCCCCTCCCTTTTTATTTTATTTTAAATTGCAGTGTAAAGCTGAGAAGGTCAGCTCGTTTTTACAGGCATAAATTAGACTCATTATTTGCTAAAAAGTCGGACTTGGAAAGAAAAAGTGAATTTGCTGAGGAAAAATAAAAACATTAATGAGATCTAAGAATTATTAACTGGTCTGGGAAGGAGAGAAAAGGGAATTTAGGAGTGTTAATTAAAGATAACGGGCTCCAGTGCAGGAATGGGGACACTGCAAGGATACTCAGAGGGGACCAATTCTCATGGCTTGGGTTTTTTTCCTGAGCTTGTCCAGCTGGGGGAGGAGTTGATCAATTATTTATGTGGGGGGCACAGGAGAGGATTTGGAAGGGAATATTTGGGGCCTGAAGAGGAAGGAACAGAAGGCACAACTACTCCATGTTATTCTGTACTGACTTTTATCAGCTCTGCTTTGCTTCTCTGAATATTTTCTATGCCTGGAGCAGCAAACTTCTATCCCCGAAAAACAGATAATTCCCTTCCCAAATGTGAAAAGTTTGGGAAGGGAATTATCCAGAGAATGTTCCAGTGTTCTCCTGGCCCAAATTAATGCAGGCATCCCCCTGAAATCTCCCTGCCCCTTTCACTGAGTTCTGTCTCTTTTTTTCCTCTTTTTTATTTCTCTTTTGCCCTCTCCCTCCCACCTCCAGTAAATCTGAGTGAAGCATCAAACAAAACTCCTCTAAAAAGCCCTCCCAGGATGAAAGGACAGCAGTGTAATTCCCCAGCTGTTTAAAGTGGACCCACAAAGGTGAAGTTTAATATCAGGGAGATGAGGTTTCACCTGCCTGCAGCTGGCACTCAGAGGAGCTCTCACAAGGAATGCTCCGTGCTCCTCTCCTTCCCAGGGCACATTCCAGAGCCTGGCTCCCACCTGGGCAGGGACTGGGCTGGATTTCCCATCCCAAAGCCAGGAAGGAGCAGCCTGGGGTGGTGGAGGTGTCCCTGCCCATGGAGCTGGATGAGCTCGAAGGTCCCTTCCAACCCAAACCATTTTAGGATTCTATGAACTGGAAAAGGACCCCATTAAAAGGGTTTTTCACAAGGGCTGAAGCCAGAGGTGCCTCATTTGGGGTTTTTGGCTGGCACTGCCTTTGCTCACTGCTGGGTTTAAAAGTTCCTGGTTTATATAGTGCTGTCCCCTTGTCCATCCTCCTCACCCCCATCTCCCACCCACCCAAAGCTCTCCAGCACCTCTGCCCACCTGAGCCAGACCATTCCCTCCTGGAATCCCTCAGCCATCTGTGGGGTTTGGGAGGGTCTTCAGGACCCGGGGAGAGATCAGCAATTTGGCTCCGTGGTCTCAGAAGGCTGATGTATTATTTTATAATAAAATATTGTAAAATAGTACATCAGCCTTCTGAGAACTAAATTATTCTAGTATATATTTAGTATAGCATGATGTTATATTATGTTATATTACATTATATTACATTATATTATATTATATTATATTATATTATATTATATTATATTATATTATATTATATTATATTATATTATATTATATTATATTATATTATATTATATTATATTATATTATATGCTAAACTAAAACTATATTAAAGAAAGAGAAGGATACAGACAGAAGGCTTAGTAAGAATGAATAATAAGAATTCATGACTGACTGCTCAGAGTCTGACACAGGTGATGGTGATTGGTCATTAATTAAAAACAATTCCCATGAAACCAATCAAACCATGACCAGTTGGTGAACAATTCCCAAACCACATCCCAAAGCAGCAAACACAGGAGCAGCAATCAGATAATTCCTGTTTTCATTTTTCTCTGAGGCTTCTCAGCTTCCCAGGAGAAGAAATCCTGGCAAAGGGATGTTTCAGAAAATATCACAGTGACAGCCACAAAACCTGGGCACTCCAAGCCTGCCTGGAGCTCCAGATCCCTGCAGCTCCTCTCCTGCTGCAGCACCAACGCAGTGGGAATCTGCCCAAGCCAACAAATCCCAAATCCCAGCAGGAGACGTTGCTGGATCCAGAAGTGTGTGCCAGGGAGGATGAGAGAACAAACAGAACAAGCAAAGCTTGACCCCCAAAGGCAGCACTCAGAACCAGCTGGGGGAAGGTGCTGACTCTGCTGCAATCCAGAAGGGAAAGGAGGGAAATCTGCATTGGGATGGGATGGACTCCAGCTCCCTCCTAAAAACAGAATTCTGCAAGATCTGTCCCTGTGCTAAAGCAGGACTTGGGGCAGCTGCTGCTCGAGGAGGAAAGCAAGTTTTAATTCCATAAAATTCCTTCTCAAGCTTCTCCCAGCCTCGGCCTCCAAATAAGCTGCTTCTTGGAAAGTGTTTGAAGGATAAATTCGGGATTAATTCCAAAGAATCCTCGGAACACCCTCAGCACTGGGGGGGTGTGGGGCATGAGAGCAGCTCTTTGAAAACTTGAGCTCCTTAGTTTTGGAAAGAGAGGAAAACTTTACCCTTTTTTTTAGGATTAGAGAGATGGACTGAGGGAAGTCATCAGGTGCTGAGCAGTAAAATTTTCTGTACTGGCAGAAACAACCAGGGGGTTAAAAAATGATCTGTGCTCATGTCATAGCCACAGAGGGAGTTTGGTAGAGACAAGTCATCCCACTGGTAAAAAACCACAATTACCCTTTTCCCCCTCACTTTTGCCCACCTCAGTGAGATTCCCCAGCACAGAAAATGCCCATTCTGCAGATGGCACTGAAAATTCAGAGTTTGTTGCTCTCAGAGGGAGCAGGACCTCCAGACTCTGGGGAGTAGTAGCTCAGCTGAGGGTTTTGAGCTGCTCTGAGTGCCCCAGAGAGGAGAGAAATGTTTTTAGACCTCAAGAGATGGGTAAATTGAACGTGGCGAGCACCAGCAGATAAGCTCAACCCTTTTTTCTAAAGGATAAAAAATTTGCTGTTCTCTGTCTCAGCCTCCCCTGGTGACCATCCCCAACCTGTAAAACAAAACCAGACCCATGGCTGAGTTTTCCCCCTCATTCCTGCCTGCACCTGGAGAATATTGGGAATATTCTGCTGGGAATTCCACGCTCAGGCTGCAGCTCACCAGCAGGATGAAATTCCCCAAACCCTTCCACAGAAACCCCTCCAAAGCTCACTGGAAACTCATTCCCCCACCAGCCAATATTTCCCAGCATCTGTAGTTAGCTGAAATGTAAAAAACAAAATTAAAAAAAGCAGGGAAAGCCACAAAAATCCAGGAGATGTTGGGAAGAGCTCAAGCCCTGACATTTTGAGGCTGGTTTAGACACAAACCTCATTTGCCATCATCCTCTCTCTGTGCCCAGCAGCTCTGCTAGAAGGCTCAGAAAGCCTTGCAAGCAGGTGGAGGGAAAAGAACTCTTCCTCAGGGAAATTTTCTTCCTGACCCTGATTAATTGGAAGCTGCCTGGTGCCCTGGAGCATGGAGAGGAGGAAACCAAAGGCAGACAGAAAAGGTGCCCAGGGGAAGCAGCAGGTACCTGCCAGCTGACAAACTGGGCCTTGAAGTGTAAACCAGCCTGCAAGGGGATCTAAAAGCAGTTTAAAGTCTAGTTCCCTGCCACAAAAACAAGACTCTTTCCTCCCTGGGAATCAAAGAGCCTTTCCTGGGCTGAATTTCATTTCCTCTGTAATGAAAATTAATCGTGGTGGTAAAGACAAGGAGGAGCTGCAGGTCCCTGCCAGCCCACGGCTCCATGCCTGCCACTCCAGGGCTGCTCTGCACCCAGGCACAGGAAAAGGTGTCAAATCACAGAAAATTGGGGGAGTTAGAAAGAAAGCTAGGCTTAGTCAGCCCTGGGAAAATGTTAAAGGTGGGACCTGGGAAATGTCAGGCCTTGTGTTTGCTAGATCAGGTGAAACTGCACCTGTGTAGTCAGTGTGTGATAAATGATGTAACTGTGAGATGTCATTAGATATAATTATTGTTTGAAGAATCATGAGCAACTGTGTCAGGGGTTGGAGGGGGATCACGAGAAATCCATGCTTGGATGGAATCAAAGTATACAACAGAACAATGTCCGTTTAATAATTAACTTATATAACTTTATACGTTGTTGTTGTTGTTATTATTATTATTATTATTATTATTATTATTATTATTATTATTATTATTTTAAATATTATTATTATAATTACTTATTATAGGTTAATAACTTATTATAAGTTATAACTTATTAGAAGTTAATAACTTATTAGAAGGTATAAACTTATTAGAAGTTATTGACTTATTAGAAGTTATATAAGAATTAATATTAAGTTATATAATGATAGAATATAAAACGTGTTCAGCCCAAAACCATGTTGGGGTCAGATTTGGGTCTGCTCCCCTGACACCCAGAGCTCTTTAACAGAAGCACCTGCATGTGATCATGCTGTGATTACGTGTTCCTGAACACCCAGGAATAAAATCCCACCCTGAACTCCACTGTGATTAGGGCAGCATCACGTTTGCAGCCCATTTCCCCCTGGGATTGCCCCCAGTCACCATTTCAGCACGAGGTCAATCTGCTTGCTGTGCCACAGCTCCAGCATCACTTATTTCCCTGTTCTCTTCAATATAAAGAACTTCTTATTGGGTTTGTGGGGTGCCCTGTGGCAGGGAGGAGTGATGAATCTGGCTCCATGTTCTCAGAAGGCTTTTATATTATATTATATTATATTATATTATATTATATTATATTATATTATATTATATTGTATTGTATTGTATTGTATTGTATTATAATATTGTATTATAATATTGTATTATAATATTGTATTGCATTGTATTATATTATATTGCATTGTATTATATTATATTGCATTGTATTATATTATATTGCATTGTATTATATTATATTGCATTGTATTACATTGTATTGTATTGTATTACATTGTATTGTATTGTATTATATTATATTATAATTATTTTATATTTATTTTTATATTTATATTATCTTATACTATACTAAAGAATACAGAGGGTATATTGACTAAATGCTAAAAAGGTAATAATGAAAACTCGTGACTCTCTCCAGAGTCCCAACACAGCTTGGCCCCAAATGGCCAAAGAGTCAAAACAATTCCCATGAAACCAACGAAACAATCACCTGTGGGTACACGATCTCCAACCACATTCCAAAGCAGCAAACACAGGAGAAGCAAAAGAGATAAAACTGTTTTCCTTTTTCTCTGAGGCTTCTCAGCTTCCCAGGAGAAGAATCCTGGGCGAGGGGATTTTTCAGGAAACAGGAATGTGTCACCCCTGCTCCTCTGCACCAGGACCAGGTTTTTCCCAGCCAATCCCCCACTCTCCATCCCTGGGGCTGCCCTCAGGGCCCAGCAGCAGAAGAGTTAAGCTGATCAATAGCGGAGGAGCAGCTCCAGGGGCCTGCTTCGCAGCCATCCATCAGCACCATTTACATGAGAACTGTCAGGCTGCAAATAGAAAGCCAGGCGATGTGAAACAATCCTGTCTGAAGGTTTTTAGCACTCCTTACAAATTGCCGCCGTGAATAACTTGTTGCCTGTATTTATCCCTTTTCAAATTGTCTCTTAGCTACACTCATCCATCTTCATTCCTCCCCGCCCGCTCCAGACACTCTCGGCTGCTGCCTCATTATTTTACATTTGTGCGCTGCCGCTTGGCTCAGGCTGGCAGAGCAGCCCCAGGAGCGCAGATCCACCCCCGGGGCGATGCCACCGGGCTTTTGGTGGCCGTTCACACATTCCCCCTCCTCCCTGTGAGGGATCTAAGCCTTGGCACCAGCACGCCTCCACCCCAGCCAGGACAACATCCCTAAAAAACAGAACTCCTGCTCCCCAACCCAGAGATTCTCACTCTCCTCACTCAAAGCTCTCTGCAGGGATGGGCTGGGAGATGCCTGAGATCTCAGCAAGGCTCAGTTTGTCCTTCCAGTGACAGCAGTGACAACTCCTCTGCTGAAGCCCACAACTCCCTCCTTTTCCCGTGCCAGTGGCACCAGACATGACAGATATTCCAGCATAGATATCCCAGCCTGGAGGGGCACCCACAGCCCCTTTGAACAGGAAATTGCAAATCAGAGCTGCCACAGGGAGCAGACACCACACTTGGAGGAGCTTCAGCTCCAGCTCTGCTCCATCACCACGCAGGCAGCTGCTGAGAGTGTGCCTCCACCAGATTTCTATTCCAGTTTTCTATTCCAGATTTCTATTCCGGTTTTCTATTCCAGTTTCCTATTCCAGTGTTCTTTTCCTGTTTTCTATTCCTGTTTTTTCACTGCTCCCTCTCTCAGGAATGCTGAATGCTGTCATCCATCCATCCATCCATCCATCCATCCATCCCCAAACCCTTCCACCAAGCACACACCTTCACGCCCAGTTTCTCTCCCACCACTGCACATTTTAATCCCCTCCAAATTAAATCTCTTGCTTCTCCCATGCTCCAGCTTTTCCCTCTCTCCTTCTTTTGCCAGCCTCAGATGCATTCCCCACTCCACTCCTCCAAAGCACTGCTCTCCCTAATTTGTACTCTGCCTGCCTCGCTTTTATTTGCCTCTGAAAAGCCTTCAAGTGGCAGCGTTTGTGTGAGAGATGCTGTCCAAAATAAACAGATATTGTGCCATAAATCCCAGCCCAAGCCCAGCTGAGATAGGTGCAGAATTACAGCCCACGAAGAGGTGTTTGAGAGCTCCTGCTTTTCTGGAGGAGGGAAAGAACCATTCCCTGCTCCAGAAGGGTGAAGGTGTGTGCTTGGTGGAAAGGTTTGGGGATGGATGGATGAATGGATGGATGGATGGATGGATGGATGGATGGATGGATGGATGGATGGATGGATGGATGACAGCATCCCTGAGAGAGGGAGCAGTGAGAAAACAGGAATAGAAAGCTGGAATAGAAATCTGGAATAGGAAACTGGAATAGGAAACTGGAATAGAAAATTGGAATAGAAATCTGGTGGAGGCACACTCTCAGCTGCTGCCTGCGTGGTGATGGAGCAGAGCTGGAGCTGAAGCTCTCCAAGTGTGGTGTCTGCTCCCTGTGGCAGCTCTGATTTGCAATTTCCTATTCCAAGGGGCTGTGGGTGCCCCTCCAGGCTGCAAGCAGAGCTGCTGGGATATCTGCTGCCTCGCTTTTATTTGCCTCTGAAAAGCCTTCAAGTGGCAGCGTTTGTGTGAGAGATGCTGTCCAAAATAAACTGATATTGTGCCATAAATCCCAGCTGAGATAGGTGCAGAATTACAGCCCACGAGGAGGTGCTTGGAGAGCTCCTGCTTTTCTGGAGGAGGGAAAGAACCATTCCCTGCTCAAAAATGTGGCTGGGATTATTTGAGTGGTCAGGCTCTCAGGGCTTGGCTCTTCAAACCCATAACTCCTAAGGTCAGGTTTTGTTAAAACCACGCACAAAGCAAACCCCCAAAGCCCTGGAGAATCTCTGGAGCTGTTGCAGGAGAGGTCCCAGACAAAACAGCAGAGAAATGCTTTGGAAAGCAACCCCAAAATTCCTAAATAACCTCTGTAATCCTGGGATGCAGCAGGATGGGGAAGTTTTCTGACAGAAATACAAAATATCCCTAGAAAATAAATTATTTCAGAATAACCAGCAGCGTTTAATCCAAGGAAATAAATGACTGAATTTTAATTTCATAAATAAGAGAGATATTTTGAACTGCATGCAAGAAAATAAAGTGCACTGCTGCTGACACAGGGAGAAATAAGTTCTTTTCTTGTTCCCCAGCAGCTTAAAAGCTGTCAATTAGCAAATCCCTATGCAAATGTGCTCCAACTTGACAGGCAGAGCTCCAAAACAGTGATAACACCACGGGAAAAAATGCACCAAACCCCACAATATTTACAGGAAGCAGCGACACCAGGTAAATATTTTCATATGCTGTAAACTGCATAGGTTTAAAGTGTTCTCAGCATTGCTTTTAATGTGATTAAAGGGCGGGGGGAAAAAGGCAATGTGCAAATAAATTGCTAAAAAAAAAGTGAAAAATAGGAGGTTCAGACAACTGAGTGTCAGAGAGGAGCGTGCTGAATCAATAAATTGTGATCTCAGAGGCAGAATTCGCTTGCCCTTTAGCCAAAGTTGGGACCTATTCACTGCCTGATATGGTGGTCACTTCCCAGAGCACTAAATCAAGGCTGGGATTTGTTAATCCTGGCATTTTGCTGAGCTCAGGCCCAGCCAAAAGGCACCAGATGGACACAGGGGGGGATCCTGAGCACAGCAAAGCCAGAGGGAACAGTTTGGGGCTCACTTGCAGAGTTGGTGTTTTGCTTTATTGGCTTTAAATTGTTGTTCTGAGCAGGAAGAAGAGAAGAAAAGGAGAAAATCTCCCTGGCATGCGGAGTTGGGTGGTAACTCAGCCCCCCAAAAAAGCCCAGAAAAATAAAAAGATGCAGCAGCAAACAATATTTATGGCCAACAAAATCAGGGGCTCCAAAAAGCCACGCTGGGCATGGGCTCTTCCCTCTTCTCCATCCCAGCCCTGCTTTGGGGGGTTTGTCAGCCAAGGGATGAAGAGAGCAGAGCTGGGATCATGTCAGGCTGGTCTGAAACCTCAGGCAGGGTCTACAGCAGCTTCAGGTTCAGCTAAAACCCCACTTCAGGCCAGTCTAAAACCCCACTTCAGGCCAGTCTAAAACCCCATTTCAGGCCAGTCTAAAACCCCATTTCAGGCCAGCTTAAAACTCCCACTGCAAGCAGGCCTAAACCCCACTTCAGGCCAGTCTAAAACTCCGTTTCAGGCCAGTCTAAAACCCCATTTCAGGCCAGTCTAAAACTCCATTTCAGGCCAGTGTAAAATCCCACTTCAAGCCAGTCTAAGAAAAGTTTAGGTTAGTGTAAACTCTTCTTCAGGCCAGCCTCAAACCCCTGCTGCAGGCCGGCCTAAACGCCCCACTTCAATCCGGCCTAACAACGCATCAGGCTGGCCTCAACACCCCACTGCAGGCCGGCCTAAAACCCAGCTTTGGGCCAGCCTAACAACACAGCAAATGTTGTTCTAAAACCCCATTTCAGGCCGGCCTAAAACCCCACTGCAGGCTGGCCTAAAACCCAGCTTTGGGCCAGCCTAACAACACAGCAAATGTTGTTCTAAAACCCCACTTCAGGCTGGCCTAAAACCCCACTTCAGGCCGGCCTAAAAACCCACTTCAGGCTGGCCTAAAAACCCACTTCAGGCTGGCCTAAACCCCCACTGCAGGCTGGCCTAAACCCCCACTGCAGGCTGGCCTAAACCCCCACTTCAGGCTGGCCTAAAAACCCACTTCAGGCCGGCCTAAAACCCCACTTCAGGCTGGCCTAAAACCCCACTTCAGGCTGGCCTAAACCCCCACTTCAGGCCGGCCTAAAAACCCACTTCAGGCTGGCCTAAACTCCCACTTCAGGCTGGCCTAAACCCCCACTTCAGGCTGGCCTAAAACCCCACTTCAGGCTGGCCTAAACCCCCACTTCAGGCTGGCCTAAAACCCCACTTCAGGCTGGCCTAAACTCCCACTTCAGGCCGGCCTAAAACCCCACTTCAGGCTGGCCTAAACTCCCACTTCAGGCTGGCCTAAACCCCCACTGCAGGCTGGCCTAAAACCCTCACTGCAGGCTGGCCTAACAACACCTCACATTGTTCCACTTCGGGCCAGCCTAAAGCCCTCACTTCACCAACACAGGCCTTCCCCAGAAAAAGAATTTTGACTTTTTAGGGCAGGACAGGCCGTGCCCTCTCATCCCCTGGGCTGCCCAGGGGGTTCAGTTGATTTTTGCCTCATCTGACCCTGAGCTCTTCCTAAAATTCACCCCTAGGGAGGGCTCAAAGCAGAGCAGGCAGTGAAACATCCCAGCAAGGCTTCCCTTGGTAACAATTCCAGCAAAACTGCATTTCCTGGGCAGCTGGATCACTGAATCCACCCTCGGGACACAACAGGCTCATCTCCTGAAAACACCCCTTTCCTTTAGGTATTTCTTGTTGTATCATTTTGCAAGAGCAGGAAGAAATTTGATGGAATGCAAGCCTTGATACTAAAATATTTTTATTCTCCCTTTATTTGCTGTTGAGGCAGAAGATGCTTTAGTTCAGCTTTTTTATTCTTTTTTTTCCAGACACAATTTGGCGTTACGTTTCCTATAGGAAATGTGTCACCAAAGTTTTGCTGGCAGCTTCTCCACGAGCACACAGAGGGCCCTAAAAACAGGAGAGCAAAGCAATTCCCTGCAAGTCAGACTCCATCTCTGCCCACCTTTTGCCTCATTAGAAGAGAGGAGGTTCTGAGCCTGGCCCAGGGTTTTACAGCAGCTCTCAATTACCCCGTGTACATTTTAAACACTCCCCAATTACTTGGGCCACCTCTCCACATCCATGTGGGGCTGGGAAGTCCTTCCCCACACTCCAAAAAGCAATCCAGGGGATAACAGCAGCCTGCTGCAATTCTAGGGACAGAGATGGGGATTTTTACTCCCTAATAAAACATCACTGCCTTCCCCAGCCCAGCTTTCTCTGGATGTGGCTCTCGCTCACTCACTAATGATTATTATCCCTCCTAGCAGCCACTGGGAAGACTCCAGTTTGGTTCTGCAGGGATATTTATTACCCAGGCTGCCCTTTGATCCTGTTTAGTCTAATTGAGCCTGGCACACGGCTCAGCCATGCTGACGGATCTGCCCCATAAAGGATCTTTGCAGACAGATGGAAGTTCCATGATTGCCTCCTTTTCCCTGCTATTAGAGGAGCTGGGCTCCTTCCCCTGACTCACAATTTAATTACCAGGCATATGGAAACGTCAGGAGCACTGAAGCCAAGGCCCTTGCACAGATTTCAGTGCTCATTCCTGTGTCTTTGAGCCACCCTTGTGTCCTTTTTAAAGGCTCAACTCCTAAAACAGCCCCTTCAACCCCACCCAGAAACAGAGATCCCTCGGTGAGACGCTGCTCTGGGTGGGTTCAGTGGAAGCAGCCAGCAAAATTCCCACTCCCACAGGGTGAGGACAGAGGCTGATCCCCTTTTCCTGAGCCCAGTTCCCTTCTCCCCAGCCTGATCCCCTTCTCCTGAGCCCAATTCCCTTCTCCTGAGCCCAATTCCCTTCTCCTGAGCCCTATTCTCTTTTCCCCAGCCTCATCCCCTTCTCCTGAACAGAATTCCCTTTTCTCCAGCCCAGTTCCTTTCTCCCCAACCCAATTCATTTTTCCTAAGCCTGATCCCCTTTTCCTGAGCCCAATTCCCTTTTTCTGAGCCTGATTCCCTTTTCCCCAGCCCCATCCCCTTCTCCTGAACATAATTCCCTTCTCCCCAGCCCCATCCCCTTCTCCCCAGCCCAGCACCTCTCCCAGAGTGCCCCAGCCATCATTAGCTCTGTGATCTCCTCCTTGCTGGAGGTGCTCACCCTCACCAGCTCCTCCTGCAGCATTTATCCCCTCCCAGCTCTCCCAAATGTCAGGCACCCGTGAAAAACCCACAAGTTTCAGCTCCTGCCTGGATTTTAAATATCAAGATGCCATTAAGGCTCTCTCAGTGCCCTCCAGGAAGCAAAATGAGAGGACAATGGCAATTCCTGGGCTCTTTATGGCTTCCTCCTCTCCAGATTCCCGTGGGGATAACGATGCTGCTCCCCAGGCCCCCCACTCTGTACAGCAGGCTCTGGATTTGAGGCACAGGGGAGCAGCAAGGGCTGGATAAAAGGAGTTTTCCAGCCATTATTCATCCCAAAATAATCATCCCTGCAATATTCATCGGGGATGACCCAGACCCAAACAGCTCCTGGCTGGTTTAGGTGCTCCTGGTGTGCTGGGAAGGTGACACTCAAAGGCCTCCTCCACTCCTAAGGACAGAATTTCCCAATAATTTTACAAGAAATACCCAAAAAGAGAAGGAAATGTCCCCAGTCCGATGGGAACCTGCCAGGCAGCACCAGCCCCTCCTAAAGGGAATCCATTAAAATTCACCTCACCCTTTCCTGCTCCCTCATTATCCAACATTTCCTTGTTTCACTTCCCTGTTTCCAAACTGAATCCTCACAAACAAATCTCAAAAACCAACCCAAAGGGAATGGAGGAAGGGGAGGATGGAGAGGTGACATTCATTTCCTCCCTGCCCCCCAAAAGAGACACCTGACAATTCCTGCTGCTGAGTGTGTGACAGTCCTATTCAGGGGGATAATTGACTCCCTGTCAATTAGACAGGGAAATCAGATCAAAGTTATAATAGGATTTCTATAAAAAAATAATAAAAATTGAATATGAACAGAGAATGGAAGGAAATAAAACTTACAGAGTGGTCTAATGGGGGAAAGGATGGAGAGGGACCCTTTGGAGAAGGAATGGGAGCACAGCTGAGTTTCCTCTGGCTTGGAATCCCTTCAGTGCTCCCACAGACCTGGAGAAATTATATTGAACATTAAAAGCTTCATCTCTAGGTGCAGAAAAGTGCCTGAACACCTGGAGACATCCTAAGCCACACCTGGAGGGAAAGGCTGCTCTCCCCTCACTGCTCAGGGCATGGAAAACTGTCACCATGTCACCACCCCTCCTTTCAAAGGCTGGAAATCAGCTGGTGAATAGGGAAATTCCCCTTTGAGGCTGAAATTCTGCAGGAAAATTCCCATTTTCTTCGCCAGGCCCTGGGATTGTGTGTTCCAAAGAGCATCCTCACACCCCTGCACTCTGATCCCAGCACTGCACTCCCAACAGCCAAGTCACCACTGGTATTTCCCCTGTTTGATATTTTTGTCACTTTTTCTTGCTTTTTTCCCCATTTTTTCTCTCCTTTAGGAAAAAAAAAAAATCCTCTCTCCCTTTGCTTTCCTTTCCCTCCAATAGAAGCCTGCACTTCTCTGCTCCCTTTCTCAATTTCCACTTTCTGTTTGGCCGAGTCCAATTCAATTTAAACCAAATTACTTTATTGGTGCCACTGAAACACAGGGCTTGCAGGAGCCATTAGGAACATGTTCAACTCCACATTATGGAAAAAATATTTAAGGGAACGAACTCTCCAGCAAATGGAATCAATACATTCCAGGTGAAGAATTGCCAGGCATGGGAGGAAAGGAGCTGGAGTCAAACTCGACAAAATTCCGAGCTGATAATGTGTCAGGATGTCAGCAGCAGCATTCCAAGTGCTCTTGATGCCTCAGGTTTGGCTTTTCTATTTTTCACGTTCTGTGCTGCTTTAGTGGGTGGGTCTGGGTTCATATTATGGGATGGTGAGCTCTGTGCACAGAGCAGGGAGACAAAACAATTCCTGCTCCAGCTGGGCACCAAGGACAACCTATGCAGCCTCCAGCCAGGTAATAATTAGCATGGATTGCATGCTCCACAGAAAACTGATCAATAACCTCAATAAGAAACCCAGGTGGACCTAACTGGTCCTCCAACCCAAACCATCACCACTGGCTAATTAAGAAGCCATCCTTTGGTAAATAAGCAAAAAAATTCCCCATAACACATTCCACATGTGCACAACACCAGGTGCAGCAAGTGAAGATAAGAATTGTTTCTCATTTTTGTCTCTGTTCTCACAGACATTCCCAGAATGATGCCTGGGAGAGCTGTGTTTCTCTCTGTGACCAGAGAGCTGCTGCCACAACAACCAACCCAAATCTCAGCCCAGGAACACAAACCCCGTGGGCTGGAGAGAGAAAAACAAGGGTGGGACTGGCTGGGCTAAAGCTGGGATGGGACAATGAACTGCAAGGGGCAAATGGAGCAGAGCTGATCCCAGGGAGAGACCCCGGGAGCGCTCGTGCATTTTGGGGCCATTTTGGGTCATCTTGGGTTCATTTTGGGACCATTTTGGTTCATCTTGGGGTCATTTAGGGACCATTTTGGTTCCTCTTGGGTTCATTTTGGGACCATTTTGGTTCATCCTGGGTTCATTTTGGGGCCATTTTGGTTCATCCTGGGTTCATTTTGGGACCATTTTGGTTCATCTTGGGTTCATTTTGGGACCATTTTGGTTCATCTTGGGTTCAATTTGGTACATCCTGGGTTAATTTTGGGTTCATTTTGGGGCCATTTTGGTTCATCCTGGGTTCATTTTGGGACCGTTTTAGTTCACCTTGGGTTCATTTTGGGACCATTTTGGTTCATCCTGGGTTGATTTTGTGACCATTTTGATTCATCCTGGGCTCATTTTGGTTCACCTTGGGTTCATTTTGGGACCATTTTGGTCCATCTTGGGTGCAGCCCTGGCTGGGTTCCTGTGCTGCCCAAGGTGCATCCATGCAGGAGATCCTTTCAATAAATCCCTGCTTTATTCTTTAACTCCTCCAGCCTCTGTTCCAGGCCAGCCTTCCCAAATCATCCCCCTGATTCCTGAGCAGCCTTTCCCAAACAGATGCTCCCTGGTTTTTTCAGGAATTCTGGCTGGGAGCTGGAGCTGTTCCCTTTGGATCCCTTCCTGGCTGTGCTGCTGCCAATGAATCCACACTTCTCTGTCACTTCTGAGTCACATCTCAGATGGGGCTGAGGGTGGGCAGAGGCATTTTTAGACCCAAAGGGGGAGTGTTGTCTGTGGCCAATTTTAGCAGGTGGCCTCAAGTGACCTCTGATTCCAAAGGTTTTGCCTGGTTTGAGTTAATTTTCTCTAGGAATAATTCTTAATTACTGCACTGGGGCAAGGGAGCCTCAGCTAGGACAAGCAGATCCTCAATCACACTCTTTAAAATCTGTGTAATTCCACCCTTCCTGAAGGAGTCAGGAGTTTTCCCTCCCCTCAAACCCATTTTTAAAAAAAAAATTAAATTATTTTTTAAATTTTTTCCCTTATCACAGAGCCAGCCCAGCAAAGCTTTGCCTGGTGCATTTCAGAGAGGCACCTTGAAGCCAAGAGCTTGCTGTGAGAGTTGTGCCATCAAAAGCCAAGCTTAAAACCCAGACCCAGCCACCAAACCCAAGATTTAAAGAGACAAAGGAGTCACCCACCAGTTACACCCACAAAAAAATCAGCAAAATCTGCCTTAATAAATTTACAAATTCCTATTAGACTGCATTTAAGGGGTGGATAAGTAAATTATGAAAAGCAGAAATGGTTAAATTGTAATTTTTTGTTATTCACAAGTAACAGGATGAGGGCAAAGGCCTCAAGATGCACCAGGGGAGGTTTAGGCTAGAGTTTAGGGGAAAATTTCCTCACCAGAAATTTTGGCACAGGGGATTGAACAGATCCTGGAGGGGTTTAACAGAGGTGTGGATGTGGCACTTGGGGACCTGTGGTGGCAATGCCACTGTTAGGGTTGTGGCTGGACTCAATATTAAAGAATTTTCCAACCTAAATGATGATTGTGTTCCCTGAATTCACTGTAAGCAGATTTCCAGAGGCCACAGGGATTCCTGGACTCCAGATTCATTCACACAGAGCTCGGTGGCTTTCCTGGAATGGACCACAGGGGACAAAACCACCTTCCCCACCAGGAATTGTCATCTTCCCCTTCCCTAATGCACTTTTCCTGTGTCCCCACACTCATGCATGATGATTCTAAATGATGATGATGATTCTACTCCATGAATTCACTGTAAACAGTAAAGAAATGATGATTCTATTCCATGAATGATGATTCTATTCCATGAATGATGATTCTGTTCCATAACCTCACTGTAAGCAGATTTTCAGAGGCCACAGGGATTCCTGAACTCCAGATTTTATCACACAGAGCTCGGTGGCTTTCCTGGAATGGACCACAGGGGACAAAACCACCTTCCCCACCAGGAATTGTCATCTTCCCCTCCCCTAATGCACTTTTCCTGTTTGCCCACACTCGTGCATGATGATGATGACAATTCTATTCCGTGAATTCACTGTAAACAGTAAAGAAATGATCATTCTATTCCATGAATGATGATTATGTTCCATGAATTCACTGTAAGCAGATTTCCAGAGGCCAGGGGAATTCCTGGACTCCAGATTCATTCACACAGAGCTCGGTGGCTTTCCTGGAATGGATCACAGGGGACAAAGCCACCTTGCTCACCAGGAATTATCATCTTCCCCTCCCCTAATGCACTTTTCCTGTGTCCCCACACTCGTGCATGATGATTCTAAATGATGATGATGATTCTACTCCATGAATTCACTGTAAACAGTAAAGAAATTATGATTCTATTCCATGAATGATGATTCTATTCCATGAATTCACTGTAAGCAGATTTTCAGAGGCCACAGGGATTCCTGGACTCCAGATTCATTCACACAGAGCTCGGTGGCTTTCCTGGAATGGATTCCTGGGGACAAAGCCACCTTCCCCACCAGGAATTGTCATCTTCCCCTTCCCTAATGCACTTTTCCTGTGTCCCCACACTCGTGCATGATGATTCTAAATGATGATGATGATTCTATTCCATGAATTCACTGTAAACAGTAAAGAAATGATGATTCTATTCCATGAATGATGATTCTGTTCCATAACCTCACTGTAAGCAGATTTTCAGAGGCCACAGGGATTCCTGGACTCCAGATTTTATCACGCAGAGCTCGGTGGCTTTCCTGGAATGGATTCCTGGGGACAAAGCCACCTTCCCCACCAGGAATTGTCATCTTCCCCTTCCCTAATGCACTTTTCCTGTGTCCCCACACTCGTGCACCCCAAGCTGAGCCCACTGCCCTGCCCCACGTCCCCTCTGAGCTGGGGACACCTCCCTGTCCCCACTGCATTACCATCCCTGCCTTCTGACAACTCCTGGAGGCTCCAAAAACTCCAATACAGACCAAAAAATAAAAAAGAAACTCAGTTTTCTCCTTGGAAGCAATCAGCCAGAGCACGTCGTGCTCACTGCAGAGATTAAGAGGTCTCAATAAAAATTTGATTTTTAGCACAGAACTGTCAGTGCTCCCCAGGGATGGCACAGCTTTTTAAGGCACCTCAAATCCCAGGTGAGGAATATTGTGATCATTCCAGATGAGGAATATTTTTGGTGTTATCCCAGATAAATCATGTCAGACCCCTGGCAGAGCACCAGCCGTGGCTCAGCCTGTTCCACCACACCTGAGTGAGAAGTTGCAAACACTCACTGATAATGTTTGTCAAAACAAAGAACAACAAAATGATGGTGATAAATCCAGAGTGTGCTGAATCCTGAGAGTTAAATTACACAGCACTGAGGACCCAGCTGCTGACAGGGGTGCATTAATCATTATTAATTGGGATGGTTATCTCCTCTTCTGCTTTATGTGTCCTTAATAGCACAAAATGCTTGCAAAATAATTCGCTATTCATCATAATTGATTGCTTTCCCCCTAAATATTAATCCTCAGAGCCATCCCCGTGTGGGACCTGGGAGGTTTTCCTCTCTCAGAGGAGACCTTGCAGTGCCTTTCCCAAACATTTCTGCTGCAGTTTCTGTCTGCATTTCCCCCTGTTTGCTTTTTATTCCTCTCCCCCTACGAGCCTGCAAATAAAAATTAATTTCTGAGCGTGCTGCAAACAAAGCCTGGCCTGGCAAGGCCTCCAGTGGAGTTCTGGATGATGCTTTTAGTTCAAACAGCACTGCCCAGGCTGGGTTTAACAAATCCACCCCTCAGCATCTGCCAGGGGCTGCAGGGGGAGGTCACAGACTGAGCTGGAGCTTCCCAAAAATCCTCATTCCTGGCCAAGAATCACCTGCAGCAGCTGGGCTGGGGGGGGGGGGGGCAGAGAACATCCCAGGCTCAGAGGGGTGCAGATTCCCAGGAATATCCCAAATCTTCTCCCCAGGGAGGCAGAGAGCCCAGCACAGCCCTGGAGATGAGGAGGGACAGCAGCGAGTTATACTGGGAACCAAAATAATCCAAATTCATTATTCCAGCAGGGTCCTTGGATGGAAAAACCAGCAAAAATTCCCAGATGAGACACCCATTCCCAAATCCTCTCCCTGGGAAGGCAGAGAGCAGCTGGGTGGGCAGCTGAGCCCAGCACAGCCCTGGGAGATGGGGAGGGACAGGAAAAAGTCACACTGGGCACCAAAATAATCCAAATTCTTTATTCCAGCACCAGAATTCCCAGAATAAACACCCATTCCCAAATTCTCTCCCCAGGGAGGCAGAGAGCCCAGCACAGCTCTGGGAGATGGGGAGGGGTAACAACAAATCACACTGGGCACCAAAATAACCCAAATTCATCATTCCAGCACCAGAATTCCCAGATTAAACACCCACCCCCAACTTCTGCTCCAGGGAAATGCCAAAACTCCCCCAAAATCCTCATTCCCTGCCAAGAATCACCTGCAGCAGCTGGGCTGAGGGGGGACAGAGAACATCCCAAGCTCAGAGGAGTGCAGAATTCCAGGGAAATCCATCAGGGATCCCAAATCCTCTCCCCAGGGAGGCAGAGAGCAGCTGGGTGGGCAGCTGAGCCCAGCACAGCCCTGGGAGATGGGGAGGGACAGGAAAAAGTCACACTGGGCACCAAAATAATCCAAATTCTTCATTCCAGCAGCCAGAATTCCCAGATTAAACACTCATTCCCAAATTCTCTCCCCAGGGAGGCAGAGAGCCCAGCACAGCTCTGGGAGATGGGGAGGGGTAACAACAAATCACACTGGGCACCAAAATAATCCAAATTCATCATTCCAGCACCAGAATTCCCAGATTAAACATCCACCCCCACCTTCTGCTCCAGGGAAATGCCAAAACTCCCCCAAAATCCTCATTCCCTGCCAAAAATCACCTGCAGCAGCTGGGCTGAGGGGAGGGCAGGGATGAACTCACTCTGGGGTCACCAAAACTGGGAACAATCCCAGGGGTGGCAGAGAAATCCCTGCTAGGAACATTCCCATCCTGCAGGAACTCCTGACAGGAAAATTGCTTTAAAACAAAGCTTTAAAACATTAAAAAATTTTGCCCCTCGTTATCCACTGCTTCCCATTTATCCAGAATTTTTTCTTCTGAGCTCGTTTAGAACACCTGGTGCCCCTCGAGCTCGCTGGAGAGCATTTTGAAACCTAAATATTATCAGCTGCGTTGTTTTTATCACCTTTTGTCCCTCTTTCCTGGCCCTTGAAGTCTCCAGACTGTTTAATTAGCAGACCTGGAGTAAAACCCATTTATCTAAAGGCTCTTTAGAGCAGAGCGTTCTGCTGGCATCTGTTAACCACAAAATCTGGCCTCAGACTTTTTATTTCTGAGAGAAAAAATGAGAAGCTCTCTCTCAATGCACGGCAAAGAACCCAAAACAGAAGCAAGTCCAAACAAATAATCCTAAAATGGGCTCCAAAATGAGGTAATCAGCTCTAATGACCCAGAATTTCTCTTTTTCACATTAAAATGAGCAGCCTTAGGGAAGGAAAATTCAGATTTTTTTGGAGGGGATGGGTAGGAAAAGGATTGGAGGGGTTTTTCCCCAATTATTTTCCTTCCTAAGTGAGGAAAGGAGGTTTTTGGAGCAAAAAGTGAAGGGACAGTGAAGGAAAAACAGCGATTTAAAGCTTTTTTAATCCCTTCTCCTCCAGGTCTCTCAAGGAGTTTTTGCTGCTCACAGCAGCTCCCACCACAACGCAGCAAAGAGGTAAAAAATCCTAAAAAAAGCAAAATTTTTCACAAAATCCAAGGCAAACCAATCCTCCTGGCCTGGAGAAAGAGACACTCCTGAGTCCCAGGGGTTTGGAGCTGAGCTCAGCCACCCTGCTCGGCAGAGCCAGGAAACTGCTCCAGAAAGGGACAAATATTGAGATTTCTGTCAATTCCACGAACCAAACAGCAACAGAGATGCTTTCACTGCCTCCATCCAGAAGGTTTAGCTACAAATCCACATTTCCAGGATATCTGGCAGCAATCTGGAGGGAATAAAACTTCCCAGGGATATTTTGCAATTTCCACTTAAGCTCAGTCTGTCTTTATATTCACTGTCATCTCAACTGTGAATATATTTTATTTTTTCTCCCTCCCCCACCCAACTTTCCAATTTTATCCTCTCCCATCAGCCTGTCATTCCTGGGATAGGAGCTGGGGGATTTTTTTATTTATTCCTTTCTTAGGCAGGAACTTCACCTTAATGTGGTATAATAGAAAACATAACAGCCATTACTGGCTTGGGTGGCAAAGTTAATATTTCATTTTCAGGTGTTTTACATCCTGATGGCTTCCCACGAACATCAGAGGTAATTCTCACATTTTTCACTGGGAAATGTAATGGGCTGGAAAGACATTCCCGAGTTCTGCATTCTGAAAAAAAAAAAACAAAACCTGCAAAATGCAGCGGTGCTGCCTGTTTGGGGCAGAATTTCCGAGATTTATTTAGTTTATAATCACGTCGATCAGGGTGACAACAGAAGATTTTTTTCCCTTTTGTTTGCTCCCCACACCAAGGAGAGGGAGAGGAATGGCTGCATTTACACCCTGAGCCGATCTTTAGGGCAGTGGTGTGGAAAATTGCATTGATACTCCCTCGCTAAAATGATCAACTTTATTGAACAGCAGCAAAAGCTGCACATTTGCATCAGGCTTTTAAAGAGAAATCTTCATCTCCCCTCCCTGAGAAGTCAAACTACAACAATTTTACCTGGATCTTTCCCAAGGATTTAATTGGAGGCCAATTTATTTGTGGGGGCAGAGAAAAACTTATTGAGCGAGGGGGTGTAAAACTGGAGTTTAAAAAAAGTGGAGTTTTTAAAAATTGGAGTGTAAAACTGGAGGGAAATTGAGATTTGGAGGAGGGGATTTGGTGGTTTACAGGTGGGGTGTGGTCCTTTCAAAGCTGCCAGACTGAACTGAACTAAAAAGGAATTAAATTTAACTTGGTGGCAACCTGAGACTGAAGCAGGTGTGAAAATTCAGAGAGAATTCCGATTGCTGTGGTTGATGCATTGTTCACAGGGGTCCCAGGGATGAGGGAAGAGATGAGAAAGGTGACTCCATGTTCAGAAGGTTTGATTTATTGTTTTATGATATATATTACATTAAAACTATACTAAAAGAGCAGAAGAAAGGATTCCAGCAGAAGGCTGGCTGAGAATAGAGAAGGAATGAATGACAAAGGTTTGTCTGTGACCCAGACAGTCTGGACAGCTGGGCTGGGATTGGCCATTGATCAGAAACAACCACAGAGACCAATCCCAGCTCCACCTGCTGCACCCCACAGCAGCAGATAAGAATTGTTTGCAGTTTGTTCCTGAGGCCTCTCAGCTTCTCAGGAGGGAAAATCCCAAGGAAAGGATTTTTCATAAAACCAAGAGGTTTGGGTTTTTTGTTGATGGAATGATTCATTTCAGCTCCCTCTGTTAAACTGCATTTTCCTATGGTGGCCTCATGCCCCAGAGGAGGTTTTAGCTCCCAGATCTCAGCTCCTAGGCTTGGACTGGACTGGGAGATGGAATTCACATCCCATGGAATCCCAGGCTGGTTTGGGGTTGGAAGAATCCTTAAGAATGATTTTGTTCCATGGGCAGGTGTGGATGTGTTCTCAGGGGTCCCAGGGTGAGGGAAGAGATGAGAAAGGTGACTCCATGCTCAGAAGGCTGATTTATTATTTTATTATATAGATTATATTAAAAATATACAAAAAGAGCAGAAGAAAGGATTCCAGCAGAAGGCTGGCTGAGAATAGAAAAGGAATGAATGACAAAGGTTTGTCTGTGACCCAGACAGTCTGGACAGCTGGGCTGGGATTGGCCATTGATCAGAAACAACCACAGAGACCAATCCCAGCTCCACCTGCTGCACCCCACAGCAGCAGATAAGAATTGTTTGCAGTTTGTTCCTGAGGCCTCTCAGCTTCTCAGGAGGGAAAATCCTGAGGAAAGGATTTTTCATGGAACGTGTGGGTGACAGTGGTGAGCTCACCTTTTTGTGCAGGTGGTGTCCCCCCGACCAAACCAATGGGAAATGGGATTTCCAATTCATCACAACAAGGAAACAATCTAGGAAATTAATCAGTCACAGACAGAACCTAACAGCAGCTGAAGCATTTTTATTGCCAATATTTCAGGAAAAGATCTCATCCCTTATCACAGACTCGGGGCTTTTTAAAGGCCAAACAAGTTCCTTGTGGCAGCACTGACACCAGCTCTCCTTCTCCTGCATTTATTCCCTGTTTCCCAGCAGGGTTTCTGCTCCCCTCCGCCTTCTCCTCTAATGCTGCACATCAAGGTTTTAAGTTATTTATTTACAAATAATTCCACTTTCCTCTAAGCTTTTAATTCACCCTAATTAAAATCCTAACACTGGCAGGTTTGCCTTCAGTTTTTAAATGAAAAGAAAATTCTTGAATCACTCCAGAACAGCCTTTTCCTCCTTATCCCCACAGGGTTCTCCACTCAGGTAATCCTTAAAAAAAAAAAAAAAAAAAAATCACATGGTTTTGGCAATGCCTGAGCTCCAGAAAGTTCCCTTTCCTTCCGTGGATTTCATGGCATTTTTTCTGCCTGTGCCAGTTCAAATGATGCCTTTGGGCACTGGAGCTGGCCAGGCTGATGTCCGGGAGCCCTGGGGCTGGGCAGAGCTCCCATCCCATGGCAGAGCTCGTCTGTCCGGAGCTCTGGGGGCAGGGAAAAGCCCTCTTGGTGTAAATGGGGGGAAAGTGGTGAAAAAGGAGAAAAGGAGAGCTGCTGGAAAGGCACAGCACTGGCAGGGCTTGCACCTCCAGTCCCTGAGAGGGCCCCAGGGTGAGCAGGGAACACCAGGGACAGGAGCTGAGCCCGGGGAAGGTGACAGGAAATCCTCTGGTCACGATGCTGCAGGTTTCAGCTCTTCTATTTTTCAGATTCTGTGCTGGGTCAGGATGCAGAGAGAGCACAGAGCTCTGAGCAGGGGCTGCTGCTGAGCACCCACACTGGGAGACTGGGGACAGAGGGAAAGGAGGGGAGGGAAAGGAGGGGAGGGAAAGGAGGGGAGAGAGAAAGGAGGAGAGGGAAAGGAGGAGAGGGAAAGGAGGAGAGGGAGAAAGAAGAGAGAAAGAAGAGAGAAAAAGAAGAGAGAAAAAGAAGAGAAAGGAGAGAAAGAAGAGAGAAAAAGAAGAGAAAGGAGAGAAAGAAGAGAGAAAGAAGAGAAAAAGAAGAGAGAAAGAAGAGAGAAAGAAGAGAGAAAGAAGAGAAAAAGAAGAGAAAAAGAAGAGAAAAAGAAGAGAAAAAGAAGAGAAAAAGAAGAGAAAAAGAAGAGAAAAAGAAGAGAAAAAGAAGAGAAAAAGAAGAGAAAAAGAAGAGAAAAAGAAGAGAAAAAGAAGAGAAAAAGAAGAGAAAAAGAAGAGAAAAAGAAGAGAAAAAGAAGAGAAAAAGAAGAGAAAAAGAAGAGAAAAAGAAGAGAGAAGAGAGAGAAAGAAGAGAGAGAAAGAAGAGAGAGAAAGAAGAGAAAAAGAAGAGAAAAAGAAGAGAGAGAAAGAAGAAAGAAGAGAGAAAGAAGAGAGAGAAAGAAGAGAGAGAAAGAAGAGAGAGAAAGAAGAGAGAGAAAGAAGAGAGAGAAAGAAGAGAGAGAAAGAAGAGAGAGAAAGAAGAGAGAGAAAGAAGAGAGAGAAAGAAGAGAGAGAAAGAAGAGAAAAAGAAAGAAGAGAAAAAGAAAGAAGAGAAAAAGAAAGAAGAGAAAAAGAAAGAAGAGAAAAAGAAAGAAGAGAAAAAGAAAGAAGAGAAAAAGAAAGAAGAGAAAAAGAAGAGAGAAGAATTCTGTGCTGGCCTCCAAAGCAGCAGCGATGGACAGCAGGCTCCAGCTGAGCCCTGCCCTGGTCTGCAGCTTGCTCAGGTGCACAGAACCCTTTTGGGACAATCCCTCAGCAGGCTCTTGTTGAGCATCTCTGATTCTGACCTTGGGGGCAGCAGAAGGGCTCAAACCCTGCAGCACCTCCAGCTGTAAGGAGGCAAACCCGCTGTTCCTGCTGCCCTGAAGAGCTTCCAGCTCCTTCCTGCCTCAAAATCCACATGAATCCACACCTCCAAGCCTTTTGGTCACTAAAAATCCACATGAATCCACACCCCCAAGCCTTTTGGTCACTAAAAATCCACATGAATCCATACCCCCAAGCCTTTTGGTCACTAAAAATCCACATGAATCCACACCCCCAAGCCTTTTGGTCACTTGTCAGCATCAGAAGGCAGGAGAGCCCTGGGGGGCTGTTCAGGTTCCCCCCAGTTTTACTTTTTAAAGGAATTCCTGCCCTTTGCCAGCTGCACTCGCCATTCTGGGCTTCAAAGCGATTCCAACGCACTTTATTAAAAAATTGTCATCAAGGAAAGCCCTCAGACCTGGGGGCACAGGGAATTCATAACATCAGTGACAAGTTCTTATTTCTGCAGTCTCTCATCTCGGGCCGTGTTGCCCACGGGGCTGACAGCAGCTCTCTGCCGTGTACATATATTTTCATTTAATCACTGCTGAAAAGCAGCAAGGCTTTTCACACACTTTTAATGAAAACCATTCCTTCTGGTGGCCAGCCAGGCACCATCCCTTCATCTCCCCTTGCTTCCAAGGGCAGGGAGTGCAGTGCCAGAATTCTGGAGAGGCTGAGCCAGCCTAGGCCTTCTCACCCCAAGGGCGTCACAAAAAAATCCAAATTTCATAGAAAATCCTGCTCCTGAGGCAGCACAGATAAATTCTTGATAAAGGATTTAAATTTAATTAAAGAATTCTTTATTCTTGATAGAGAAATACATTGCTGCTGCTGGGATGTGGCTGGGGGTGGTCAGAGGGACCCCAGCTCTGCCAGCTGAGCCCCCAGAGTGACCCCTCCTCATTTTAGACATTTCATCCAGGGCTGCTCATGCCTCACCTCTCAGGACAGGACAAAATCCCAAAATGTCCCAGTGGGTTCCTGGTGCCTGTTGAGTTCTGGATCTGGATTTTGGCAGGAGCTGATTCCCATTTCAGCTGCCCAGGACCATCCCAGGGATTGTTCCATTCTGGCACCTCCTTCTCCAAGGACCCTGCCTCTCTCACCCTGTGCATACAAACCCCCTTTATATTTTTATATTAAAAATATATTTCTGTGTATCCTTAAAAATATATTTCTATTTTATATGTATAATATATCTTTTATATGTTTATATTTTACATGTGTACTATATCTTTTATATATTTATATTTTATATATAATGTACCTTTTAAAATAAATTTCTAATTTATATATTCATATTATATATTTATATAAAATATTAAAAATATAAAATATATAAAAGATATCGTTTTTAAATTAAAAGAAAATTCTTGAATCACTCCAGAACAGCCTTTTTCTCCTTATCCCCACAGGAAATCCTTAAAAAAAATCACAGGGGGAAAATCTTTGCTGCTATAAACTGGAATTCCTTTATTCAGCAATCTGTCCTCTGTTTGCAAGATATTTCTGCTCATCCATCCAATAAGTGATGGCAATGGTGAATCCAAAATCTTTATTTTGGGTTTATCAGGCTGTGCTGGGTCAGACCCCTGTTCCCTCCAATCCACTGTCCTGTTTTCTCCAAATAAATTTCCCCAGGAAATGGGGGAGAAGAACAAAAGGAAATTCAAGCTTCCCCTGATCTCTGGGCATCGATTCATCTGACCATAATTGTGAGGGGAATTGCATTACAATTATTGAAGCTCCAGCTAAGACTTGGACCATTGAGCATCAGCTCAGCCAAATTATTTCTGCTCCTGTCCAGCTCCGTGTGCCACCGTTTGCTGAGGGAAACAATCCCAAATTCAGCAGCTCTGAAGGTTTTGGGAACATTCCCTGGCCCAAAGGGCAGCCCTGGAGCCAGGGAAAAAAAAACCATCTCCTGGGGTTAAACCACTGTCAGCCCCCACCCAAATATTGTACAGCTTCATGCCTGACAGAAATGACCAAAAAAGCCTGGAATGTCCTTGCAAGTGACACTGCAGGAGACAGGGAAAGCAGCAGGGACCCGAGCCAAAACACTGACCAAATGTTTCCACTTTGTGGCAGGAAACAAAAATAAGTGTTGACAAATAAAAGCACAAGAGCTGGGCTGGGCAGGAGATTCTTCAGCGTTTCCCTGTCTGGGTTTTGCTTTCTAATGTTGACACATGCAGAAAGCAAACAAACAAAAATCAGAAATCCTCCCTGCTGTGCCTGGAGCTGGGAACACATCCCAGAGCCATGGAAGGTGCCAGCCCTTGCAGCAGGCTTGGCTGGCACCAGCGGGGACACTGGGGACACTGGGGACAAGGCAGAGCTCTGCAGGGTCACCCTGACACCTCCAGGACCCCCTTGTCACACCAGGGACACTGGGGACACTGGGACAAGGCAGAGCTCTGCAGGGTCACCCTGACCCCTCCAAGAGCCACTTGTCACACCAGGGACACTTGGGGACATTGGGGACAAGGCAGAGAGCACTGCAGGGTCACCCTGACACCTCCAGGACCCCGTTGTCACACCAGGGACACTGGGGACACTGGGGACACAGCAGAGAGCTCTGCAGGGTCACCCTGACCCCTCCCGGACCCCGTTGTCACACCAGGGACACTGGGGACACTGGGGACACTGGGACAAGGCAGAGAGCACTGCAGGGTGACCCTGACACCTCCAGGAGCCCCTTGTCACACCAGAGACACTTGGGGACGCCAGGGACACTGGGACAAGGCAGAGCACTGCAGGGTGACCCTGACCCCTCCAGAAGCCCCTTGTCACTGCTGGCACCAGGCAGGGCTGGAAGGGGACAAGGGGTGCCACCTGCCCTGCTGTGGCTGGGGACAGGGTGACCTCGCTGTGCCCTGGGGCAGTCAGGTCAGGTCCCTCTGGCCCAAATTTGACTCCGGTGGCACAAGCAGGAGCACAAAGAGCTGCGGTCACCCTGGGCAGGGGGACAAACCCCTGGCAATGACAGTGGGGCTGCCTTCAGCCCGCCTGAGCTGGGGCTCCCCAGAGAACCATGATGGGACACAAAAATGGGTCCTTTTCCCCCAAACCACTCCACTCTTGGGACACCACGCCAAGAAGGGCCCCCACGATGATTTCCCCATTTTCCAGAATTCTCTTCCCCACACCCACAGCAGGTGGATCCATGCTCTGCTCAAAACTCCTTAAAATGCCCCCAGAGCAGGGGAAGGTGTTAATGTGAGCTCATTATCCAGCCTGGCTCCCCAGGTAACCAAGAGGAGGAGGTGAGGAGCAATCCCACCCCAAAGCAGAACCTTCCTCTCCTGTCCTTCCCCTCCTAAGTCAGGTAGATCCCAGCAATCAGAGCAGGGGTGTAAAAATACTGAATTTCAATCCAAAATGTTCATCTGGGCCATGGATTTGGGCAATTCAGAGGGACAAGAGCTGTCCCTCACCCTCCGTGCAGGGCAGGGCTGAGGGGGAAGGGTTCAGACTCCAGTCTGGCAAAGTGAGATTGCTTTTGGCTGCAAGCACAGTAAAACATTTGCAGAACCAGCACAGCCACCCCGAGCTGCCATCTGACTGTCTGGGGGGAACTGGGACAGCAGGACAGGGAGAGGAGAGGATGAGCAGCAGCTCTTCCTCCTCACAGCGGGCTCCAGCCCAGTCTGAGGGGGGAGTTTGTGGGGCTGCTGGAGCTTTAGACCACCAGGAATAAAACTGTGGGCCCAGAAATCAGCCCTGGGGGTGTGGTGTGATGGGCTGTGCTATCTGACAGCTTTCCTTTCCAGGAGGAACACATCCAGCCACCCCATTCCACAGGTAATTCCACGTTTTAGCAGGATAACGACACCTGCAGCCTCTCCCTCAGCACAGCCCCTCCCCGAGCACCCAAACCTGTGCGAGCCCAGCCCTGGAGCCCTCCTGTGCTGGGCTGAACACGGCTGGAGGGAGCTAATGGTGCAGAAGGGATGGATACAGACACGGCTTATGTAAGGCTCATTTCTCGAGGAAACTCGGCTAAAAACAGCACTGAGGAGCTGTGTGGCCTTCCACATGCTCTGAGGTTCAATCAAGCCTGCCATAAAACATCCCTGGAACCCTTTTTCCTTCCCCAGGCTCGGCAGCACCACAGCCCCTGCCTCTGCAGCCCTCCTCTCCAGGAGGAAAACATCTGGAGTGGAGAAACGATTCCCTGACGCCTCCCAAAGGACACTGCGACAGCAGCTCTTTATCCCAGAATAAAAACCCTCTCCAAAGTAATTAGCATTCCTCCAAAGTGGAGTAATTACTCTCCAGTGAAGTCACTTGTGCTCCAGAGGAGCGTGGCCGCGCTGTTCCGGAGGGAGCAGCCGATTCTGCGGGAGCTCTCTGTCACCCCACGGAATGCCGAGCAGCAAATTCCCCCTGGGAGGGAGGGCAAATGGAATTGGGGAGCCAGCAACGGAATTGGGGAGCCTGTAATGGAATTGGGGAGCCTGTAATGGAATTGGGGAGCCTGTGATGGAATTGGGGAGCCGGCAACGGAATTGGGGAGCCAGCAATGGAACTGGGGAGCCGGCAACGGAATTGGGGAGCCGGCAACGGAATTGGGGAGCCTGCCATGGAATTGGGGAGCCTGCCATGGAATTGGGGAGCCGGCAATGGAATTGGGGAGTTGGCAACGGAATTGGGGAGCCGGCAACGGAATTGGGGAGTTGGCAACGGAATTGGGGAGCCGGCAACGGAATTGGGGAGACAGCAATGGAACTGGGGAGCTGGCAATGGAATTGGGGAGTTGGCAACGGAATTGGGGAGCCGGCAACGGAATTGGGGAGACAGCAATGGAACTGGGGAGCTGGCAATGGAATTGGGGAGACAGCAATGGAACTGGGGAGCTGGCAATGGAATTGGGGAGTTGGCAACGGAATTGGGGAGCCGGCAATGGAACTGGGGAGCCTGTAATGGAATTGGGGAGCCGGCAATGGAATTGGGGAACGAAAGCTCTCCAGGAGATGTTGGAGCCCATTTCAGCCACAGAATCCCAGAATGGTGAGGTTGGAAGAGACCTCTAAGACCATCCAGTCCAACCTGTGCCCTGACACCTCAACCAGACTGTAGCACCAAGTGCCATGGCCAGTCTTCTTTTAAACACCTCCAGAGATGGTGATTCCACCACCTCCCTGGGAAGAGCATCCAGTGCTTTATTATTCCTTCAGTGAAAGATTTCTTCCTCATATCCAACCTGTCCCTTCCCTGCTGTAGCTGGAGACTGTGTCCTTCTGTTCTGTCAGTTGCCATCCACCACTTTCAAGGAAAATTCATTTTTCTGCTGTTTTATAACTGCTGGCGGGAATTCAAGGAGAAAGGTCAAATTCTTTCCCTGCCCCTAAAGAAGAGACAACAGCTGGGCCCAGCTCAGAGAGCACCCAGAGGGAAGAGGATTTTTATGGACTCCCAACCATGCCCAGAGCCTCAGAAGAGCAGAATTTTACGAGGCTCCAGAGACTCCAGCATAAATCAGAGAGCTGAAGGAAAGCTGGCTGGGACTCTGCAGCTCCTGGAACTGCTTGTTCTCCAATGAAAGGACACGAAAGACAAGTGATTCCTGAGCACACAGCTCTGTGTGCAGAACAGCCACACCACGGGCTCACAGGAGCTGGGACAGCCTCTCCCTGCCAAAAAACCCCAAATCAGTGAGGGCAGAAGGGTTAACACAGAGCAAAACGGCCTGGGATGATTTTCCTCTGGGCTGGGTGTGTGCTGAAACGTCCTGATCTATCTTTGGAGCTCCTCAGCATATTTGCTCAGCTGATTTGCATAGGCAAATATAAACTGCGCTCTCAAAAAACTGCTCAAGCAGAGTCGGGAGCAAATTAAACACTCGGGCTGAGGGGGAGGGAGAGGGAGTGGAGGAAAGTTGTAGCTCTCGTGTGCTCTGCTCCTGGAGCTGATCTGAAAGCAGAGAGACTTGCAAACATCAGGTTCTGGGGGAAAACATGACAGGAGAGGCAGGCTCGGGGAAGGAGATGCACGAGTGGTTTATTCCTGCTTGGGTCCCAGCTCAAGTGGAAAGCTGCAGCTGTCAGCACTGACAGGGACTGCATCTCCCTGAGAGAGGATCAGGGGATGCTTTAGGTGACCCCCAAGTCCCACCAGCCCCACTTTTCCATGACCAAACCTCTCCTGTGAGCTCAAGATGGGAGGAAAAGAGGAAAAATAGAAAAGCTGATGGTGCTGATTCCTCCTTGTGCTGCAGAGGAACCATGAAACCTCAGCCCTGAAGAGGGGCTGCATTTAAAACCCAAATTTCCTCCTGGTCTTCCCTCACCCAACCCAGAAAACACAAATGTGAATGAGGTCTGCCTAAGAACAACCTTCAGGATGGTCCTGTGCAAAAAGCTCCATCTGAGCTTCCCAAGGGTGGGAGGTGCTGTCACCAAGCCCTCCCAGACCCTTGGCTGTGATCCAGCAGCCCCCAAACCCCCTCTGGAGCAGACCCAGACCCAAATTCTCCCTTTCACCCATGAGATTCCAGCCAAGATATCCACGGAGGCTTTGGAGTGACAGCAGGGAACGGGAGGAGACAACCCTGGGCCTCTCCTGATGAATTTTTGACTTCATTTTGCAATTTCCCCTCCCTCAGGTGTCCCCAGGGCTGGAGGGACATCCCACCAGTGTCACACAGCCTCTGCCAGCCCAGCTCCAGGAAAACCCCAAGCCAAGGTTTATCCTGGCTGAAGGATGACCCAAACCCTGGATTTGCAGCTCCCAGCTGGGCACAGCTGAGTGGGCATGGTTGGCACCTCCCAGGGCACCTGCAAACACGGCTGGACCTGGGCAGTGCTGAATTAGGTTGAAATTGTGGTAATTTGGATCATCCCTCTCCAAGAGGGATTTTTCCCAGCAGTTTGAAATCCCGACCCTTCCCAAAGCTGCCTCTGCTCTTGCCTCACAACGGGAAATAAAACCCAAAAAGAATTGGTGTGCCCGGGGGAATTTGGGCACATCAGGGACCCAACAATTCCCTGCTGCTGCCTTTGATCTGCTGAAGAATTCCTGCCAGGCCAGGGAGCACCTCGGGCTCATTTTGCAGGGAATTCGTGGGGAATCCTGGAGCTGAGCAGCACAAAGGATCCTCAAGCCCTTCCAGAGGAGCAGAGTGAGGAATCCTTTTTGTTCTGGCCATGTAACATTAGGAAACCTGTCAGCTTCCATTCCCCTTGATGACTCTGGTAAATCTCCCTGTCTTTTTGTCTATTCCTGGCTTTTCTTTCCTTTCTTTTATTGTTTTTGGGTTTTTTTTTTCTCTCTCCCTGAGAAGTTGATGTGAAAAATGAGAAGCAGGAATTGCATTGTCAGGCAGAAACACACACATGTAATGAATTGTAAGCTGCTTGACCCTTCCTGGGTATTGATTCTGCTCTTTAAGCCTGGGCTGCTTTGCAGGAGCTGATAAAAGGCAAAAAAAGAAATCTGCCAAATAAAAATTGAACCCAGGATTTTCTTATTTGAAGCTGAAGCTTGTCACGGGCAGAGCTGCCTGAAACACCATAATGCACTGCAATTTCTTCACTCTCCCCAAACACCATTTTCTGTGTGCACGAGAAACTTGCCTGCTTTCATTTATCACACTTTCTTATCAGCAGGGAAAATGTAAATAATTGAGGGGAAAAAAAAAAAAAACAAAACAAAAAAAAAAAAAAACCAAAAAAACCCACAACCCAGGATTCTAAAAAAAAAGTGTTTTGTTTTCTGGGATCCCATCTCCCATCAAAACCTTAAAGATGCTCATGAAATATTTCCACACACCAAAGAAGCATTTTTATGAGAAGACATATTTCGTGGCGAGCTAAAAAATATAAAAAATTTGCATTTCTCCAACAGCTGCAGTAAATCCTTATCTCGCAGGGATGCTGAGAGAGGAACACTAAGCTTTAAGCAGTTTTAGAAACACATTTTCAGCTGGCATAAATCATCTTATTTCCACCAAAACAGCAGCTTTTGAGCCCAAATTCTGCTCCAGAAAGGAGTTCCAGGTGACAATTTGGCCCCCTTATTTTGCAGAAAAAAAGGGAAGTTTTATAAGGGAAGTTTTACTTTCCTAACTTGAAGCAAGCAGTGTTTTAAATCACCCTGGATGAACCCAGCAGCTCACACTTCAACCTGTCAGAGTTTCCATCAGTTATTCCCAAGAATTCCAAATGATTTGGAGCAGGGGAGGGAGCATTCCCGGACCTCCTGTTTGATGGATGGGGATTGCAGGTGCTCAAAGAAAATAAAGGTCCTCAAAAGAAAATAAAGGGCCTCAAAAGAAAAGCCTTTCCAGGGAATTTTCCACGCACAGAAACATCACTTGCCCCCACAAACCCATCAGGCCAGATGGAAAAAAAAAAAAAAAATCAAACAAAAAAACCCCAAAAACCCCAAAAATCAAAAACAGCAACGAAGAAGCAGCTCTTTAAATCTTTTTTAGCACAGTGGGGAAACCATGAACCCTCAACTGCTCCAAAAATCAGCTGCTCCCAGGGAGATTTTCAGCTTTTTGCTCTGCTGTGTGTGGCAGCTTTCCCCTTTTTTTTTTTTTTTAGCAGATACTCATATTTTACCAGTCTTTCAGAGGTAAATCTCGATATTTCCAGGGTATCTAGAGGTGCAAAATCCTCCTTAGGCACTCACATTTATCCACTAAAACTGTGGCTCTCCTCACTAATCCTTTAGAGAACCCGGTGTGAGGATAAAATTCCTGGTTTTGGTAAATTCAGGGCAGGAATAATTAATAATCGCCCCACAATTAGGGAGAGCAGCCAAGTTTCCCTGGTAATTCCCCAGAAATGAGGTGCAAATGGAGATCCCTGGCACAGGCAGGGGCAGGAGCAGCAGGTGACAAAAGGCAGGACAGGGGACCTGGGGAGACCTCGGGAATGGGGAAAAACCTCGGGAACTTGGGGGGAAACACCTCGGGAACTTGGGGGGGTGAAAACCTTGGGAATGGGGAAAAAACCTCGGGATTTTGGGGGAAAAACCTCGGGAACTTGGGGGAGGAAAAACTCAGGAATGGGGGAAAAGCCTCGGGAACTTGGGGGGGAAAAAACCTCTGGAACTTAGGGAAGAAAAGCTCGGGAACTTGGGGGCGTGGAAACCTTGGGAATGGGGGAAAAACCTCGGGATTTTGGGGGGGAAACCTCGGGAACTTGGGGGAAGAAAAATTCAGGAATGGGGGGAGAAAAAGCTCGGGAACTTGGGAAGAAAAAACTTGGGAACTTAGGGGGGAAAACCTCGGGAACTTGGGGGAGGAAAAAACTCGGGAACTTGGAGGGGTGAAAACCTTGGGAATGGGGGAAAAACCTCGGGATTTTGGGGGGGAAACCTCGGGAACTTGGGGGCATGGAAACCTTGGGAATGGGGGAAAAACCTCGGGATTTTGGGGGGGAAACCTCGGGAACTTGGGGGAGGAAAAAACTCGGGAACTTGGGGGAGGAAAAAACTCGGGAACTTGGGGGAGGAAAAAACTCGGGAACTTGGGGGAGGAAAAAACTCGGGAACTTGGAGGGGTGAAAACCTTGGGAATGGGGGAAAAACCTCGGGATTTTGGGGGGGAAACCTCAGAAACTTGGGGGAAGAAAACCTCAGGAATGGGGGGAGAAAAAGCTTGGGAACTTGGGAAGAAAAAACTTGGGAACTTAGGGGGGAAAACCTCGGGAATGGGGGAAAAACCTCGGGAACTTGGTGGGGAAAAACTCAGAAATGGGGGGAGAAAAAACTCGGGAACTTGGAGGGAAAAATCTGGGGAATGGGGGAAAAACTTGGGGGGGAAAAACTCGGGAACTTGGGGGGGGAAAAACTTGGGGGGGAAAAACTTGGGGGGGAAAAACCTCGGGAACTTGGGGGAGAAAAACTCAGAAATGGGGGGAGAAAAAACTCAGGAACTTGGGGGGGAAAAACTCAGGAATGGGGGTAAAAACCTCGTGAACTTGGGGAAGAAAAAACCTCGGGAACTTGGTTGGGGGAAAAACCTCGGGAACTTGGTGTGGGGGAAAACCTCGGGAATGGGACCTGGGCTGGAACCTTGGGACTGATCTGAGCCACGCAGAGTGACTGAGGTGCTGCCAGGGAATCCCAGAACTCCTTTTTTATGTTTTCACCCCCCAAAAGTCACCAATCTCTTCCCTGTGACAGCCTAGCTGCTCCCAGCACTCCCAGAAAGCTGCTCTGGGATGCCCTGCAGGTGTCTGACCTTCCTGAGCAGCACAGGGACACCTGCAAATGCCAAACTAACAGCTGGGCACTTCTGGATGGATTTTAGGAGCTCCCCTTGATGCTCCTCAGGCCTCCAGTGACCCAGCCTGAAATGATCTCATCCACCACTGACAAATCCAGGGAGGGGCTGCACTGACCCCGAGTTTTCCCTAATTTTCTTTGTCCTTTCCTCAGTACAGCCCCAAGACACGCTGAAAACATCTTAAAAACCCCTCAGTAAACAGCCCAAGAGAGAGAAAAGTGCTGTGTCGACATTGCTGGGCCAGGAGGAGGAGGAGGAGGCAGAGCTGGAGATGAATTACAGAGCAGCTGCTGCCTCACTGACAGATCTCACTGCTCTTTCAAACACACTCTTCTCCCCAAAAGAGATTTTTCCTCCTTCCTCTGCCACTCCAGGCTGGAGGGAGGCTCAAAAAAAGCAACAATGAAGTTTTCCTACCTCATTCTGCAGCTCTGAGGGCGAGGGAGGCAGAGCAGAGCAGGTGGAAAAATCAGCTGGCACCTACAGCCACAGCGAGGTGCAACTGTCAATTGAAAATGTGCTAAAAAAACCCAAATAAACAAAAAAAACAATGAAAAGCTCCAGCAGAGCAGCCCAAAAGGTGAGCAGGGGCTGGAGCTGCTCAGTAAAGCTCCTGCAGAGGTGGTGATGGGGATTTGGGGACGTTGGGTCTAGCTGAAACACCTGGGGAGGGGATTGGGGACACCTGGGATTGGTGACACCTGGGGAGGGAATTGGTGACACTTGGAGAGAGAATTGGTGACACCTGAAGAATTGGTGACACCTGGGGCAGGAATTGGGGACACATGGAGAAGGAATTGGTGACACCTGAAGAATTGGTGACACCTGGGGAGGGAATTGGTGACATCTGTGAAAGGAATTGGTGACACCTGGAGAGGGAATTGGTGACACCTGGGATTGGTGACACCTGGGGAGGGAATTGGTGACACCTGGGGCAGGAATTGGTGACACCTGGGGAGGGAATTGGTGACACCTGGGGAGGGAATTGGTGACACCTGGGGAGTGAACTGGTGACACCTGGAGAAGGAATTGGTGATACCTGGGATTGGTGACACCTGGGGCAGGAATTGGTGACACCTGGGGAGGGAATTGGGGACACCTGGAGAGAGAATTGGTGACACCTGGGGAGTGAACTGGTGACACCTGGAGAAGGAATTGGTGATACCTGGGATTGGTGACACCTGGGGCAGGAATTGGTGACACCTGGGGCAGGAATTGGTGACACCTGGGGAGGGCGTTGGTGACACCTGGGGCAGGAGCCCTAAAAGTGGTTTGGTTGCCCCCAGTCCCACCTGCTCCGATGCCACCGAGGCCCGGAGGGTTGGTGGCAGCTGTTGGTGATTTTTAACAAAGTAAATGAATATTGAGGATGGGAGGAAATGCCTCCCCAAGGGAAAGCCTGGGGTGAAAACTTAACTGGAATTGTCCAGTTAGTGGGATCAGCTGCAGGGCCAGGGACTCCTCACACACTGAACCTCCCTGGAACAGCCCAGGGCAACTTGCCACCCTCACATCCTCTGGAAAATCCCCTGGCCCAGGATTCTTCTCCTGGGAGGCTGAGAAGCCTCAGGGAAAACTGAAAACAGGAATTACCTGATTGCTGCTCCTGTGTTTGCTGCTTTGGGATGTGGTTGGAGATTGTTTACCCACTGGTCATGGTTTGATTGGTTTCATGGGAATTGTTTTGACTCTTTGGGCAATCATGGTCAGACTGTGTCAGACTCTGGAGAGAGTCAGGAGTTTTTCATTATTAACTTTTAGCCTTCTGTCTGTGTCCTTTCTGTATTCTTTAATATAGCATAATGCAATATAATGTAATATAATGTAATATAATGTAATATAATGTAATGCTGTAATATAATATAATGTAATGTTATAATATAATACAATGTAATATAATATGATATGATATCATATCATATGATATAATAATATAATATAATGTAATATAATGTAATATAATGTAATATATTGTAATATAATATAATGTAATATAATGTAATATATTGTAATATAATATAATGTAATATAATGTAATATAATGTAATATAATGTATATAATATAATGTAATATAATGTAATATAATGTAATATAATGTAATATAATGTAATATAATGTAATATATTGTAATACAATAGAATGTAATAGAATGTAATATAATATAATATCATATAATGTAATACAATGCAATACAATACAATGCAACACAATACAATATAATACAATACAATATAATAAAAATATAATACAATATAATACAATAAAATTCAATACAATACAATATAATATAATATGATACAATACAATACAATATAATAAAAATATAATACAATATAATACAATAAAATGCAATGCAATACAATATAATTATGATATAACACTTCTGAGAACATGGAGTCAGTTTCATCATTCCTCCCTGCCGCAGGGCTCTCAGGAAATCCCACAGTAACTCCTCAGGTATCCTCCAGAACTCCCCAGTCCCTGCCCAGCTCCCTTTGACAGCTCACCAGAGGAGCTCGGATGGATTTCTGTGTTTGTCTCCAGAAGTTCCTGTTTCACACTGGGGTGTGCAGAGTGGATGAAGTTTCCTTTTCAAGATCCCTCTTTGCCAAGCTGACTCCCAGCCATCCCTGGGGACCAGCCACAGTTATTATCCAAATGACACCGTGGTGCAGATGCTCAGGAGCTTGAAATTCCCCATCTGTTAATACTCATTAACAGGACTTGAAATTCCTTGATTCCGACCGAAAATACCTGAGGAAACACAGGTTTGGGTTAAAAAGTGAGTTGGGCTGGCTGAATTCCTGAATTACAAATTCAAAATTGGCCCCTAGACCTGAGCCTCAGCCGAGCTTTAGTCCAGGCCCAGCTTTTGATCTGGAGAGAGGCAGAGAAGGGCCTCAAGGTCTAAAAACCAGTGGTGAGGGAATCAAGGGAGAAGCTTTTTGCTGATCACATGGAAAATAACATCAAAGCCCAACAATAAAGTGAATTTATTAAGTTGCACCCCCCTCCAAAAAAAAAAAAAGTTTATTTTAAAATCAATCAGTATTGAACCTCCATAACAAAGGAATCATAAACTCCTGGCAGATAATGAACTTGGGCTGAGCACAGCTGCTCCTCTGCAGGCAGCACAGAGACCCCTGGGCTGCTCAGTCCTCCCCTGCTCCACTGAGAGCAGCTCAGGCTCTGCAGCTGAGCACAGAATCTGCCCAGGGCAGGAAATCTCCCTCTGAGCCAGGCACCCCTGTTGCAGGGTGATTTCAGGGTTTACCCCAGAACCTGGGTCCCTCCCCTGAGGATTCCCTCCCAGGTGTGTCAGCCACCTCTCCTTTCCCCTCCCAGCACTGTCTGTCAGTCCTGGCATTCCAGAAGGGATTGGCAGATCCAAAGGATGCCCTCCACCCCCTGGGGGGGCACTGGGCCATCCAGGTGTCCTTTGTCCCCTGAGACCTCCCCTCCTGTACCTGGCTGGTGGCTCCCTGTCCCTTCCCTGCCCTCTCCCTGGGGTTAAAAGGAGCAGCACCCACGGGGTCAGGAGTTCTGCTGGAGCTGGGGCTGGGTTCAGAGGCTGTGGGCCAGAACAAAGCTCTGGATCCAAACCCTCCATCAGAACCGACTCCTCTCCTTCCCCATCGCCCTAAAGCTTCTCCACAGAGGGAAACCTGAGGAGCAGCCCCTGTGATGGGGGGAAGCTCTCCATCCCGCAGCCACCAGAGCTCCTGCAGGCCTGGACTTGTCCCCACGTGCCCAGCTGCAGCACCCAGCCAGCCAAAAGTGTCTGTGGGGTGAAACACCACACAGCCATGGCCAAAAGTGTCTGTGGGGTGAAACACCACACAGCCATGGCCAAAAGTGTCTGTGGGGTGAAACAGCACACAGCCATGGCCAAAAGTGTCTGTGGGTGGAACATCACACAGCCATGGCCAAAAGTGTTTTTGGGGTGAAACACCACACAGCCATGGCCAAAAGTGTCTGTGGGGTGAAACACCACACAGCCATGGCCAAAAGTGTCTGTGGGGTGAAACACCACACAGCCATGGCCAAAAGTGTCCCTGGGGTGAAACACTACACACCCAGCCAGCCAAAAGTGTTTTTGGGGTGAAACACCACCCAGCCATGGCCAAAAGTGTCTGTGGGGTGAAACACCACACAGCCATGGCCAAAAGTGTCTGTGGGGTGAAACACCACACAGCCATGGCCAAAAGTGTCTGTGGGGTGGAACACCACACACCCAGTGTTTGTTCAGCAGCTGTGCCTCGGAGCCCCCAGCTGTACAAGGCATGGAATGACATTCCTGCTGCTCATCCCTCACCTGCTGCCCCTCCGGGCACCCCTGGGTGCCTGCCCAGCACCCTGAGCCACGGGCACGGTGTAGAATTTAAAGAAAACCCTCAATATTATCTATACAAAACATGAGTTATCCCTATAAGGCACCAGAACACCCCCAGGGTGGTCAAAACCCCACAGCCCCACGGCTGAATGTCACCTGAAGACACCTGAATGTCACCTGGATGACAGACCTGAGACTGTCCTGTCTCCTCAGCATCCCCAGCAGGCAGTGCCTCGCTAAAACTTAATCACTCTTATCAGGGAAATGGATCAAAACTTGGGGAATGGCTCTCCTCAGACTCAGCAGTGAGATATCTTTTAGAGAACGGGTTTGGAAATGCTCCTAATGATACAATTAAGGGATCAAGAACAAGTTAAGCTGGACTTAAATGGCTCTGAAGCAGCATCAGATGCATTAAGGCATCAGAATAATTCTGCACTGCGGCATCCTCGAGAGGTTCTGGCACACAGGGCCGGGCTCTGTCTGGTCAGGGTTTTAAATCAGGGCTGAAACTCCCTCAGCCAGGGATTTCACACCCTGTCAGGATCTCCACAAGTCGCTGCCACTGTGGCTTCAGTGGCCACAAAGCTTTCACCCTCATTGGCAGGCCCCACAAATCCACCAGCAGCAGCGTGGCAAATTAAAGCCTGATATTAGTGAGCTTTGCTTTCCTTAATCCCTCTGAAAGATCCTTTCAAAGGACCTCAGGCATGAAATTCTTGGTTTAAACCAATCCTGGAATTTTTCAGCCTGCACCAAGCAGGGTGAGAGTTCAATCATCCCATAAAGATAAAAGGTTTTGTGTGGGGAACTTGGTGAAATTGTTCAGGAAAGATGAGCAATATTGGCTGCCTTCATTTGTGGGGTGCTGGAATTTAAGAAAACTGGGATTAAACCTCAAAATCTGAGGCATCCCAAATTCCTCTGCTCCTCCCAAAGCTCCTCTCTCCAAGAGCATTGAACACCCAGCATTTGGAGACCAGAGTGATTCAGAAATTGCCCCCATTTTTCATCTCTCTGATTCCTGAGCATAAGTCACATCCTGATTGAGGAGCGGATCAGATCTCAAATTATTTGTGTTTTTTTCCCTGATTGAGGGTGCATTTGTGGTGAAAGGAGTGCTGTGTGTTTTATTTACAATGCCATGCCTGGCTCTGAGATTGCCCAAACCCAGTGATAAATTCCTGCTTTGTTCTCCTCACAGCATTTTCCTGCCTCTTTAGTGGGAGCTTTATGACTTTTTTTTTTTGGTGCAATATGAATTCTCCAGCCTATACCTATGTATTCTTTTAATAATAAATACAATGTTTACAAGAATAAAACCTCCATCCCAGACAGAATTATGAGCCTGCACAGGGATGGCAGAGCCAGAGGCTCCCAGCTCTTCCCAGGAGTGAGAACCAGCAGCTCCAGGAATAAAAGCTGCCCTTGGAGCTCACCTGGGAGCAGGTTTTGTTCTGAAAGCACCACCCAGGAGGAGAAGAGGGGCACAGCCAGGTCTCAAACACCAGGCTGGATGCATTAAAGCTTTCCTTGAGCTCTGACCTAAGAGGGTTTTTCCCAGTTTTGGTGCCAGATAAATTCCAGATGAGAGCAGGTTTTTTGTCCCACTTTTGGTGCTAGATAAGTTCCAGATGAGAGCAGGTTTTTTGTCCCACTTTTGGTGCTAGATACATTCCAGATGAGAGCAGGTTTTTTGTCCCACTTTTGGTACCAGATAAAATTCAGGTGAGAGCAGGTGTTTCCCCAGTTTTGGTGCCAGATAAGTTCCAGGTGAGAGCAGGGTTTATCCCAGTTTTGGTGCCAGATGAGATGGCAGTGTTTTTGGGGGACAGAGGGACACGTCCCTGCCAGGTGCAGAGCTCAGGGGTTGCTCCCTGTGCTGAAACCCAGCCAGGCTGCAGCTGCAGCCCCCAGAGCAGCCAAGACTGTCACTGCTGTCACACCGAGGGATTTCCAGCTCGTCCAGCCCAGAGCATTTCCATCCAGCCAGGAATTCCCAGGCTGGGCAGATCTGAGCTCTCCTGAGTCACCATGGATTCCTCCAGATCCCTCACTGTGCAGTTCTAGAGATCAAACCCCCCAAAGCTTCTCCTCCTCACCGTGTGCTTTGTGATGATTCAGCTGGGGGTCACATTAAATCCAGCTAATCCTCAGGCTCCCAGGGCATTTTGCCATCAGCAGCTCAGCACAGGGGAGGGGAGAAAATGATTCCTTTTCTTTGTCCCTGGTCCTCCCAGAAATATCACGGCGCTGAAGGGGATCAATGAGAATGTGCTGCTACACTTCCTTAATGCTTTATTACAGGCACCAGGGTCCTGCTAAAGAGCATAATAAAATATCAATAAACAGACTCTGCTGGAAAGGCTCCTTCTGCTGCTGCAGTTTCTGCACCTCGAGCAGGATTTCTGCAGCTGGGGATGTCTCAGGGCTGCTCTGGATGGATGGGTGGATGGATGGATGGATGGATGGATGGATGGATGGATGGATGGATGGACTGTGGGTTTTACAGGCTGGAAGAGGAGAGGGAAACAATCGCATCACCAGAGGAAATTGCCCACAGAAATTGTTCTGGTTTCAGCCTCCAGCAGAAAGAGAAATCCCAAAATGTTCATTTGAGAGCAAGACAGATTCTCCTCACTCAACAGCAATCCCAGAGAAAAAGAAACACGGCAGCACTTTGGTTCCAGATTTGACACTCAGATTTTGGGGGCTGTAGGGACGAAGGGAAGGGTGGTGAATACATGTGCAAGAGTAGGAAAAAAATATAAAAGGGCCCAAATGGAACACTGCGATCAAGCCCAGATAAAAGTGGGTTTTGATGATTGATGAAAAACGGCAGGATTTTCATTTTGGTAAAAAAGAAAGGCTTTGACCTTCCCCCAGAACAGGAAATCCTCTCTCCATCCTGCTCCAGTTCTGATAGCATCCTTTCTTTAGTGCCTGTGCCGAGAACACCTGAGCAAAGCTGCTCTGCTGGGGGATGCTGCAGGTGCAGCACAAAGCTCCTTTTTCCTTTTTTCTGAGCAGCCTTTGGCTCAGCCAGGGCTCCGTGCAGCCGCAGCCTCAGCCAGGCTGTGCCTGAGAAATCCCTGCTGACCACGCTCTGTCCTCCGGCTTCCCCTGGGGCCTTGGCAGAGCACCTGATAAAGACGTCTCGTCTGACACGGAGCTATTATGCTGTTTACAAGAGATCTGTCACAGACAAGTGCCTGCTGTACAGGAGCCATTTCCTCCCCAGGCAGGGAGCAGAGGATGTCCCAAATTAGCTCCTGAGGATGGAGCAATTCCAACACCCCCAGCCACAGTCCCGTAGCGAGTTTGGCTTGTGTAAATTGTCTCTCGTTTCTGCTCCCCTCCCTTCTTGGTTTGGCTTCTGTGCCTTGCAGTTTATCCAATAATTCAGCTGGAGAGAGGGCGAAATTCGGAGGGGAGGGGTAGGGGATGGCAAGGCTGAGAAATACCTGCTGGGAATGCTTTGGAAATCTCCCAAAAGTTGGAATAGATCATTATGGAGGGGTCTGTTAGCATGGAAGGAGCAGACAGGAGCCTGATGGAGTGGCTGCAGTGCCAGCTCGCGGCTCTGTGGGCAGAGCCCAGGAACTCTGGATGCCCAGATTCCCATGGAACCCCTTCCCTGATCCCTTCATTCCAGGGCAGCAGCAATCCTGCAGGAATTCGGGTCTTCCCTGGGGGGTGTCAGTCAGAGTGCTGCCCACAGAAGGGGCTGGGGGAGGCACGGAGTGGCGAAGGGTTAATTTCTCTCATCATAAATTCAGCCTCCCGTAAATTCAATTCCGCCACGCTGCGCCTGTGACGTGAGTAAATCACAGCCATAAAGCAGGGCAGGAGGCAGGAGCAGCGTGTGGAGGGAATGCCAATGCCTGGGGAGGCAGGGCCGTGGCTCACCCCAGCGCTGCTCCCCTCAGCAGGAGAGACAGCCCCGGGGTGCCTCGGATCCACCAGCCTCACCCACGGAAGAATCTCCTTGGAAGAGGGCTCGGCTGGATGGGTTCAGTGGAGGATACCAGCAGATCTCTCTCTCTTTCTCTCCATAAAAGATGATGTTCCTCCTGTTTTCCTGACTGGATTTTCCCCAGAAGAAGAGCCCTGGACACCTGCTGTACCTGGGTGTGGAGCTGTACAAATGCTGCTGGGTTCTCCCTGTTCCTAAAAGGGCATTTCCTGACACTCCCACTGCAGGGGCTCCTGCTCGTTCCAAAATCCCTCCAGAGCCCTCCGGGGGGAAAGGACTGCAGGTTCACTGGGGCCTGACATGTGCAATCCCCACAGGCAGCAGGAGCTCTGCCTCCCTCCTCTCACTGAGCCCTCCCTGCTGAGCTCGCCCTGCACTGCCCTCCCAGCCCACTGCTCCTCCAAAAGCAGATCCCAACCAGCCTCCCCACCCAGGTGACCTTCTCCAGGGCCACCTCTCCATGGCCAGGGCGCAGCCTGGCCACCACATGTGTGGCTCTTGGCAGCACAACGTGACTCTGACCTGAGCTCGCCTCCCTCTGCTGAGCCCAGGCTGAGCCAGCAGCGCCTTCTGACAGCCCTGAGGGGAGCCCGACAGCAGGGACAGCCTGCCCTGCCCTCTGAGCCCACAGCACCCCCTCTCTGGGTGCCCCCTTTGCGGTGTGACCCCTGTGTGTGGCTGCCCTGCTCCGCTGTCCCCTCCCAGGGTGGCTTTGTGCTCCCCGGCGCTGTCACTGCGCCTCAGCCCTGCTCCAAGTGAAGCTGATACGGTGTGACATCGCACTCCCAGCACATCACACACCCCAGACAGCACCAGCTGAGGCTGCTCCCTGCTTCCCAGCCTGGAAACTTCCAGCACCAGACACCTTTGTCTCCCTGCAAAGAGCTTTTCCAGCGGTGGAGGGGTTTAGTGAGGCAGCTGAAATCAGCCTGTCACAGCCTGCTCTTTCCCCCCGGAGCTGGGTGACTAACACAGCTGCAGACTGGTCACAGGCTGATCCCTGCTCTGATCCAACCAAACCAGGAGTGCTGATGTTAGAGGAGATTCAGGACTGCCAGCAGCACACAGTCCCCACTGCTTCCCCCTTGGCTGTGCATGGCAAAAGCCATCAATAAGGTCTGGGTAAAAGATTCTGCCCTCCCCTCCTGCTTCTGTAGAAAAACTCATTTCAGCCCTGCAGGCTTCCTTCAGCTGTCTCCATCCCTCCTGTGTGCACAGAAACACGGAGCCACAGCCAGGCAGGGGCCTTTTCTATTTGCAGCCACTCACTGATTAAATGCACCTCACCCAGAAACGAGGAGCAGCTCCCCAAAGAACCCTCCACCTCCAAAGCGGGCTCCCTGTCTGATTGACAGCTTGGGAAAGTTCCTAATGATGTCCCCTGGACACTTTGAGGCGACCCAGCCCAGAGCAGGATGTGATGGCTCAGCGGCTGGATGGCCTCGTTTGTTCTGATTTATATTGCAGAGCCAGCTCCAGCCTCATCAGCCTGGCCTGACCCAGATTTCCCTCTTGCATAGGTCAATAAAAACACAGCAAACAGAGCTAATCAGACACTGAGGATGCACAGTTAATCCAGGCTGGCCCGAACTTAACAACAGCACTGCAAACTCTGCTGTCAGAGAAAGGAGAGGATAAATCTTTCCCTAAACAGTCAAAGGGAATTGTAAAAAGAACACGCTGTTTCCAGGACAGATAATTCATGAGGGTTGGTTTTTTTTCTGCCTCTTAGTCTGGCTGCCTCTGGTGGATGCAGCACGAGCCTCCTTGCCCTGCAAGCAGCGAGCGTCCTCCCTTCTCCACGCCGAGTTTATAAGCAATCACCAAAAGGGCATGAAGTCAGACAAAAAGCAAATGAAAAAAATGTCTGCAGCTGGCTCTGGAGTGTCCAAATAAACCCTGGGTAAATGCCAGGCTGCCTTAGCCGCTGCAGGGAGTGGGACGAGCTCCTTCCAGCCCTGCAGGGAGCGGGGCTGTGGCCACATCCATGGGCTGGACGTGCTACGGCCTTGTGCCACAGCCACAGGGGGCACCCAGTGCCTCCCAGGACCCACGTGTGTCCCCCACTGTCACCCCAGTCAGGACCCAGTGCTGGCTTTTGGCACAAGCAGTGACTCGGGTGGTGTGTCCAGGCTCTGTGGTGACACACGGCTGCGAGGGTGACACGGAGCTGGCAGTGTCACCCAGTGACAGCCACCCCTCCTCAGACAGCCCCATCACCACGCGTGCCACCTGCGCTGTGGGGTGTGCAGGGAGCCAGCAGGGAGCCCTGGCTGGGCTTGGACATTGTGTCCCTCTGTGATCCCACTGGGAATGTCCTGTGAGGATGGATGTCCCTGGGTTGTCACACCATGGCATCCTCACAGCTGGGCTGTGCTCTCCTCTTGTGGAAATAACAGAGGGGCATTACTGAGGCCACACAGACCAGGCAATAACAGGGATGTGCTGTCCAGGCCATACAGACCATGGGAATAACAGGGATGTGCTGTCCAGGTCATACAGACCAGGCAATAACAGGGATGTGCTGCTCAGGTCACACAGACCATGGCAATTACAGGGATGTGCTGTCCAGGTCACTCAGACCATGGCAGTTACAGGGATGTGCTGTCCAGGTCACACAGACCAGGCAATAACAGGGATGTGCTGTCCAGGTCACACAGACCATGGCAATAACAGGGATGTGCTGCTCAGGTCACACAGACCATGGCAATAACAGGGATGTGCTGTCCAGGACACACAGACCAGGCAATAACAGGGATGTGCTGCTCAGGTCACACAGACCATGGCAATAACAGGGATGTGCTGCCCAGGTCACACAGACCATGGCAATAACAGGGATGTGCTGTCCAGGCCATACAGACCAGGCAATAACAGGGATGTGCTGTCCAGGTCACACAGACCATGGCAGTTACAGGGATGTGCTGTCCAGGTCACACAGACCATGGCAATAACAGGGATGTGCTGCCCAGGTCACACAGACCATGGGAATTACAGGGATGTGCTGTCCAGGCCATACAATACAAATAAATTGCACCCAGCACACCCCTGTACAATAACACACAGTCTACAACCTCCTGCAAGGCTCTCCCTGAACATTTCCAGCACCTTTCCCTCCCCAAAGCAGCCAGAATGTTCCACTAAGCACAGCCCACACCTGCCAAGGTGCTCCAGCCTTTTCCCCCTGGGGTTTAAATGCCAGCCTTGCTCTTATCCCTCTTTCCTCCTGGCTCTTTTTCATGCCTGGAGTGAAGGAGCCCAGCCTTGAGGGATAACCTAACAAGGGCATCTCTCGTCAATGTGCTGATGTCACCTCTGCCTGCTGATGTCACCTCTGCCTGCTGATGCCACCTCTAGCTGCTGACGATCACCCCTGACAGTGGAGCCTGGCAGAGTTCAGGGCTGGCTCACCCCAGGGCCGAGGTCAAGCACGCATTTCCCTGGGAAAATTAATATTTGCTTTCTCCTTGCAGAGCGGGCAGGAGCTGGTGCCTTTGCCAGGGATGTTCCCTCCCAGGGAGAGCCCAGCCTCCCTCCTGCAGCCACCACTGCTGTCCCCAGCCAGGCACTGCTGCTGCAGTGCTGCAGGCACGGGGAAGCAGCCTCAGAAGGGCAGGCAGCGGGGCCAAGGTCACCCCGAGCACGCTGGCACTCCAGGGGCAGCAGGCAGTGGCACTCCCAGGAGAGTCAAAGCTGGCACGGACACACCAGCAGGGATGAGGTCTCCACTTGTGGACAGAGCTGTGATGCTCAAAGTGACCTCAAACCACCCTGGGAGGGAGCGCTGATCCCTGCAGGCACTGAGCAGCTGGAAAAGGAAACTCGTGGGGGAGAAACGGGGGAAGAGCTGGGCTGGGCTGGGCTGGGCTGGGCTGGGCTGGGCTGGGCTGGGTTGGGCTGGGCTGGGCTGGGCTGGGCTGGCCCACGAGGGACTGTGGGGCAGTGTGGCTGGATCTGAGTCACTCACAGGGAACCACAGAGCAGAGAGGGCTCAGCTGCACATCCCCTGAGCCTGGAGCCGCAGGGACAGAGCCATTCCCTACCTGCCAGCAGACCTGCAGGGAGGAGCAGCAGCTCTGCCTGCCCTCAGGAGATGCTCCCGTGTGTGAGCAGGGGGAAAAGGCAGCTGCCAAAAGCTCCTCCTGGGCAGAGCTTCGAGAGAAGGCTGGGGTGGCTGTGCTGCCCTGCATCCATGTCCTGCTGGGCCAGGGCAGGGGGAAGGAGCAGGGATGGGCCGCAGAAATGAACTCGTGTGGCTGTAGGAGCTCTCCCTGCAGCACGTGAGGGAATTTCCATGTGGGATCTAGGGAAAGTGCAGCTCTGAGAGCTGGCCCTTGGCTTCTCTGGGAAGAGCTGGGCACTCTCAGAGTCCCAGGGAGTGAGTGGTGCCATCCCAGCTGCGTGCAGGGACACGGCTTTTTGTCCAAACAACTGTTTATTCAAAAGATCACAGCACTTAATCTCAGCTTGGTAAGGCCAGGTTTATCAGCAAGGCTGTGCTCTAAGCAGCTGACGCACAAGCGAGTGGGATATGCCCGTGTGGAAAAGCTACAGTGGAGCAGGGCTTAAGGTCACCGAGATACCTGGAGTTTATTTTTCCCCATGGGAAAGCAGAGCAGGGCCAGGCACGGCTCCCGGAGCCGAGTGACAGCGCCAGGCGATTCCAGCACCCAGCAGAGACCTGCCCTGCTCTCCTGCCCCGGGGAAACCCTGCTCGGGGTGGGCTCCAGCAGGAATCAGCCTTCCCAGAGCCAGCTCCTCCCGCTGCCTGCTGGCCCTCCCCATCCCCGCGTCTCGGGCGCCGGAGCATGAGCGTGATGTGATGTGACACCTTCCCCCACACTTTGTTATAAATATCGTGTTTCACTGTAACCGTGTCTGACACCCCCTTGGAGGCATTTGCTCATGCTCGCAGCCGGAGAGCGGGCACGTGTGGAGCAGCCCGGGAGCAGCGGGGATGGGCTGCCCGCCACCCATTCCCTGCCACCCATCCCCTGCCCGTGCCCACCATCCACCCATCCGTCCATCCATCCATCCATCCATCCATCCATCCATCCATCCATCCATCCATCCCTGTGCCCACCACCCATTCCCTGCCACCCATCCCCTGCCTGTGCCCACCATCCACCCATCCGTCCGTCCATCCATCCATCCATCCATCCATCCATCCATCCATCCATCCATCCACCCATCCATCCATCCATCCAATCCATCCATCCATCCATCCCTGTGCCCACCACCCATCCCCTGCCACCCATCCCCTGCCGGTGCCCACCATCCATCCATCTCTGTACCCACAATCCATCCCCTCCCTGTGCCCACCATCTCCTCCCCATGCTCACCATCCCCTCCTCGTGCCCATCATCCATCCATCCATCCATCCATCCATCCATCCATCCATCCATCCATCCATCCATCCATCCATTCATCCATTCATCTCTGTGCCCACAATCTTCTCCCCATGCCCACCATCCATCCCCTCCCCATGCTCACATCCCCTGCCCATGCCCACCATGCCCTGCCCGTGCCCATCATCCATCCATCCATCCATCCATCCATCCATCCATCCATCCATCCATCATCCATCCATCCATCCATCCATCCCTCCCTCCCTCCCTCCCTCCCTCCCTCCCTCCCTCCCCTCCCCGTGCCCGCCATCCCTGCCCGTGCCCGGCCCAGCCTGGCTCCTGGTGGCGGTACCGGGGCGGTGCAGGGTGAGCCCGCAGTGACCCAGCCGGGCTGTCCAAGACCGAGCCCTGCTGGAACTCGATTTCTCCCTTTGCTCACTCTGGAGCAGAGGATGGAGCTCGGAGGATGGAGCTCGGAGGATGGAGCTCAGAGGATGGAGCTCGGAGGATGGAGCTCGGAGGATGGAGCTCAGAGGATGGAGCTGAGAGGATGGAGCTCAGAGGATGGAGCTCGGAGGATGGAGCTCAGAGGATGGAGCTGAGAGGATGGAGCTGAGAGGATGGAGCTCGGAGGATGGAGCTCGGAGGATGGAGCTCAGAGGATGGAGCTCGGAGGATGGAGCTCGGAGGATGGAGCTGAGAGGATGGAGCTGAGAGGATGGAGCTCGGAGGATGGAGCTCGGAGGATGGAGCTTAGAGGATGGAGCTCGGAGGATGGAGCTGAGAGGATGGAGCTGAGAGGATGGAGCTGAGAGGATGGAGCTGAGAGGATGGAGCTCGGAGGATGGAGCTCGCAGGATGGAGCTCAGAGGATGGAGCTCGGAGGATGGAGCTCAGAGGATGGAGCTCGGAGGATGGAGCTCAGAGGATGGAGCTCAGAGGATGGAGCTCGGAGGATGGAGCTCGGAGGATGGAGCTGAGAGGATGGAGCTCGGAGGATGGAGCTCAGAGGATGGAGCTCGGAGGATGGAGCTCGGAGGATGGAGCTCAGAGGATGGAGCTCGGAGGATGGAGCTCAGAGGATGGAGCTCGGAGGATGGAGCTCGGAGGATGGAGCTCAGAGGATGGAGCTCGGAGGTGCCCAGCCCTTGGGACGATGTTGATTTCGGTGCTGCCCCGTCCCCCCAGGCCCTGGCACCCCTGGGCAGCCTGGCCGTGCTGTAGTTATAGGAAATGCCACTAGATGTCTGTCAGGGTACTGCGCACATCGCCTGCTGGGGACAGCCCGGCAAGGGGGACGGGAACGGGGTACGAGCCGTGCCCGTGTCGGTATCAGCGTCCCAGACAGGATTCCTGGGATTTTTTGGTGGGAAAAACCTCGGTTCGCCGTTTCACAGACTCGGAATGGGTTGGTTTGGAAGGGAGCTTAAAGATCATCGTGTTCCACCCCCTGCCATGGGCAGGGACACCTTCCACTGTCCTAGGTTGCCCCAAACTCTGTCCAGCCTGGATTTGAACACCTCCAGGGCATCCAGAATTTCTCTGGGCATTTATTTCCTTCTGAGAGGACATCCAAGCACAGACTTGTTCATTCTCTGTCAGGGTTCTCTTCCCTGCAAGGCACAGCAATCCCACTGGGATCCCGGGGCTCTGCTCCTGGAATTGCCCACGGCTCTGGGAGCAGAGGCCAAGCCTTGGATGTGCTGCCCAAAAACCCTCGCTGAGGCTCCTTCCAGCCAAAGGGCAGCTGCAGCTTTATGGCTTCACCCCTTGGGTGTCCCTGCAGCAGATGCAGGGAAATTACCAGCGCTGCTGCAAGGCAATTACTGCTTGAGAAATGCCAGCTCTTTTTCAGAGGAAATTTGGGATGGAAATCATCTCTTTTTGTGTTTTGGGGAATTTGAGCTTCTTTGGTGCTCAAAAGAAAAGGATGGCAAACGTGCTTTTCTTAATACTGTTGATGTAAAAACACATTAGGGAAGCACGAGGATAAAAAGAGGAAAATGTATTTTTGAGCATAAAGGAGAGTATTTTACATATTTTACTACTTTTTATCTACAAAAAAATAATTTTTTTCCTATTATAAAGGTATTTACCTTGCTCTGTAATAGAGGTTGAATAAAATCCTACCCAGCTTTAGGTCCGGGTCTCTCCTGCAGAGGTCAGGATAGCACAGGAGCCTCTGCATTCAGGGCTGTCCCTCCCCATGGCTGCGCAGCCCAGCTCCAGACCAAAGGAATTGTGACAGTAATGGAACAGAAAAGCAAATTTCTTTCCCTTTTGCTTCACGGCTGACGGCCCAGTATGGGACCAAAGAGGAAAGCCTGCTAAAACCTCCCAGAGAGGAGCTGGCTGAGTGCTGGCGGGGAGAAAAAGGCAAAAGGCAGTTAAAAATAATGGAGAGGACAGAAGGGAGAGACAGGGAGAGATTCTTGGCTCCCAAGAACCGGGGATGTAAGGAGCACAAAGCATCTGGAAAGGCTCAGAAGTTGTGTCTGAAAAGCTCCCCTGGCTGATGTGTCAAGGAGCTTCCAATCGCCTTTCCAAAGCTCCCCTTCCCTCCTCCGCCTTTGTAATGGGTGGCTGTTCCTAATTATCTGTAAATGTTAAATGTTCTCTAATTCAATCAGAACAACTTGTTCACAGATGGCAAACCCTTCATCTGCTCGGCTCGGCGGAGCCGCTGCCTCAAGAGCCATCGATGTCTCTTCCTTCCCGGAGAGGCTGGGGACACGCAGGAGACGGGAGGAGAGTCAGGGAACAGGAGGAGCCCCGGGTCTGTCCCTTCTCCCGGGGCTGTCACACCCCCCGTGCCCTGAGTGACCCGTCCTCCCCCTGGGCGGGCACTGCGGGCAACAGGAAAGGCTGGGGGTGAGGGTGAGGGGTGAGGATGAGGATGAGGATGAGGGGTGATGGATGAGGGATGAGGATGAGGATGAGGATGAGGGGTGATGGATGAGGGATGAGGATGAGGAATGAGGATGAGGAATGAGGATGAGGGATGAGGATGAGGATGAGGGATGAGGGGTGAGAGTGAGGGGTGAGGATGAGGATGAGGGATGAGGGATGAGGATGAGGGGTGAGGATGAGGAATGAGGATGAGGAATGAGGATGAGGAATGAGGATGAGGGATGAGGATGAGGATGAGGGATGAGGGGTGAGAGTGAGGGGTGAGGGGTGAGGATGAGGATGAGGGATGAGGGATGAGGATCAGGGGTGAGGATGAGGATGAGGGGTGAGGATGAGGGGTCAGGATGAGGATGAGGATGAGGGGTGAGGATGAGGATGAGGGATGAGGATGAGGGGTCAGGATGAGGATGAGGGTGAGGGGTGAGGATGAGGGATGAGGGATGAGGGGTGAGGATGAGAATGAGGATGAGGATGAGGGGTGAGGATGAGGATGAGGATGAGGATGAGGGGTGAGGATGAGGATGAGGATGATGAGGGGTGAGGGGTGAGGGATGAGGGATGAGGGGTGAAGGAAGAGGATGAGGATTCAGGATTCAGGATTTAGGATTAAGGATTCAGGATTTGGTATTTGGGATTCGGGATGAGGATTCGGGATTCGGGATTCGAATGAGGGATTCGGGTTGAGAATGAGGGATCTGGGATTCCTCCTCTCCCCGCTGCCATGCTGCTCCCGTCTCGTTCCCACCCTGCCACAGGTGCCCTGTGTGCTGTCCTGGATCCCGAGGCACTTGTGTCACAGGCTGGCACTTCCCCTCCCTGCCTGCCCGCTGCTGTCACCTCCATGCCAGCTCCTGTCACGCCGTGCCCCGCTGACGCTGATCCCGTTGGACTCCCTGTTCCTCCTCTCGTTTCTGACAGTGAGTGGCACATGCCAGCACTCTGTCCCTTCTCATTCCCTGCTCCTGGCACGTCTGTCCCCATCAGCCACAGTGCCTGTCCCCTTGCTGCTGCCCAGCCTGGATGGTTGGGGCAGCAAAGCCCTGCCCAACGCCCGGGAATGGCTGTGACAGGGATCCGAAATCAGGTGACAGGGATCCTAAATCAGGTGACAGGGATCCGAATCAGGTCACAGGGATCCGCAATCAGGTGACAGGGATCCAAAATCAGGTCACAGGGATCTGAAATCAGGTCACAGGGATCCGAAATCAGGTGACAGGGATCCTAAATCAAGTGACAGGGATCCGCAATCAGGTAACAGGGATCCGAAATCAGGTGACAGGGATCTGAAATCAGGTGTCCCCACTCATGATAGTAAAATCTGTGATTGTCCCCACTCCTGACACCAAAATCTGTGATTGTCCCCACTCCTGACACTAAAATCTGTGATTGTCCCCACTCCTGACACCAAAATCTGTGATTTATGCCAGGGGCACGAGGACAAAGGAGGGGGCAGCCAGGTTTTCTCCTCAGACCCAAGGGATGCTCCTTGCTGTGATTCCTAATGATTTATTGAACATCTACTCTTCCTCCCAGGCCCAGAGAAGGGTCTCTCCTTTGATCAACCAGTGACTCACCATCTGCAGCCGGGGTGATTTATGACAAGCAGGAGCTATTTCTGCTCGTGGAAGGGGAGAAAAATCGGCCTCCTCCTCATCAGGGAGGGTGGGAAGGAGGGAAAACAATCCACCCACGGGATGTGAGGCTGCCTGGGCTGGGCTGGGCTGCTCCCCACGGCAAAGGTGCTGTGGAAGGGAGGTGAGGGGGAGGCTCTGACGTCTCACACAGCTGGCTCGGTGCCAGGATGGGAATAGAGCAGCTCTGAGATGCTGTGTTGGATGCAGGGTTTGCAGAGGGCTCTGTCAGCCGTGGGGTGCAGGGCCAGCATCGACAGACGCTGCTGAGCACAAATCCTGAGCATCACTCCAGGCCTGAACCTGCTCTTTTCCATGCCTTCCTCTCCCTCCCTCACAATCTAATCGCTTCCAGATTTGCATTTTCTGGAAGAGTTTTTCCTTTGAAGATACGAAATTGAAATCCTTAAAGACCCTCATACTTTTTCCATGGCAGCACTAAAACCTGGAGCATCACCTCCATCAACTCCCTGACTCAAATTTCCTTTTTCTTCTTATTTTTTTTTAGCTCAAAGACCATCCCCTTTCCAGGGAAGGAAGATGTCTGGTTGCTCAGGATGTCAGCAGATTCCCAGCTAACATTCAGCCACCGTGCAGAGCCACTGCTCCACCTCCTCCAACAACTGGCTGAGGAGAAGAAAAGTCATTAAAGTGTGTGTTATATTGGCTGGAAAAATCCTTGGGAAGGAGCTCCACGCAGAGCCCCAGTGGGCAGAGAGCTCGGCTGCTCGGGAGTGGTGATTAGGGAGAGTTTGTTAATGAAGCAGATTTTAGTGACTGAAGGCAAGAGGAGAGAGAGGAGAGGGAGCAGAGTGATCAGGAAATGCTCTCCTGTGGGCCTGCTGCAGCTGAGCTTCAGTGGCCATAAATCAGCCCAGTTCTGCCAGCTTTTATCAGCTGAGGATGTGACCCAGGGGATTTGGGAATCCCCGAGGCCACAGCACCATCCCACCCTCCTAAAACTGCTCAGCTCTGCCTGCTGCAGATCCCAAAGCCCTGGGGGGGCATCCAAAGCTGCTTCAGAGCCAGAAAGGTTTCACTGACTTTTCCAAACTTGCCTTTTTTTCCTGCAGTCCCTTTAGATGGGGGAGATGCCCCGAGGCAGAGCAGAGGGACCCTGAGGGGAGCCCAGGCATTGCTGCTGTTCTGATCTCACTGGGATGGAACAGACCAATTCACCCTGTCTGGGGCTCTGCTCCCAGCTCCCTGGGCCGTGCTTTGCCCTGGGGCAGAGATGGAAGGCTGGATCAGGGCTCTCAAAAGACCCAACACTGGTTTTGCCAGTGTTTATAGGAGGATAGCACCCAAAATGCACCAAAAATATCAATTTTGTTCCCTATTCCCTTTTCTAACCTGTCATCCTGCCCCACCTCATTCCTTTCCCGCTGTGCAATGTGTTGGCACAGCCTCAGAGGGAATTCCCATTTCCTGCAGCAGATCCCCAGATTTCCAGGTATGATTTCCTCCCCTTTTTCCCCTCAGTGATGAGCAACAGAAAAGAGACTTCAGGGGAGTTTGTTAGCCCAAAAGCAAGACCAGGGGAAGCCCTTCCCCCAGGATAACTCCCACCAGGTGATGAGAACCATTCCAAACCCTTCAGGGCACTTCCCAGGGGATGCAGGCCCCCAGGGCTCAGCTCTCCAGCCTTTATCTCCTGCCTTATCCTTATCTAATCTCCCTGCCCTGCTGAATCAGCTGTGACAAGAGGAAATTCGATTTGCTGGGAGCAGGGCTGGGTGGTTTGGGAGGGACATCTCTCCTTCAGAGAGGGGGAAATTGGGACATCCAAAGTTCCTGGGGTGAGGAGACCCCCGGAGCCAGGCAGTGCAGGAGCAGAAAACAGAGATTGCAATCAGCCCTTGAGCAGCCCTTCCACGTGTCCTCCAGGCACCACCAAAATCCCTGCAGGGAGCAGGGAAAAGGAGGTGTTTTCCCAGCTATCCTCCATCCATCTTTGCCCACCCAGCCCTGCTCATCCCAGGGCAAAGCCCATTTAGCCAAACCCCTTCCCATCCAGCCCTTCATCACCAGGGATCGATATCCCATATTGACTAAGCAGGGCCCAGCCATTAACGAGTTCATTTTCCATCACTTAGATGCAGATGGATTCCCTCAGGAGCCCCAGGGTCACCAAAGTTTCATTAACAGAGGCTGTAAAAGTATTTAAATACATTTAGAAGAATCACTTGACAAATGGAGTGAGCCCACAGCCCTGCTCCTCTCAGGTTATCTTGAAAGACAAAAGAGACTTTTGCTGCCCACAGAAGGACAAAAAGCCCTTAACAGCTTGTCCCTGCCATTATCCATCTCCAACACTTCACCTCCACAGAGGTCCAATTTCCCCATAATGCTCCAGATGGAAACCAGTTACTCATTTATCCCAGCTCTGGGTTAAATGACTGAAAGGGTTTTTGGCCTCCAAACTTCCCATGTTTGGTGGCAAACTGAGGCAGGAGGTGATGAAGGCTCAGCCTCAAATCTGGAGAGGTAGAATAGATACCATAGACAGGCACTGGGAGATCTGAATTCTTGTCCCAGTTGTTTGTATCAGGGTAAAATAAAATATAACCAAGCCCAACCTGGCTTGAACACAGAAAATTCCATGAGAAAAAAGGTGACAAAAATACAGGCTGAACACAGGGGTCTCTTCCTGCTGCTAAAAGTTTTCTCCTTGCCACAAATCTGTAGAAAACATTGAATTTTACCACCACCAAACTCTGTGTGGGTGCTGGCTTAGCTGTCCCCCCATGAGAACAGGATTTGGACCCCAGAAACGTCACCAAATCCCACCAAAACCCCATGGAAATGCAGCCCTGCAGACAGTTTCCACTGCAAGCTCATTTTGTGTCAGAGAGCTGGAGCCACGCACTCGAAACATTTGCAAACAGGAATTTAATGTGACATTTTTTGTCCCTGCTCGGGAGGAGATGACTCATTAAGTCACTTTACAGCTCTTAGTGGGTGCCCGGGGTGGCAGGGGCTCATGGCACATGGAAACAGACTCACACTTAGGAGGGAGGGCTAATAAATCTGGCTCCCCAAAATCCAAAGCCTGCATGAATCCTTCTTCCACATGGGAAGGCTCTAAAGTACCATTAATCCACTGATTTATTTATTTTTTTCCCAGTATTTTTTTTTTCCCCATCACAAATAAACCCGAACTGCAGAGAGGAGTTAGGAGCAGAGGCTCTTTCTTTGGCTGGTGGAAATTTGGTGCCATGAGGACTCAAATTTCAATTTGGGCAGCCCTTCCACGTGTCCTCCAGGCACCACCAAAATCCCTGCAGGGAGCAGGGAAAAGGAGGTGTTTTCCCAGCTGTCCTCCATCCATCTCTGCTCTGCTCATCCCAGGATAAAGCCCATTTAGCCAGGTCTCCCAGGGAGGTGGGAAAAGCCACCCAGAGCCTCTGGAAATGTCTCATGACTTCCCATGTGACTCCTCCCTCCAGCACCTGCAGAAGAAAGCAGAAACTCATGGATGGAGAAGAAAGAGCCAGGAGCAGGGAAGTGGCCCATGAGGAGAGGTTTGTTGCCCGGGACAGAGCAGTCACCCCATCCCACTGCCCCCTGTGCAGTCACTCCAGGCTGGCAGAAACATTCCCCTTGGAGTCCCTCCAAATTCCTATTGCTAACTCCTCAGACTGCAGCAAAACCCCTCTGAATAGGCAGCAGGCAGGCCCAGTTGGCATTTACAAAACAGGCTGGGAGGGGGATTACTCTGGGCTCCCACTGCATTGTTCAGCTAAAACCCCTTCCCTTCCTGGGCTGGAGCAGGAACGTGCCCAGGAAACCCCCAGAGCCTCCCCAAAGGAGACCCAGGGCTGCAGACAAGGTAAACTCAGCCTTTATAGCTCTGTTGATCAAGTATGAAAGCTGCCAGCCTCAGGGATGATAAATCAGCATTTCTGGGATGTGCTGATTCCCACCTGGCCTGGCAGATGGGGGCAGAGGGTCCTGCTTTTTTTGGGACAGCCAGAAATTCATGGCATGGCTGAAAGGAGGGAAGAGAAGAGATAATCTTTGCTGGATGTGCCTCAGAAGCAATGGCAAGGGTTGAGTGGGGCAGTCCTTTCCCTGTCACTGGGGCTGCTCTGTGTTCACAGCAGAGATTGTGCTCAGCTCACTCCAGGATTACACCAAAAATTCCCACATCTGGCATGGATTTGTTAGCTTAATGCATTGGAGAATTACACCCTGCCATGGATCTGGCCCAACTCCAAGGTCTTCAGAGGGTGGCAGTGGCTTTGCCCTGCTGATGGCATTGTGCCCCTCACGTTTGGGATGGCTGCAGGAGCACAGCTCCCCGAGCACAGCAGCTCTGCTGCCACAGCATTACATTCACCCTCTCGTGCCACTGCCATGACAGCCTGCAAATGAGACAGACCCTCAAACCCCCCGGTGTGACCCAGAGATCAGGCCCCAGAAGAGCTCATGCAGGAAGAGAAGCCTATTTGTCCAACCACAGAAAGCAAAAGGCTTATTTCCACTTGTACATTTGCAGCGAGCCCTGATCCCGGTTCAAACCCGAAGCAGAGCGTGTCAGAGAATTTCCAGGGCAGGAGAAATCCTCTCTGGGAGCTCTCCCTCATGGATGGCTGCACAGCAGCTCCTGACACCCCCCAGTCAGGAGGCTGCTCCCACACTTGGCTGGGGACTCTGTCCTGCCTTCCTTGCGTGGGCACTGCCAGGGCCCTGGGGATGGCAGGGCACAGAGCTGCTCAATAATAAATGCTATTTTCTAATACAGTCACTGCTGCTCTGAACGAGCTGTGCCCGTGCCTCTGTCAGAGAATTCCCCTTGCCCGACCTCATCAGCAATGCCCTTTGAAGTGTTCCTGCTGATTCCATCCTCTGTTCCTCCTCTGGTTTCCCTTTCCCTGCGGATGCTGAGCCTCATCTCCTGCCTGGCTCTGGCCCTCATGGACACACTCACGCCATCCCCAGTGCTCTGTGTGCACGCAGGAGAGACCTTTCAATCCCTTCTTCCATATCAGCTCCTTCTGCGAAGACAGCAGCTCCTTCTTGGAGTCGTTTCACAGCCTTGATGAAGGAATTATTTTCTGCTGATGGGAACAGGCTGACACAGAGCCCACAGGAGGCACTGGAGTGCCCAGCACTGCCGGCCAAACCTTGCATCAGTGGCTGTTGTTTGCATCCCTCTTACCCATGCAAGACCCCAGATTCCAGCCCAAATTCCTCCCCTGGACTGAAAGCCCCTCACTCCAGCCCTTGTAGGACATTCCCAGCCCGTGGTTCCCCCCAGCCCACCAGCCCTGGGCAATTCCAGCTGCTTTCCACTGGAAATCCCTAGCAGAACTCATCCTGCTTCCTGCAAGGCTGGGATTCCTGATCTCCCCGGGTTTCTTTTCTCCGTGTATAATGAGGATTACGGTTTAATTCCTGCCTCACAAGGGGGTGCTGTGGGGATTGCCAGGGTTAAGGCACTCACACAGCACCGCAAGGCTCTTACCAACCCTTCAGCAGAGGGGCTCAGAAAAAACCCCCACTGCTGTTTGCAGCCTGCTCGCAGCTCGCATCAGCTCCCATTAACTGGGAGGCAATTTTCTCCCCAGTTCAGACTTAATTCCTCCTCTAACTGCCGGCCCTATCCAGAGAACAGCAGGTCAGCAGCGACTATCAGTGCTGAATTGCCTTTTAGAACAGGATGGTGCACGGAGGTCTGGCAGTGTGAGCTGCCTGTGCGGTGCATGTGTGCTGAGTGTATGTGAGCTCATGTAGGAGGCTGCACCAGGAGAGCTCAGAAGTGAAGCCAAGCACGGAATCGGCTCGGGAAGCCCTTTGCACCTCTGATCCCCCATTGTTGGCTGAGCTGCAGACGCATTGTGTGTGTTTACAGATGAAAAAGCAAAAATAAAACCGGTGCCGGCTTTAAAAATTCCACCGAGCGCAGCCTTCTGCACGGATTCCAAATGTTTATAAACACGGGAGTTAATGTAATCAGCACTGCAGCAAATACACACCAGGTACACGGCAGAGACAGGAGTGTCAAACGCGCTCCCAGCTCGGAGTGACAGCTCTCTGCTGTGGGCTCTGCAGCAAACAAAAGCAGCTGAAAAACCCCACCGAGGAATGCTTTAAAGAGCAATCCCTTCCCCCCTCCTCCTTCCCTCCTTCCAAGACTTTCTGGTAGTCATAACTGTAAAAATCTCAGACAAGGTGTCCATTCCCACTGAGCCTTTCAAGTGGCAGGGAGCCACTGGGAAGAGGCCACTGCTTGGGAAGACACTGGGGGAATTCCTGCATCCATCAGCCCAACCCCGGTTCTGTGCTCATTCCACAGCAGCCAGGAGCTGCTTTAGAAAGATTTGGACAAGTCTGACTCCAGGAATTGTTCCACTCTGGGGAAGGATGTGCATCAGCTCGCCAGGGAAGATCCCATCCAGAGGAGCTGTGCCAGTGCAGAACCCTCACCAACCCCTCATCCAAAGGAGTTGTGCCAGTGCCAGCCCCATCCCAACCCTGCCCCCTGCCCACGTTTTCCAGTGGGAAGGGTTTGGGGAGGTCCCATTCCAGCAGGTTGCTGAGGAGACGTTACCTCACACAGCAGCATCAGCAGAAAACCCTGGTGCCAGCACAACAGCCAAAATGCTGGGAGGACAAAACACTGCAAGCCTGTTGGTTTTTTTTTCTTTATTTTTTTTTTTCCAGCCAAATGTTGTTTCATGCTCTAATGGTGATTTTCAAGAGCAATATTGGCGTGACAACTTATGTAAGTGTGGGCCAAGTTCCTACACCACTTCCAGGGTCTGTGCCTAAACCAGATTTCACAGGGGTGCACAGGAAAGGCTTTGGATCTCTGTTCTGGTGGCTACCTGCCACCTAAAATGAGACTTTTACCACCCCTAAACCCCAAAATATTGCAGTTTTAGAAATTATTTTCCTTGGAGAAGGTGGGTTGGTTTTTTCTCTCTTTCTCTCCTCACAGCCCAGCTCTGTCTGAGGCACCAAGTGGGTTGGTTTTTTCTCTCTTTGTTTGTAGTGGAATACATTTAGAGATTTATGGAAGGGATTTCTGAGTCTCACAGTGGTTCAGGTGTTCCTGCAGTAGGAACCTTGAAATCCCTGGTCTTATCACTGCAGGGCTCCTTTTCCTCATCTCTGGCTGGGATGAGTTTTAGGAACCCACTGTTGTGAGGGGGAGAACAAGGAAGTAAAAAATGGGCTTAAACCAGCTGATCCAGCAAAGCAGGAGGCAGCTCCCCCAGCCCCTCAGAGGCCATGCCCACAGAGACCTCCCCAAATTAAAAACAATATAAAGTATGATGCAATTAAATATGTTACATATTACGATCTTCCTCCCCTAGAAATAACAAAAAACTGCCAAACCAGAGCATTCTGCTGCTGCCTCTCCTGCTCATGCACAGGTCCCCTTGGGCTTCATGGAAATTTTGGACTCACAAAATGCTGCAGAACAGGGGCCCCCATGGCACTGTGTAATAAATCTTAGAAGTTAACAGCCAGAACTGTGCCAAATGTGATGGGTTTTGCTTTGTGCAGGATCATGAAAATAACACATTCTGGCTCAGTAAGTCAGGCCTCATGCACCAGGGCTAATGGTCCACTGCTGCTGCTGCTGCTGCTAAATGGATTTACATTTTTGTCTCACATGGTTGAGGTCTGTGATTTGGGAAGCCAAGGCCCCAAGGCTCTATCAAATCTCCCCAGATTCTTGAAGGGAAACGTGGATTTTTCCCCTACCTGAAATGCAGGAAGCTCAAAGGAGGAGAGTTGAGGTGTGGCTGCCCCACAGATCTCAGGGATGTCAGCTGAGGTGCAGTGACAACAGAATAAGTGGGAGAAAGGGGAATGTAAGCCTGGGAATAATGTAAGCTGGAGCATTGTTAATGTGGGGAACTCCATGGTAACTCAGAGAGACCTGCCCAGGGGAACAATGTCTCATCGGAGGTATCTCTTTAATGGAGTTGGGAAAGGAAATAATGAGATTTTATGGATTAAAACTGAAATTAGACAGATAAACACTCCACAGGCAGGAAAACCAACTCACAACGAGGATGCTGGGAGCTCCCCACGGCCTGCCTGTCCACAAGGATGGGGGGTTGCCCTCCTGAGCTCAAGTCTGCAGCTTTAGAGAAGAGGCAGGAGGCAGAAATCACCAGTCCAGCAGCCTCAGCTCCACAGGCAGGATGTCCAAAGGAATCCCAGCGGCCTCACAGTCTGCGAATCTATTAACTAAACCTCATTACTAGGTAATAACTTTTGTTATTTCGGAACAAACCTTGTATCTGCCTAATCCGCTTTGTTACAGAGCTGCCCATCCTTCCCTTGAACAGGAATTAACTTCTAAAGGAATTAAAAGGAGGAGGAGACTGCTGAAGGGGTCCTTAGGGGTATCTTTTTATAGCTGCTGGCTGCCCCCCTCTTTTCCTTTCCCACTATGTGTGGTATCCTTCCCCACTGATTCCGTCCTTTTCTGCCTGCCAGGCATTGATTTGTTCCCGTGTTGTTCTAATGGAGCTTGAAATCAACATGACTTTGTTGTTGGTTGTTGTCATTGTTGTTCACATCTTTGTTTGGGGTTCAGCATCCTTGCAGAGGCCAGGGCAGCTCAGGAGCCGGCATTAGCAGGCTAAACACCTCCTTAGCGAGAGATCCACAAAGGCTGGGTCTGTGTCCACATAATAAAGGCTGCTACAAAGCGCAGCGAAACCGCTGCCCCCTCCTCCTGTGCCAGCTCTGAATCCCCTCGCTCATCAGCGCACACAGGGGGTGGCCACAACGAGCTCCTTCTTCCAGCAGGCCCCAGGAAAGCGCTGTGCTATCCACATCCCGGGCCTTTCGGATCGCCGCTTTAGGTTCCACGCATTTCACTCACATCGCGAGGGGTGAAAAATGTGTTCGGTCGGGGAGGTGGGTGCCGGGCACTGCCAGAGCCGCGGCCCGGGCTCTCCGGCGTCCGAAAGGAATCAGGAACAGCTCAAGAAGTCAGGAACAGCTCAAGTCCACAAGCCCCGCGTGGCGAGGCAGGAGCATCTCCGCCAACCCACGGCGAGGCGCCCTGGGCTGCGCGGCGCGGCCGGACACGGCGAACAAAGCCCAGCTGCCGCCAGCTGCCAACATCCGGAGGGGCGGGCGGCGAGCCCGGCCACCCGTCCCGCCCTCGCCTCGCCGCGCATCCCCGGGAGCCGCCGGCCGAAGGGTTAACGCTGCGCCCTCCTTCCGCCGAGCGCTGACATCACGGGGCAGGCTCCTCCCGCCAGTGTGTGCGTGAGTGCGAGCGCGGCCGCCGAGCCCCGCACCGGGCACCGCACCCGGGCACCGCACCCGGGCACCCCCGCCCCGCGGCCGGCCCGGCCCCGCGCCCCCCGCCCGGCCATGGAGCGCCGCGCCCGGCCCCGCACCGGCACCGCCTGAGCGCCGCCGGGGCCCCAGCGCAGGGCGGGCAGCGGGCGGGGGCTGCCGAGCCCCGCCGCCGGAGCCACGGCACCGCCGCAGCCCGCGGAGGGCTCTGCCTCGCTGCTCTTTATTTGTTTTGCCTCCCCTCTTTCTTTTTTGTCTGGGGTTTCTTTTGGGTGATTTTTTTTTTTCCCTCAAAGAAAATTATTTTTTTTAAATCGCGTTTTCCACCCCCCCCTTCTCCTCGTCACTCGCCCGGGCTCTGCGGAAGGAAGAGCCCGCGCTGCCCCGCGGCCGGAGCGCCCCGCGCCCGCCCAGAGGGGCCCCGCGGATGTGCGGAGCTCCCCCCGGAGCCCTCCCGCCCTCCCGCCGCCTCTTTGTCCTCACCCACCTACAATCTTATTTTTTTTTTTTTTGAATTTTTTTTTTTTCCAAGCAGACCTGAGCATCACCGGGGGCTGGGAGGGTGGGGGGCCCCGCGGCGCTGCCAGACCGACCCCTGCCCATCGCTCTTAAGGAACTCTCATGGCTTCACGGCTGCAGACAAGTTGCCGTGCATCGTGCTGGACTATCGGAGTTTGCATCCTGGCAGCCGCGCTCCTACCAGGTGAGCCGGTCCCCGGAGGGCGCTGGGCTCCGCCGGGGCGCTGCGGGGCTGGAGGCAGCCCCGGCGGGGTTTGCGGGGTGCCCGCGGGGGAAAGGGGGCGCGGGGAGTGCTGCGGAGCGGCGGGGAAGGGTGGGATCGGCGTTTTGGGGTGCGGAGCAGGTGTGGGAGCATCTGTGCGAGGGTGGGAGAAGAGCCGGGGCCGGTTTCAGCGCCGGCTCGGCTCGGAACAACACGCTCGTTTGTTTTGGAAGCAGCTGCAGGCAGCGGGCTCCGGAGCCCTGCGAGCCGAGGCCGTTTGTTTGCTTTTTGGATCGAGCGGCGTCTAGCGAGGCGCAGCAGCCAGGCTTCCCCGGAAAGGCAGCCACGAGGCTGGGCACGGAGCGCAGGTGTTTCGGGAGGAGAGACGGAGGGTTTGGGCTCTCCAGCATGCCCAGAATCCCCGCTCCCCTCCGCACACACTTCCCACGGGCTCTTTTGCGGGGGGGCTGGATCGCTCCCAGCTTTCAGCGCTTCCTTTCGCTGCCTTTGAGCTTGGCTGCCTGATGGCATCTTATTCATCCCTTTGGTTCCGATCCATCCCTTGGGTTCTGATCCGTCTCTGGAACGGAGGAGATGGGCAAAGATGCGCATCGGCTGCTTCCCAGCTCGCTGGAGCCACCCGGGCGGTGGCAGAGCAGTCCGTGTGTCCCTTCCCTGGGCTAGGACCTGCCCCGGGCTCGGCACAGCGCTGGGAAGCGGGCGAGTGACCCACTTTGGCCAGTGCCCTGCGGGGACTCATTTATTCTGCTCCAGTGCAGAACGGGTTAATGCCATCCTGGAGGGCTTTCCGGGAGTCGGAGCCATGGAAAGGGGATCGGCAGTCTGCGTTTGCAGCTTGTGAATGAACTGAGAGATGCAAACAGAGCCGGGGTTTTGCCTTTTCGGTGGCTGGGGCTGGAGCGCTGGCACGGGAGCGGATCCAGCCCGTGCCCGCAGCAGCGCTGGGATCTGCAGCTGGAGAGAAGTTGCAATGAAGGCAGGGTGGAATTGCGTCCACTCCTCCGATACTGGGGCTGGGGAGGCGTCCCAGAGGAGCGGCCAGGCTGGCTGGGCTGGGACTCTGAGATGGGAGCGAGGTCTGGGCTATCAGAGCAAACGCCAGGGCCCAGAGTCCCCTGGCAAAGACGGGGATGTGATAACATCAGGGCATGGGAGATCAACAGATCCCAGCGACTGGATGGTCTGGTTAAAATGGATGAGGACAGAGACGGAACGGGAGGGGGTGGTGATCCAGAAACCAGGGAGGCTGTGAGAGGGAAAAGGTTAACAGGGCGATGAGAAAGCAGGGCTGGGTGCACCTCGGTGTTCCCAGGACAAAGGGATCTGCTGTGCATTGCAAAAAGAGGTGACGGAAGGGACAGCCTCGGGCTCCCCGCGCTCCCCTGTGCTTGCAGGCAGGTGCCTGGCTGAGCTCTGGCTCCTCACAAGGAGTCTCAGAACTTTCCATGCCGTTCTTCACCCGACCTTCCCTCCTCATCCTCCCGCCCGGCAGCCCCGGGCAAAGGCGCTGGAGGGGCAGCAATGCTCCGGTGACTGTGCTGGCTAAACCGAAAGGACTTTGTGCTCCCCTGGGAATTGCTTTCACCAAGGAGACACGCAGTGACCCTGACACAGCCTGGCATCTCACCTTGTCCTGCCAAGAGAGACTTTTTCTCCTATTTTTGGCTGTTCTCAGGGCTGTGCTGCCAGCAGCCCATCTCTTGCCACTGCAGTAGCGTGGCAGTTTGTCTTGCACTGTCCCGCTGACAGCTCTGCCAGGATAAGCCAGTGGTGCATCTCGTGGTGCCTTGCCAAGGCCGGGGTACAGCCAGCTCTGCAGTGCTCCAGGAGGATCATCCTCCCCAAACCCTGGCCCTGAGCACCAGTGCCCTGCAGCCTGTGTGGGCGAGACTCTCGGCCCGACCAGTTCAGTGGTGGATGCACCACAGCTGCAGGAGTGTCTGATCCTGGATATTAAATATTTATTCATTCATTTATTTCGTTTGTTTGGGTGCTGGGGATGGACCCAGAGCACAGTGCTGCACAAAGCAGAGAGTCTTTACCAGACCCCACGTAGCTCCTCAATGCATTGTGCCAAAATCATATATATAAACATATATAAAGCTGTATTTAAGCTTTGAATACAGACAAGCTTGCTTAACAAGGAGAGGAAACTCAGGATCCTCTACTACGAGTGAATTAGTAGCTGTGGACTTGTTGGAAAATGTGGTTTCATACCCAAGACCAGAGAAGGATCAGAGCAGTGCCTGCTCTCTGGGAAACCTTTCATGTCCAGCTGATCAATGCCATTTCATTCCGTTCCCACCCACCTCCCCCTTCAGATAATGTTAGCTTTTTTCCTTTGCTCTGATAAGGAAATAAAAGTTCCGCCGCTGTAAAAGCTGTAAGGAGTCTCGTATAAAAATCTGCTTTACAAATTATCTTTAATGTGAGCGGTTCAATCGTCCAGAACGGATTCAATTCATGGCTCCTGCAGCCTTCCGTGCCCATCCATTTGGAACCAGGTATCAGCTCACGCTCCATTCAAGATACTGATATCAACAGGGGCTCCAGAAAGCCGTGGGGGAAGGGGAGGAGAGATCCCAGGCAGAGGTTAGGAACGCTTGCAGTTCAATTTATGCTTTACAAGCCTTAACAATCCGTCTGTTTATCCCCACCGTGGAGCTCCTGCAGCTCGAGATGCAGCCACACAGAGCAGAGGCATCATCTGTGCCTGGTCCTGCCTCGGCACATCTGGGCCAGACAAATTCCTCTCTGCTAGGGCTGGGCTGCCTCCTGCCCTCCCAGAGGGGCCTGGGAACACTTTGCAAAGGGCTTTGAGATGCTCCACAGGGGAGAGCTGCAGAGGTGGCTGGAGCTGCTTGGCCACGGGGTTTTTCCATCAAAGGAGCATTGGCTGAGCCGTGGTGACCTGCAGGGCTGAGGTCAAACTTGGCTGCAGCTGGAGGGAGGGTTCATTTTGGGGAGCTACAACAGCTCTCGGGAGTGCTGGGAAGAGCCAGAGCATGTCACTGCAGGATCTGCTCCATCTTGTACTTTCTAGAGCTGCTTTAATATCCCAAAGTAGCTTCCAAAATGAAAAAAAGTTGCCAGAGCCTCATTCAGCCTTTGGGTTGAGTTCTTTGTTGTTTTTTTTCCTTCCCCCACCACCTGCCTCCTCCCAAAACTCACAAACAGCAGCATGGGGCTATTTCAGGAAGCAAAGCCTGTCTTTGGCTGATTTTTCTCTCTTTAAACCTCATTTAAACCGACCAGTCGGGTTTTACCCTGGTGTGAATAGAGGAGCTGCTGAGTGTGTCAGCGTGGGTGAGGCACCAGGCTGGGGCAGAGGCAGCTCAGCCCACGAGCAGGGGGTCTCTGCCCCATGGCAGAGATGCTGTTTGCCCCCTGAACCAGGCAGGAGCTCCCAGCCCAGTCCCTTCCACAGGGAGATTCCAGGGTCACAACCAGCAGCACTTCAGCGCTTGGGGTGAGCTGGTGGCCGAGGAGATGCTGGCAGAGCCTGGCACATCTCTCCTTGCATCACCCCTGCTCTGGGCTGCAGCTGGACCAGCCACAAAAGCCAAGCTTAAAGGGAGGCACCACAGGGCTCCTTTGAGCAGGGCTCACACCTCGGCTGAATCATGGGAGGAACCAGAAGAGCAGGTTGTCCATGACCTGCTTCCCAGGCCTGGCTGCCACCGGCACCTGGTGCCCTCTGCTAGTGCCACTAGGCTGGGGACAGCCCGGGGGGACAGCAGCAAGTGGCCCTTTCCCACCTCTTCCCACCTGGGGAGTCACACAGCACTGCCAGCAGACAGGGATGGGGCAAGCACTGCAGGAAAAAGGGGATTTAATCCCAGAATCCACAATGATTTGGATTGGAAGGCGCCTTAAAGGTCACCTCCTTCCAACCCCCTGCCTTGGGCAGGGACACCTTCCACCAGACTGGTTTGCTCCAAGCCAAACATTTTGGGAAGAGCTGGAGCTGGGCTGTGTGGGAGAGCTGCAGGGGTGGGTTGGCCAGTGCTCAGGAGGATGGCCACAGTCCTCAGGGCTGCCAGGAAAGGGTTTGAACCTTGCAACATCCTTGCCCGAGGTGCTGATGGCTCTTGCTCATCCCTTTCACAGGCCAGCCAGGCTTATCAGTGCAAAAAAGCAGAAACAAATGAGGGAGGGACAAGAGAGGTACTCCAGTCTCACAGCCCCTGGAGATCTTGCTTTTTCAAATAACGTCAGATTAAATCAGGGCAGCTCTGCTGAAGGGTGAGCTGGTGCTGCCAGCCACTGGAGCAGGGACCCAGTTTGCACTGGAGACACCTCTTGGTGTTAATTACCAGAGCTCAGCCATCCCAGCAGGAGATTCCCCAGCTCTGAGCCCCCAGCAGCGTTCCAGGTGAAGGTTTGTTTAACACACAGCAGTGTTCCAGGTGAAGGTTTGTTTAACCAAGGAAGGAGAGGTCTCATGCCACGGTTCCTCCTGGCTGGTTGAGCCATGGATGTTCTCCCAGGTGCACGTTTTGCCAGGATTAGTCCAGGCTGGATTGAGGCACATCCCAGCACACACCCAGGGTTTTCAAGAGCTCTGGAGCAGAAGAAAATCTGCTCAAATGGCGAAGAGGAAGGAAGGAGAGGTTCCCCTCTGACTCCCTTCTCTGTCACACGGAGAAATGGGAAGTGAAATTGGCAGCTTGTGTTACTGTCTGTGCCCTGTGCCGTGTCCCAGCTCCTTGGGGACACGAGTGGAGCCCCAGCCCTGCTGCCACCGAGTGTTTGTCCTGTCTGGGCACTGACTGCAGCCCTTCCCACCAGAGCTGGGGCAGCTCCATCTCTGCTGCAGTCCCAGGGCACGCAAAGAGCAGCTCCTGGCCATGAGGAGGGGACACAGCTCCTGTCCCTGGCTGTCCCCAGCGCAGAGGGACAGGAGGGCCCAGCTTAGGGAGGCACAGAGGGCCTGGCCAGGGGTCTCCTGTCATGTCAGCAGCTTTGTGGGGTGCTGGGGATGGGTGGGAGGAACTGACCCAACCTGATGAGCCATCTCTCCTCCATTCCCCCACCACAAAGCAGCCCCTGCAGGAGGTTTTATGATCCTGCCTTGCCATTATTGGGTGTGATGCAAGCTGGAAGCATTTCTAAGCATTATCCACCCAACTCTCCTCCCTCTGCTGCGGGCCTGCCCTCCCTGGCTCTGAGCCAGACCAGTTGGGGACTGGTGGACAGCACTTCAGCCTCCAGGTGTGCAGGGAGAAGAGCCCAGGAGAGGCAGGAGCAGTGTGATTCTCCTCCCTGGGAGCTGGAGCACAATGAAGGGGTTTTCTGTCCTCCACCCCAGCCTATTTGCCTTTCTAGCTGCAGGAAACAGCAAAGTGCTTCCATCTGCTCCCAACCATGCAGGGATGCTCCAGATGTGGTCCAGGACCTGCAAATCACATCCCTGCCTCGGAGCAGCGGCAGGCACCAGATGGACCACCTGGCTGGGAGACAGCAGGTACTCCCAAGCCTGCTTAGGCAAGAGGACTCAGCCTCCACCTCCCTTCCCAGCACTTCTCTCCGTGCCTGTCATCAGGCTGGTTTTGAGGCTGTTTTGAGGCTGTTTTGCTTCTCTTGTGGAAGATCCATCCCTCCTTCCCCCTGTGCTGGAGAGGGGCATCAGGAGCACGGCCAGGAGTGACAGAGGGTCCTGCCAGCCAGGGCTAGCACGAGCCTTCCCAGAACATTCCAGCACAAAGGGCAGTCTGTGAGGGACCCAGGAGGGCTGTGTGGCCACCTGAGAGCAGAGCCAGCCCTGTGCTGTGTGTGGCTCCAGGCAGTGAGGCTGCTGCTGTGTGGGTGCAGGGATTTCACCTAGGAATTGTCCTGTGAGTGTCTGCTCTCTGCTCTGAGGTTCTCACGTGTGCAAAACCAGGTTTCATTTCTTAATTTCATTCTTTCATTCCCCCTTGAAGGGAAATGCTGCTGGAGCAGCTTTCCACTGGCCGTTTTCACAGCCCAAGGGCACAGTTTGGGGGCAGAGCTCTGGCTGTGGGCTCAGGGTCTGGTGCTGATGGCTACAAGAGGCTGGTGTGACTCAGGAGCAGAGGGCTGTAATTAGAGGTTGTTGTGCTGAGTGCCCTGGCAGAGCCAAGGGTTACAAATGATCCCTGATGGGCAGAAGTCACACACCCGGGGGAGAGTTCAATGGGAGAAGCAGGGGAGGAGAGAGGTCAGAGCTTCTGTCACTCTCTGCTCCTGATTTCTGTGCAGAGCTTGGCATGGGATGGTTGTGCTGCCCTGTGAGGAGCTGTGGCCCTCAGGGCAGGAGAGAGCACAGGGAGGGATGAACCCTGCCCTGTCCTTGAGCAGCCCAGCGTGAGCCTGGTGCCAGTTATCAGCTCTGAGTTCCCAGCCCCGAGTTATCACTTCTGTGCAGTCATAACTCACCCAAACCCAAACCCACGGCCCTGATGGAGGTTCCCTTTGCCTTGAAACCTCTCCTAGAAATCACACCCCACAAAGCCTGCAGTCAGGAGGGCACTTTGCACTGGAGAATCACCTGCCTCAAGCTCTGGCTATATTTTTCTTAGGAAGAGGCATCCAGGGGGCTTTACCCTGACTTTTCTTGGGCTGCACAATCAGCAGAGCCCCTTGGAGGCAAGCCCAGAGTCTTGATCCCACCAGTGCTGATGGCCTTCCTAACGTGGGGGTGCCAAACTAGAGGAAATGTTAGGGATGGATAATCCAGGTCAGTTTAGGAACACACAAGAAGATCTCCCCCATTCTGGAGGGGCTGTATTTCCTTTTTCTTGCCTGTCTCCTCACTTCTGTTCTTCTAAGGGCTGGAGCAGGAGGCAGCAGCAGATTTGGTGGTGCACACCTGCACAAGCTGCTCATTGCTGGGCCTCCTTGGGCTCCTCCCGGGGTCAGCTGCACCAGGAGAGTGTCTGGGGACCGTGCTGGAGGAAGGGACATCTCTGGGTTTGGGGCAGAAGCGGGGCTGTGCCCGCTGATGGCCGCTGAGGATCGGGGATGTGGTGCACAGCAGCATCCCTGCCATGCTGTAATTCCTCTCAGCTGCCAGTTTCCATTGGATACAGGACCCCTCCGGGCTCTGCCGGGCTCCATGGAGTGCTGGATGTTTTACTTGGGAATGGTGAGGTTATTTTCCTGTGCAGGGTGCCGAGGGGAAAGGGCAGTCGTGGATCTCTTTCCTCCAGCTCAGCCCCCCAAAACCTGGGCTCTGTCTGAGGCCAGGAGCTCTCTGTGTGTGAGTTTTATGGACAGACTTTTCCCAGTGATGGGGCTGAGCTTTGCCAAATTTACCTGGAGCTCAGATTCAGTGAGAACCCAGGGAAAGCAGGGGAGGGCTTGTGGGGATCTCCTGTCCCAGGGAGTGACTGCAGTGCCCTGATCTTTGCAGGAGGCTTCTTTGGGGATCTGCTGGCTGCTGTGATGGGTGTGCTGTGCACCCCTTTGGTAGGAGCTGGGTGGGATCCTCTGGAGGATGGCAGGGAACTGTGGAGGGCTGGCAGGGAGGGAGAAAGGCTTGGACAGAGCAGAGCTTGTAGAAGGGGGAATGTTCTCTGTGCCCCAGGAGGGAATGAGGAGCAGGACTGAGGGAAAGGGAGGCTGCAGTGGCTGCAGGGAAAGGCAGGGCCCTGGCAGTTCTTATCTGGGGCTCTCCAGAGAGGCAGGCTGGGAGCTCTCACATCCTGGCACCTGCAGCCTCATCCAACCCCTGATCAGTCAGCTCTTGACAAGGTTTCCTGGATGTCCACCCAAAAACCTGAGCTGTGCCCACTGCAGCTCTGACCAACTGCAGCACAAGGAAGGATTGGGAAGGAAAACTGGCCTGGTGATCCTGCCCATGCTGATCCATGGATTCTCAGCTCCAGAGCTCAGGAGGCCTCACCAGGGCTGGGACACTGCCCTGGGACACCATCCCAGACACCCAGCAAGCAGGGGCAGGGCAGGAGTCACCCCTCAGGATTTCCAGGATTTGCATTTGCTGCTGATTCACTTTGGAGCTGCCAGTGAAAGAACCTTTATCCCCTGCCTCCCCCAGTCCTTCTGGGAATTTGATTTCTCAGCTCACAACAGACTGATGGTGGTAGCAGTGAATTCTCTGGGGCTAATATTGCCAGCTAGCACACTATAGAAAGAAAATTCTTTATTTGTTGGCGTGGCAGGAACAGACTTTGGAAAATGTACCCTGATTTTTAAATACCCATTTTGCCTGTGGTGTAAATACTAAAATGTGTTTTTTCTCTCCCCCCCCCTCTCTCTCTTGGAGTTTAAAAATATCGCCAGCCTGGGGAGGTGCATCTTTCACTGAGATTTATAACGGCTGCTCTCAAGTGATCTGGAAAATGAGCCTCCCTCTGCCCCATCCAGCCTGGCACCTTCCAAGAATTTATTTCCTATATTTGCGCAAGCCTAAGAATACTTAGAGGCTGCATCTCCACCCAAGCACTCTAATTATTTAAGTTTTGTTTATGGCCGCTCTCAGGGGAGCTGGGAACGTCCAGGCTGCTGATCCCTCCCTCCCCTGGGTAATTCAGCCCTGCATTCCTTCTGGTTGAGAATGGCCAACAAATCATGGATGCTGCACCATTTGCCCAGGATGGATCACCCTGGCTCTGTGAATTGGCCAAGCCCTCAGAGCAGGGGGGAGGAGACGTGCAGGGGCTCCTGTGTGAGCACAGAGCTCTGGCTCTGAGTCCTGCTCGCTGCCCCATGCCCGTGCCAGGCTGCCTCCTGCCTTATGCAGTGATCCCTGCTCACTTCTGCCTCTGGCAGCCACTGGGAACCTGTGGCTGAGGTGAGGCAGGAGGCAGCGAGGAAGAGGAGGGAGGCTCCTTCCTCGTCACACCTGGGGCTGCACCTCCTGCCCACATCCCCATCCCTTCCTGCCTTGGGGGGTTCAGGCCACCTCTGTCCATCCAAAGGCTGGAGTTTGGGCAGGGAGGGGCTCTCTGCCCAGCCCCAGTGAGATCTGGAGGATTCTGTGGTCTTGTGGCTGCCTCTGCTCCTGTCACACTCGGTGATAAAGAGAGAGAGAGGTTTTGATTACATTATGACAAGCGACAGAGAGATGGAGTGAGAGCTGCAGTCTGCCTGCTGTAATTCCAATTAGCAGGGGGAGTGTGGCCAGAGCCTGACAGCTGTATTGATCCCAACTCTGGACGGGGAAAACCTTTCCAGGGGTCCCTGGGGCTGAGCACAGGGACAGCTGTGGGGCAGGGAGGGGAAGAAAAGCCTCTTTGCAATGGGGCACTTGAGCAGGTGACAGCATTTCACTTCCAAAATGCCACAGCCAGCCCGGTACTTGAGCTTTCTTCTGGATTTCCCTCAAAACCTGGGCTGCAAACCCCCTTGGGGTCTGTCTGTGCCTGCAGGATGAAGCAGGCTTCTCCTCAGTGTGCACTTGGAGTGAGTTTATCAGGACTCAGGCTGTTCCCTAGACAGAATGTACCCAAGTTAAATAAATTAGCATCCGGGGAACAAAAGCCCAGGGCTGCAAGGGAGGGGGGGAGTTTTCCTCTGCCACTTGAAGGCAAGTCCTGAAGGTCAGAGCTGAGGCAGGCTGGCAGGGCTGTGGGCAGGCTGCTGGTGCAGCTGCTGTCTCAGCTGCACTCTCTCTGTGGCAAAGGGGAGGACTCCAATTTGCAGTTTTGCAGGTATTGATCTGAGACCTTTCACTGCCTCTAAACTCACTTTGGCAATAAAAGGCTCAAATCATTCTCCTTAAGTACATATATTCTTTTGTGCTCTTGACATTTCGAATGCTGCCGTGCCCGTGGAGTGCCTGACAGCACCTCACTGGCAATGGGAATATCTGCTGCCTCACACCGACTCCTAGCAGGCGTGAATCAGCTTTTACTTACAGGGAGAGAATGGCCTGGAGGTGATGGCAAAGGCAGGCTGAGCTCAGAAGGGCTGGCAGCATTTCCTGGCTTTGCCACGAGCTCCCTGGAACATCCTTGGCCAGCTCCCTTCACCTCTGTGTGCCTTTCCGTGTCAGCTGCTGGGAGCTGTCCCTCTCTGCTCTGCTCACATTGCCCCGTGTCTGCAGGGTGCCTTGCACACCTGATCCTCCCTGATCTGGGCAGGAGACATTTGCAGAGCTCAGGGAAAGGTGACTCCCCTTCATTTGGTCATTTTTTCAGGGCTGCCAGAAGCAGGCAGCTCCTTGCCCAGGGAGTTTGGAAGGCAGGAAATGCTTTTGCCTGGATCCAAGTACAAACATTCTGTCAGTGCAAACACTGGGCTCACTTTCTGGCTGCTCTGGGTGTGGGATGTGGGGCTGACATCATGGAATTGGGTGAACACAGCCCACTGGCTTCCCTGCCTGCCTGAATTCAAAGCTCTCTTGATTTCTTGCTCTGCTGGTTTTGTGTTCAGGTCACCTCTGGTTTCCAGGAGGGTGAGAGCTGTGGGCTGGAACTCTCCCCTGCCCCTTCCACAGCCTGGACTGTGCTGGGCAGTCAGGAATGACTGTCAGGGTTTCACATCCTGCCCTGTCCTTGGGTCTGTCTGCCATCTGCCAGGATGTCCTGCCACGACAGTAGGTGACACTCATGGTGTCCCCCCATGACAGCAGTGGGATTCTCCAGTTTTGCTCTTCCCAAACACTCCCTGCATGGCTGTGAGCAGGATTCCTGGCACTTGGGCTGGACACAGATGACAGAAACACCATTTATTGCATGAGCAAGCACTTCCAGAACTCTGTGGTCCTTCCCCCAGGCAGGGATGGAACCCAGGCCCACTGAGCCACCCAGTTTGTCCCCGTGTGAGCCTGGCACTGGTGGCACTGATTGTGGCTGCCTCAGACAGCAGATGGGTTTGAACAAGTGTCTCTGTGCTAGAAAAGCTCTCGAGTCTCTCTCCTGGGTGATGATGATTTCAGCCATATGCAAGAGTCTCTGGCACTCCAAGGCTGGGAGAAACTTCCCTGGGAAGAGCCACAAAGAGCCTCCTCATTCTGTGGCCAAAGGAGCTGCAGGATTCATTGGAGGAAGGAAGGGAGGTTCACTTCCAAGCTCAGTGGATGAGGGAAGCAGCAGAGTCAGCAGCTGCCTCCTGCCTGCCCACGGAGTCTGTCTGCATCCTCCTCCTCCTCCTCCTCCTCACCCTGCAGCCCCAGTGCACCCCAGCACCCCGGGCTGGAAGTGTTCCAGACTGGGGAGTTATTACAAAACCCTGGTCAGCACACAGAGAGAGAGAGATGGAGGGTTTAAAGTTCGATAATTGTTAATTATTACCCAAGCTTCCCAGGAGACTTTCTGGGAAAAAGACGTGGCTGTCTTCTGCAAAGGTGTTTTGTGGAACATTAGTCTGTCCTGGCCACACCAAACCCTTTCACTCTGCTTCTTTCTGCCTCCTGTGGGATTAATAAAGTGCTGCTGGAGAGCTCCTTATCTCAGAGCTGAATGATGTTTGCAATACAGGGAGGGGAGGCAGCTCTGATCCAGGAAAGGAAGGGAAGAGGTGGGCTCCAGGGGCAGGGGCAGGGTGTGGGGCAGCCTGGCTGGGCAGGGAAAAGCCCTGGAGACAACAGGCAGTAACACAGAAAGCCAGCTGCTTTCTGCATGGATTCAGTGTGAGGGTCTTCTGCTGACACTGCAGCTTTGGGCACAGATTGTAGTGAACTTGGGACAAAGCCATAAAGGACACGAGGGATTGTCAGAACTTTGCAAGCATTCCAGACACCAGCAGGAAAAAAAAATCAGGGAACCCCTTGTGAAGGAGAAGAAGCCCAAAAAAGGGATAATTATAGTGAACTTCAGATAGAGCCATAAAGGATGAGGGATTATCAGAACTTTTCAAGTGTTTGAGACACCAGCAGAAAAAAGAATATATCAGGGAATATCCCCTGTGAAGGAGAAGAGGGCCCAGACAGGAGTGCTGGTGCTGCCATGCCCTGGGAGGCTTTGCTGCCCTTCCCTCTCTCTCTTAAATATGTCAGGAACCCCCTGTGAAGGAGAAGAAGCCCCAAAAAGGGATAATTATAGTGAACTTTGGATAGAGCCATAAAGGACATGAGGGATTGCCAGAACTTTGCAAGCATTCCAGACACCAGCAGAAAAAAATATATATATATCAGGGAACCCCTTGTGAAGGAGAAGAAGGTCCAGCCAGGGGTGCTGGTGCTGCCATGCCCTGGGAGGCTTTGCTGCCCTTCCCTCTCTCCCTCCTGAGCTGGCAGCCGAGCTCTGCAGTGGGAGCCCGGGGGCCAGGGCCACACCTGAGAGGCAGGACGGGCTCTGAGCTTCCCAAGGGTGTGGGCTGGAGCTGGTTGGGCCGGGCTGGGCCCCCAGGCCAGCACCCAGCAGCCCTGAGAGGGTGCCAGGGCCGTGGGGAGGGAGCAGCCTGGCAGGGCAGGGCAGGCAGGAGGGGTTCAGCCCCTCAGCACCATCACCTCCCACCCTGCTCCCCCTCCTCTGGCTCCTGAACCCTAAGGAATGCTGCTTCCCAAGGCCAGAGGGGTTCAGCCCCCTCAGCACCATCACCTCCCACCCTGCTCCCCCTCCTCTGGCTCCTGAACCCTAAGGAATGCTGCTCCCCAAGGCCAGAGGGGTTCAGCCCCTCAGCACCATCACCTCCCACCCTGCTCCCCTCCTGTCACTGTGATATTTGATGAAAAATCCCTTTGCCAGGATTCCTCTCCTGCAAAGCTGAGAAGCCTCAGGAAAAAAATAATATATAAACAATAACTATCTGCTGCTTTAGAATATAGGAAGTGATTGTTTGATTAGTTCCATGTGAGTTGTTTAATTTAATAATCAATCACCATCAGCTGTGTTGGACTCTGAGGAGTCAGTCATGAGCTTTCCTTGTTATTCTTCTTCTTGTCTAACCCTCTAATGTATTCTTTTCTCTATTTCTTTAGTATAGTTTTAATATAGCAATTTTTAGCATAATATAACATAAAATAATAAATCAGCATTATAATATAATATATAGAATAGAATAACAAATCAGCATTCTGAAGTCAAATTAAGTCAAATCCCCATCTCTTCCCTTGTCCTGGGACCCCACCACACCTCCTCAGCCCCCTCTGATCCCTGAGGAATGCTGCTTCCCAAGCCAGGATCTGCAGGACTCCACGGGCAAGGAAAGCCCCTGTGTGGCCCTGGGATGGGGACAGGGCTGCAGAGCTCCCCCACCATCCACAGGGCTTCGTGGGCAGCCAGGGGTGGTGGTAACAGCCCCAAAACTGGCTCTCAATCAGTTTGCTGTGGGTTTTCCAGGAGAAAACAGCCTGGAGCAGCTGGGACAGCCTGTGCTAAAGCTCCTAAAAAACAGCCATTACTTTTTATTCTTCCTTTCTTCTTTTTTTTTTTATTTTTCCCCTTCTTGCAGCAGAGTTTCTTGATGCCTTCAGCCCGTGTTTCCCCACAGAGAGCCCCTCACCTGTGCAGGCCCAGACAGCTTTGGAGGCTTTGAAGTGTAGCCTCACACTTGCTGTTTCCCCCCCAAAAAAATGAACCAACTCTGGGGCTGAGCACAGCGAGATACATCAGGTTTGCAGCTCAGTCTGCAAATGGGGTGAGGAAAGAGGAGCTGAAGGAAGAGGTGAAGGAGGAGGTGAAGGAAAAGGTGATGGAGGAGGTGAAGGAGGAGGTGAAGGAGCAGGTGAAGGAGGAGGTGAAGGAAGAGGTGAAGGAAAAGGTGATGGAGGAGGTGAAGGAGGAGGTGAAGGAGCAGGTGAAGGAAGAGGTGAAGGAAGAGGTGAAGGAAGAGGTGAAGGAGGAGGTGAAGGAAAAGGTGATGGAGGAGGTGATGGAGGAGGTGAAGGAGGAGGTGAAGGAGGAGGTGAAGCAGGAGGTGAAAGAACACCCTTTTCTCTCTGGGTGCCCAGGACAGGCCTGGCTGCTCCTCTCAGATGCTCCAGAGGAGCTCTGGGATCTCCAGGAGGGCTCAGCTGCTCCAAAGCCCCACACACGGCCCCACGTGGATGGTTAATCCCCAGGCAGATTAATGGCTGAGTTTTATCTCACCCAGCCCTCTCCTCAGCCCAGTCTGGTCGGATGAATCCCTCTGGGACAAGGCTGAGCCCTGTGTCCCCTCACTGCAGGGATGGCACCGTGTCCCCTGTGCCCTCCTGTTGGGCAGGGCCCTGCTTTAGGGGCGAGGCAGGCAGGGAGATGCTGCAGATGTCTGAGAAAATGTGGATTTCCCTCAGCCAGGGGGATCTCAGCCCCCCTGGGAGGGGAACATCCCTGTCCCTTCCTCCTGCAGAGCCACCCGAGGTGCCACCAGGGCCTGGCCACGGGGAGGATGAGGGGAGGGTGCCAGGGGGTGGTGACCTCGCTGTCCCCAAGGCTGTGGCCCTGAGCATTCCCCTCCAAGGGGGATTTGCCTGCCAGGCCCATCTGTTCCTTCGGCCCGTTGCCATGGCAACGGGGTGGCTTGAGATGGGCCGGGGACGCTGGGAAAGAGAATCCAGGCAGGAAAAATATTCTTTTTTTTAATCTTGGGCGGAAATGAAGGGGAGAGGGAGGGGATCCTTCTGGCTCCTCCCTGTGTCCCCCCTTGGGGCTGTGCTGTCCCCAGGATCCTCCTGCTCTCGGCCTTTCCCTTCCCCTCCAGGCTGGGTGTCCCATCCAGGTGTGTGGCAGTGGCCAGGTGAGGGTTGGGGCTGTGCAGGTGAGGTCTGGATCTCCTCAGGTGAGGGTTGGATCTCTTCAGGTGAGGGTTGGGGATGTGCAGGTGAGGTCTGGATCTCTTCAGGTGAGGTCTGGGTCTCTTCAGGTGAGGTCTGGGAGCTCTCCTGCCCCCTGGCATGGCCACAAGCAGTGAGGATGCTCTGACAGGGGGCTCTGCCTCTCCCCCAGCCCTGGAGCCATTCCCATGGAATCCCAGACTGATTTGGGTTGGAAAGACCTTAAAGACCTTCCCTGGCCAGCCCAGCTCCCCTCACCTTGCCCAGGTGTGTGGCCAAGAGGAACCTGGCAGCTTGGGTTAATGCAGAGTCGCTTGTCAGAGCGAGTTACTCCCAGTCTTTCCAGTAAAAAAAGCCTGGAATGGAGTGAAAATGGTGCCCTGCTATTTGTGTGTGTATGGCTCTGCCTGGGTGCATCTCAAGTGGAAATGGCCTGGAAAAAAAAGCAAACAAAAGAGGAAACAACAAATAAATATCTGCATGTTGACAGCGAGATCTGGGCTAATGTTTGACAGACGAAAGTGAAGCGAAGGCGAAGTGACAGATTGACAGAAAGACAGACATGTTTTTGTGCTAGTTTAGCATCCTGATAGAAACAGGAGATAATTCAGGTTTGCAGGGGACCTTGAGGGGTCACTTGCCTGCCTGCTGAGGAGGGTGGGGGTGCTAAACACCCCTGGTCCCTTCCCCTGGCACCAGGAGGCTGCTCTGAGGGGCAGGAGCTGGTTCCTAACTGGTGCTACTGGGGCTGGGGGCAACAGGAGCAGGCTGGGGAAGGCTCTGTGGTTTAGTGAAAAGGGGGTGTTTGGGCAGATTGCCCTCGATGATCTTGGGGGGCTTTCCCAACCTTAATGATCCTGTGATCCTAAAGCCAGGGCTCCTCTGGGGAGGGCACTTGCAGCAGAGGCAGGCTGGGGTTTGAGGATGAGGCTTTTTCCTTGTTCCTCCTGAATCTGGGGAAGTGGCATCGGTGGGGTGAGTTTTCCCTGTGCAGTTTGTGCTGCAGTCTGGCTGGGCTGGCTGCAGCCCCAGCTGGAGATTTTCCCATCTCCGGCTTTCCCCTGCCCTGGACATGTCTGCTCCCAGGGCAGGAGGCAATGGGGAGGCATTTCAGGCTGGGTAGGGCTTAGAGCAACCTGGAAATTGTCCCTGTCCATGGCAGGGGAGTGGCAAGTTGATCTTTAAGTTCCCTTCCAAACCCTTCCATGGTTTTAGGCTTTGGGGCTGGGGTCAGGTGTTGAAGACAAGCTTTGTTTTCCCAGCAGCAGACCTGAGGCTTGTGCTGGGAGCTGAGATGAGGATCCAGGTGCTCACATGGCCCTGGTGAGTGCAGAGCTGGCTTAAAGTCACCTCTGTGCTCCCCTTTATCCCAGATCTGAGTGCAGCAGGGCTGAATGTCACCTGTTCCCTTGTGAGCAGCGATTTACAAGCGCTCATCCTGCTCCTTGTTTGCAGAGCAAATGCCCTTTTCCTGTTGGCTCTGCCCTCCCTGCAGTGGGGAATCAGCAGATTCTGGGCTTGAAGCTTCTCCCAGATTTATGAGCTTGCTCTTCACCTTGAGAGTGAGGCTCCCTCGCCCTGAGAAAGCTTTGAAACCCAAAACACCAATTGCTGACTTCAGCAAACACCATTGATCCTCCTGCAAATAAAAGTTCTTTCTTTTTCCTTTTTAGGACGCGGCTTGTGGGGATTTTGTTGTTGTCCTCTTTGTGTTTCTCTTTTTCCTCTGGAGACACGAGTCCCAAATGGCTCTGAGCAAAATCAATGTGATCTGAAAAGAACTCATCAATAGTCCTTATGGAGGATGTTTCCTACCAGCCAGACACCAACAAAAACCCACAAAAGCCCCTCCTCTCATCTTCCTCTCCCCTTGAAACGCAAGGTTCTTTAATTGGCTTTTAATCCTGGCAAGAGCAGAGCTGTTTGCATGGAATTGGTAATAGGGGATCATATCTTGCCCTGAGTGCTGGGTTATTTGATCCTGTGCCTCAGAAACCTGAGCCCTGCCTGGGAAACCAGGTGGGGAGGGGGATCCCAGCCTGGCTCAGAGCCCGAGCACAGGCACAGCTGCTTTGTGATTTCCAGTGAGGATTAGCAGAGCAGTGGGGAACAAGCCCCTTTTGTCCTGGTGCTCCAGGGAATGGAGTGGCACTGGGAAAAGCCTTGGTGGATCTCTGGGGTGCACAAAAGTGGGGCAGTTTGGGGGTTCCAGTGGTGTCCCACACCTGGCTGTGACTCACAGGGATAAACATTGACCCCTCCTGGCTGCTGGTGGGCTCAGTGCCTCCTGCACGCCCTCACCTCATCTCTGTGTCCCCAAATGTCACTGCCAGGCCTCTGCCAGCCCCAAAGTGGGCTTGGAAACTGGGATGAAAGGCTGATAAACCCTGCCAGTCACCAGGTCACCCTCACCCAGCTCTTCAGGCACCACAGGGGGTTTGCTGTGAGATCCAAAGTGGGGAGCACTGACATCCCCAGCACACGGAGCCCTCCAGAAAGGGGTGCTGGGAGGCACCTGGAGCTGGGAGAGCTCCAACAGCACCAGGTCCCCAAGCTCTGAGCCCAGTGAAACGTGCTTGAAATGCCCCCTGGCTCTGAGCTGACTCAAGCACACAAGGGAAACTTGTTGATGTGGATGGCACCGTTCGTTCCTGGCTGGTTTTTGTTTGTTTTGTTCTGTGTTTCTTGCTGCAGCTGCCTTTGGAGCAATAAATAGCTGTGGAGCTTGCTTGTGGCCTGTGCTAAGTTGTTAATATTTAATCAGAGGTCTGAAGCTGGATTTGTTTGGTTGGCAAAAGATAAAAATGGCTTTTTTGGGGTTTAGAGCTAGGGACAGACCTTCAGGAAAAAAGCTCAGGGTCAGCTTTTAATTAATCAATTATTTTAAGACTGGAGCACACTGGTCAGTGACAGATTTTCTCAACACCTCAGTTCCCAGCAAAGCTAATATGTGCCAAAGCACCTGAAGTGACTGGCACTCGGCATGCCCCTGGTGTGAAATGTTATTTACAGAGGAAGCCCTGCTGACATGTGCCAGCAAAGTGTTACCTGGATCCACTCCCCCTCCTCTGCTCCTTCCTGGGGCTTGGATTCTGCTCTCAAGGAGAGGAGGATGTCCTTCCTACACCAGGATCCAGCTTCCCTCTGGCTTTGTTGGGTTAGGGCTCCAGGCCCTGGACAGCTGCTCCTGTAGAAACCCTGCTGCAAACTGCTGAGCTTTTATTCCTCCATTAGCAACTCTTGCCTTGCACAGAAACCTGTCCAGCAGCTGGAGTCCGTGGCCAGGCTACCTTTAAACCCCCCTGGCACACAGCCCTAGGAGCTGGCTGCTCCCCTGTGTGCAGGGAGTGAATTCTGGGTGTCCTCAGAGCCAGCCAGACCCCACAGCTGATCCTGCCCCAGCTCCTGCCTCCATCCCACTTGCAGCATTTCCATGTTGGCTCTGGCTTGGTGCAGGGCTTTGGCAATCCCCAGTGGATTCTGGAGTGCCAGGTCTGTGGATTCTGGCACTACAATAATGGTAATTCTGGGGATTATTGTGCCTTGGGACTGAGCAGTGGATGGCCACGGCTTGGCCAGCTGGTGTTTGCCTTGTGGAGGAGAGCAGGACTTATTTGTGGGCAGGACCAAAGCTTGTCAGCTCTGGTGCCTGATCCCAACATCCTGCCTGCTAAATCCCAGCCTTGGGATGAGCTCCTGGAGTCCAGCTGTCCACTCCAGGGGCCAGAGCCTTGCCAGGGCTTTTCTCAGGTGCTGGGGTGTTGTTATAGGACACAAAATAAAACCACACAGACACACAACTCTCTAAGGTAAAAAAGAGAGAAGTTTAATTGCTGACTTTACCATTTATAGATTTTCAAAAGTGGCAGTGGATTGGAGGATGACAGTGTCACCTCTCCAATGGGGATTTGAGAGATGCAGGATGGGGGTATAAAAGGGTGTTGGATGGGGATGTGAGGAAGGAAGGATGGGGAGGTTGGGGATGCAGGACTGGGATGCAGGAGTTGCAGTTTGGGGATACAGGGGTTGCAGGCTGGGGATGTGAGAGTTGCAGGCTGGGGAGATCAGGGGGTGCAGGGTGAGGATGTGAGGAATGCAAGATGGGGATACAGATTTTGCCAACTGGGGATTTGAGAGATGCAGGATGGGGTGTTAGGAGTTTAGGGTGGGGATGTGAGTGGTACAGGATGGGGACATGAGGAGTGCAGGATGGAGAGGCTGGGGATGCAGGCTGGGGATGTGAGAGGTGCAGGATGGGGATTTCAAGGGCTGCAGGATGAGGATGTGAGGAATGCAAAATGGGGATGTAGATTTTGCAAAATGGGGATATGAGGGATGCAGGATGGGGATGTGAGAGGTGCAGGATGGGGATGTGAGAGGTGCAGGATGAGGATTTCAAGGGCTGCAGGATGAGGATGTCAGGAGGGCAGGATGGGGACACGAGGGATGCCGGGTGAGAATGCAGAGGTTTCCGGATGGAATGTGCGGCTTTCCGAGTGGAATGCGAGGGTTTGCAAGGACGGGGATTCGGAGGTTTCAGGATGGGGTTAATGCTCTGCACCAAGGCATCCTTTGTTCTGGGCAGGCTGCTGAGGTTTGGAAATGGAGAGCTGAGGAGCGAACACCGCAAAATAGAAACGTCCGCACTTTCTGCTGCTGATTTTCAGTTTCAACAGCTGCTCCATTTGGAAAGGATGAAAATGCACTCCGGCTTAGTAGGAGTCAATTAAAAATAAACCGAGGGAGAGGATTGGTGTTGGAGCCCAGCGACGCTCATCGGACATAAAAGTTGCATCCTCTCAAGCCTGGATTTTCGCTCCAATTTGCCACGGGCGGCAGGATGGAACGGGGAGCGCTCATTAGCATGGAAATGCTGTTGGTTGCGCTGAATTCCCGGCCCCGGCGCTTTGTTCCTGCTCCCAGCGGAGCGGGGCTGAGCCCCCCCGGCCCCGCTGACCCCCCCTTTGTGCGGGGCGCCGGGGAGGGGACAGCGCTGTCCCCGCCGGGGTGACACTGCTGCCTGCCTGCCCGGGCGGATTAGGCAGCAGCCAGCGGACATCTGCAGGGAGGGGGCAGGGAGCGCTGCTGCCTTTTGTTCTGGGTGGTTTTTTTTACCTTCTGTGCCCGGAATGTGGCCGTGGAACAGCGATCCTTGGGGGAATTTGCCTTCTGCCTCCCCAGCACAGCACTGGCTTAGCGCTGCACCTGCTCAGGTGAGCGTGCTGCTGTCTGGGATGCTCAGGAGAGGAATGCTTGGAGCAGGAGAGGTTGGTTCTGTTGGCTTCTCTGCTCCTATTCCTGCTCTGACCACCGATCCTTTGGCACGAAGCCTCTCATCCTCCTGCCTGCGTGCTTGCCAGCAAGAAATTGCAAGCGAGGCAGGGAATCCAGGGTCATCCAGGGATGTATGACTGGGAAAGGAATGGAAAAGACCTGATGGCCCGCAGTAGGATCCTAATTTTCCTCCCCTTCCTATTATTTCTACATGGATGCTCCACTTGAGCTCTGTTGAGCTGGGGAACAGGGGCAGGTCCTTGCAGTGCCTCCTCCCCTGCAAGAAATCCAGCTGGGTTTGCACCGCCTCTGCCTCAGGCGGCTCCAGGAGGGCAGCAGGGGGTGGGACCAGGCATCATTTTACCCAGGCGGGACCAGCATTGGGCCAAAAGGAATCATCTTAAAGTGATGAGGCTGAAATCTGATCCTCAGCCGGTGTCGCTTTTCTCAGAGGGGGAATTTACAAAGGGAGAAGGGGAAAGACGAGTTCTGCTCAGAAATTTGGGCGAAAACCAGTGGTGCCGAGGAGGAGGAGGAGGAGGCAGGCTCAGCTGATGTTCCCCTTGTGGCTGTCCTGGTTAAGACCCACCAAGGAGGGCAGCACTTCAGGAGTCACTTCTGAAGAGAAAAGGCTCTCCTGAAATGGGTTCTCCAGCTCAGCAGCTCCTTGAGACAACAGGCTGAGGTCTCCTCTGCGAGAGATTTCAGCAGTGGTTGGGAAGTCTCGGGATGAGCTGAGCTCTCTCTCTTGCCCGGGTCAGTGAGAAAGGCTCCATTTCACTGAGCTCCCTGCTTTGAAACAAAAAGGGAAAATGCAGCAAATCATCCAGACTCCCTCGTGTCCAGGGAAAAAAAAAGGCACCTCCAGAATTAACCAGCCCAAGGTAGATTTCTTATGCAGAGTGCCTGAATTGAGAATTTCTCCTGGCTGACTTGGCAGGCAGAGAGGCAGGATGAAGGTGTCTGCACTGTGAGCTGGGATTTTCCATCAAGGGGGCTGCTCATTGTGCAGGCAGAGTTTCTCCTCCTCCTCTCACCTTTCTGCAACTTTAGGAGCCCCTTCAGTGGCTTGGAGATGCTTAACAGCTTCACAGTGGGGCAGGTGGCCCTTTCTTGGAGCCTCCTTCTCCCCTTTCCTGCTTCTCTGGTGCCTTCCCTTCCGTGGTGTGTTTGCATGGCAGGAAAACGCAAGGATTGGAAATTAAATCTGGAGAATAAATGGGAGATTTATTAATTTATTAATCTGACAGAAGTAATTACTTTCTCTCCAAGATTCATCTCCTTGCCTGGGCTGCCACACGGTCCCAAGGAGCCACAAAACTGTGACAGAAGGATTGGGAAGAGCTTCCTGAGGGGAATGGAGAGCAGAGCACACAGCCAGGGTGGGCAGGGCACAAGGGCAGGGCACAGGGGCTTCCCAGCCTCCCAAAGCTGGGCAGGATGACTGGGCTGAAGCTGAACCATCATCTCCTGTGCTCACTGTCCCCTGGGACAGCTGTGGTGCTGCAGGGGACAATCCAAGCCAAAGGAGCTGGCTGGGAGCTGCTGTCAGCACTGCAGGAGCTGCTCTCCATGGGGAGACCCTGAGAGATGATTTCTGGCAGCAGCTCCTGGAGTTCTTGGAGCTGCTGTGAGTCCTTGCACTCTTCTTGCACTCCTGCTCCTGTTAATGTGTCATTTAACACAAGTATGGGCAGAATCCTGCAGTCCTGAGAGGTGCCAAAACATTGCTGATGAATCCCCTGGCTCCAGCTCCTGGCATTATCAATTAAAAAGCCATTTGTCCTCAGTGTGTGCATTGAAAAGCTCTCAGCTCATTTTATTCTTCATCACCCTCAGTGCAGGAAGGCCTGGGACTCCATTTAAAATCTATTTGAGCAGTGGTTCTGAGGTTTCTCAGTGACTTGGCTGGGTTTCATAGGCTGTGCATGCAGCCCGTGGCTTCTCTGCCTCCCTCAAGATCCTTTGCTCTGTTTCCACCTCTGTAAAAAAGCCAAGGCAGTGGATCAAGGGGAGTTTTCAGACAATCTCTTCTTGCTTTGGCCTGATCCTTCCTCTCCTGGCAGCACCAAGCAAGGGCAGTGGGGGCTTTTTGCTGTTTTGTGGCTGAGAACTCCTGTTGTGATTTTTCCAGTGGCTGTTTGTGAGGGGCAGAGCTTTCGAGGCAGGGGTGACAGGGAGGTGTTTCTGCAGTGTGACAGGGCCAGGTGCGTCCCCCTGCCCTCCCCTTTCCCTGAGACTGAATTTCCCTGCTGTGAATTTGTCAGGCTCCTCCTGGCACAGCGATGCTGTTGTGTGCAGAGGTGCCAGGAAGGCAGAGCCAGAGGTGCTGAGGAGGGTGGGAGAGAGGGAAAACACAAGGGAAGTGTGAGTCAGGTGCCTGTGTGCTGTCTCTGAGCCTGCCACTCTTCCTCTTCCTCCTGGGAAGGCAGGGCTCAGACACAGCCAGGGCCTTGCTGCTGCCCTTGGCACGCACAGAGAGGGGAGTCAGCCCTGAGCAGCTCCAGCACAGGAGAAGGCACCACAGCCAGGCTGAGCAGCTCCAGGGACAGCTCCAGCTCCCCGTGGGGCAGCCCTGGCTGAGGGGGAGCTCCCCAAAACACCTGGAGGGGCTCTGGTGCACTGGGGCACAGGGGGAGGTTATCCAAGGGGGGCCCAGCCCCTGCTCCTCCCCTGGGTTCTTAAAAAACATTCAATTCTTAACTCTACATTTAAAAAGAGATCTTAAAAAAGACATTTAATTCCATCCTCTGGGCTCTGTTTGCTGCATCCCCTGCTCCTCAGGGTGTCCCAGCTCTGTGGATGCTGAAATTGCCCAGCCTCACAGAATCATCACAGAATCACAGAATCATCACAGAATCCCAGAATCCCAGAATGATGAGGTTGGAAGAGACCTCCAAGACCATCCAGTCCAACCCATGCCCTGACACCTCAACCAGACCGTAGCACCAAGTGCCATGGCCAGTCCTTCTTTTAAACACCTCCAGAGATGGTGATTCCACCACCTCCCTGGGAAGAGCATTCCAGTGCTTTATTGTTCTTCCAGTGAATTTTTTTTCCTAATATCCAACCTGTCCCTTCCCTGATGGAGCTTGAGGCTGTGTCCCCTGGTTCTGTCAGTGCTGCCCAGTGGGAGAGACCGACCCCCAGCTCTCCTCCAGGGCAGACCACCATGGCTGGTGACAGTGGGACACTCTGCAGAGCCCCTGTGGGCTCCCAGCTGTGGCTGCTCACCAAGGCAGGCTGCAAACAGTGGTGGAACCACACAACACCCCGAGCTGGAGGGGATGCACAGGAGCCCTGCAGTCCTGCACCCCCACGGGAGGGTGGGAGCTGTTGGAGTCACTCCCTGCTGGGATGTACCAGCACCCCTGGGAGCAGGCAGCAGGATTTGAGCCCCACTGCTGCAGATTTTGGGTTTGGACCTCAGGCCTGCCGTTCAGCCCAGGGAAAGTTCTTGGTGGTGGCAGCAGGGCAGAAGGGACAGCAGGAACGTGCCTGGAAGGGGCAGCTCCTCCCTGCTGTGGCAAGCCAGGATCAGCTCCTGCCCTGGAGCTCCAGGGCTGGCTGTGTTCTCCTCCAGGTGCTTTTTCGAGGGTGCTGTGGGGCAGGATGGACCCACCAGGGGTCTTTGCCAGCTGCAGGTGATGCTGCTGTGACCCAAGTGAGGTCAGGCTGGGGAGCCTCAGCCCTGCTCTGCTCCTCCTGCCTGGCCCAGCTGTGTCTCCAGGAAGGTTTCTCATTTCTGGGCTGGGTTTCTCCTCTGGCTGCTTTGTTTATGGGGGAATAAATGACACAATCAGGCGGCCTGATCTGTGTGCTGGGAGGGAGGAGAGGCTTGATGCAGATCTCTGGGGCTGTTGCAATCAGCTTAACCATTCCCAGCATCAGGGGCTGTGGAGATCAGCCTTGGCAGGGAGGCTGGACCCTGCTCTGCCAGGCATGGGAGCAGGACCAAAGTTTTCACCTAAGTTTGGAAGCCTTTTCCAAGATCTCAGATCAAATCCTGTGTTTAATTCTAAGCTTTGGCTTACAGGCCCAAAGTCCTGAGAGTTCCCCGCATTTTGGATTCCAACATCTCCCTCTTCTTTTCTTCCCAGCATCTGTAGCCAGGCTTTCCCCATCTCCCACTGCAGTGCCCCTGTGGACAGGCCTGTGACCTTGTCCCCTTTGTGCTCCATGTCCCCATTTCTGGGTGTCACTCCTCACTCTGCCCCTCCCAGCATCTCCCATCTGTGTTCCCGTTGTGCTGTGGCTGGAGGGTGAAGCCCAGGGAGCAGGGCAGGGGCGCCCCCTGAGCTGTGCCAGCCCCTGGAGGCTCCAGCTGCCACAGGAGCCACAGCTGGACGTGGGGAGGAGAAGGTGGATGGGGAGGGAGCGTGGGAGAAACAAGGGCCTGTGCATGAAATATTCCAAGTGGGGAAAACTGGCAGGGTTGCTAATGCTCTAAAGGAGGAGGCAGCCCTCTCTCAAGCCCTGGGGCAGATCAGGAGGCAATAAAGGAGAAGAAAACACCAGAAATGAGATCCACCAAGCAAGCTGGAACTTGCCTGGGAAGGCAGCTTATTCCAGAGTGGGAAGGGGCAGATTCCCAGCCAGGCCTGGCTCTGGGCAGTGCCTTTCCCATGGTAACAGAGCCCCAGGTTTGCAGGGAAAACTGAGCTCTCAGTATCTGGAGGGGAACTCTGTCTCCAACCCTTAAGCCTGGCTCAGCTGCCCCTCTCTCAGAGCTCAGTTTGTGGGCAGCTGGAAATGCCAGCCCAGCCCAGCACCTCCCCTGTGCCAGGCCCGGCTCACAGAGCTTATCTGGCCCCATCTGGGGCTCATTTACAGCCACAGAACCAGAGCAGGCTCATTCCAGCACCACACCAGCACCTTTCACTCGTGCTCTAGCCCACCAGAATGGGAGTGAGAAGGGGCATCTGCTGTGGCAGCTGGATTTTTCCTTTGGGGAGGACTCGTGTGGTCCCAAATGCCACCCTGCTCCCAGGCTGCAGTGCTTCATGTGCAGTTTGTGCAACTGTCCTGCACTCAGCCTCGCTGGGGCTGGAGGAGGGGAGGGCAGTGCTTTTCCTGGGCTGAACTGTCCCTTGTCACTGGGGCTGGGAGCCAGGGGACATTCCTCAACAAGCCAGCACAGCCCCTGCTCACACATCCTGTGCTCAGGACAGCTCTGACACAGGGCTGATCCCACGTCCCTGCTGCTGCTTTGCCTGTGACATTTCTCACTAAATCTGCCTTTCTGGGGCAAGTTGGAGCAGGCAGCCCCGTTTCTGGTTGGACAGGCTCTGTTTGTGCCCTGGGAGAAGCGGAGGGGTTGGGAGCAGGGATGGGAGGTGCACGGTTTGTGGCCTGGGAGAGAGGGGACGTGCTGGGACTTGCTGCCCCATCACTCCCCCTCTCCACTGTTCCAGCTCAAGGTTTTGAACTTTGGGAATGTCTCCCTGAGAAAAAAGGGTGTGAAACGGTGCCAGAGGGAAGGAAGGGATGGAGAAGGGGAGCAGCAGGAGCTGGTGGTTGTCTCGTGGGAGCTGTCTGAGTCAAGGCTGTCCAGTTTGGGGACACAGGGAACAAGCAGCCATCCCCCCTGGGCCAGCACCCCAGGCTCTGGAATTGAATGGCTCCTGTCTGTGAGGAGAAGGAATGGCATTGTTTCCCTTTCCCTGCTTCCCTCTCTTCTGCTCAGCTCCTTCTCCATTTCAAATGTGCTTTTTCCCCCCAATCCCTTCTCTCCCACCGCTCTCCTCTCTCTTCCATCCTTTTGTCTGGCTCTGTGGGAACCCCTCTCCTGCCTGCCTGCAGAATTCCTGTGCCCAGACACAGCAGATGCTAAAGGGCAAGACTGGAGCTACTCTAGATGCAATCTCCATTTTGCTCAAGGATCATTAATTACCTCTATGATTAAATACAATTAAAGATCCCTAAGACCTTTCTAATATCAGGGCCTTCAGCAAGGGCAGCTTTTAGGAACCTGCACCAGCAGTAAAACAAAAGGAGGAGATAGAGCAGTAAATCGGGGAATCCCAATTAAAATCCAGGCTTAGCTCATTAACCTAATTACACATTGTCTCTTGCTGGCCTCAGCTGGGCTGAGGGGGAGGCGAGGCAGCAGTGGGGGCGGGCTGGGTGTCCGTGTGCTGATCCTATGGCATTGTTTATGTCAGCTCCCATTGTCCCTTGGGCTGAGAAAATGGCCTTGCTGGGGGATTTGGAGCCAGGGCTGCGGAAATCCAGGAGGGTTTTGTGTCCTTGGGACACTGCACGTGTTTCCTCTCCCCTGAAATGTTCCCTGGGCACACGCCCTGCTCTGTGCCCTGCCTGCCAGGCAGCTCCTTCCCACACCCAGCTCACCCTCAGCCCTCTGTGGAGAGCACTGGGGGACCAGGAGAGTGGGTGAAAGGGGTGGAAGTGGGTTTGAGGGGGAGAGGGGCTCTCTGGGAAGGGGAAATGGGTCAGTGCTGAGCACAGAGAACCCCCCAAGCAGGCAGATTGCTGAGGCTGAAGAACACCAGAGCCCCCTGACTTGGGGCTCACCCTGCAGGGAGCCATCTGCTCTGGTTATCTGCTGTGGCACCAGGAGTCCCTGTCCCTTGTCCCCTTCCCCCTTCTCACAGCAGGCTGCACAAAGGACCCCCTTCTCCCACTTTGAGGTCCAAAATCCTGCACAAAGATCTTCCCTTCTCCCATCCTGAGTCCAAAATCCTGCACAAAGGACCCCCTTCTCCCATCCTGAGTCCAAAATCCTGCACAAAGACCCCCCCTTCTCCCATCCTGAGTCCAAAATCCTGCACAAAGATCTCCCCTTCTCCCATCCTGAGTCCAAAATCCTGCACAAAGATCTCCCCTTTTCCCACTTTGAGGTCCAAAATCCTGCACAAAGGTCTCCCCTTCTCCCACTTTGAGGTCCAAAATCCTGCACAAAGATCTCCCCTTCTCCCATTCTGAGGTCCAAATTCCTGCTCCCAAGCCTGGCACAGGAGCCTGCCTTCCCAGGAGTTCTTGGGAAGGGAGTCCTGCTGTCCTGGGCCTGTCTGTCCCACCGAGAGAGGGAACAGGAACCTTCACAGGCTGGAGCCAGGTGACTCAGGGATTTGTGGCTTTTCCACACCAAAGTCTGCAGGGTGCAGCTGCCTACGTGGCTGCCTTCAAAGGCTTGGGGAGGAGGTGGCAGGTCTGGGCACGTCCTGCCCAAAACCAGCCCAATTTGGGAGAGCAAGTCGGAGCTGGAAGAGGTCAGGGTGCGGCTTCCCATGCACCAGGGCAAGGGAAATGGGAGGGATGGGGACCCTGAGTCCCGTGGGAGCTGGCTGTGGCTTCCCCAGTACCTGCAGGCACGGGGGAGAAGGGATGGAGGCAGGGAGGTCAGTGCAGCAGAGCCACTGCCAGCTGGGAGGGGACAGCATTCCCTGTGGAGAGCTTGGGAAGGAGGCAGAGGGGAGTTGGGCACGTGCAGGAGTTTCTGCCAGCACAGTTTGCCATTCCTGCTGGGAAGGAGCCCTGCCATAGCCTCAGATGCCTTCACACAAAGCCAGGGTGCCCCAAATGTCCATCCCTGCTCGGGGAGAGCTGCTGCTGAGCCCTGACTCCCATCTGAGTCCCTTGGGAAAGGTCTGCTCCTTCCCTTCCCTCTGCCCACACAGACACCCAAACACCATGTTCCTTCCCCTGGGTTTGCAGTGGGCATCTGAGGAAGATGAAGGGATATGAGGGGAGCTGCTGGGAGCTGGGAAGGGCTTGGTGGGGTGGGGACAGATCGAGAGGAGGGATCTGCCTCTCTGCTGGGTTAGGAGTGGAAAAGCAACAGCTTCAAACCCTGCTGGAGTTCCTTGGTGTCACCCAGGTGGGAGGGATGCAGTTTCAGAGCTCTGGGAGCACAGGCATTGCCCCAGCCCAAACATGGGTGCAGGGGAGTCATCCCCACTGCCATAAAGCTGTAGGGCAGCTCTCAGGCAAGAATTTAATCTAGCAGAGGATCAGCAGGAGCCTGGTGAGACATCCGGGGCTTGCTTTGCACATTGGCCATCCCTTGGCTGGTGCTCTGCTTGCAGGTAATTAAAATGGCTTAGCCCTGCAGCCCCAGCAGCTGCCTGCAGATTGTTTGTGTCCATGCCCAAGGGACCCTGCCCTCAGCGTCTGCTCCAGAGATCCCCCTGTCTGCAAGGCAGGTTTGGAGGATAAAAGATTTCATTACACAGGCAGAGAGTGAAGGCAGAAACTGGAAAAAAATTCTAAAATCACTGCAATGGAAAGAAAGAAGGGAGAAGAGAAAATCCTAGGGATGTAAAGAAAGAGGGGGAGAGAATTCTGAGTGTTCCTCTGTTATGCCAAGTGTATCTGGAGTATTCCCAGGGCAAACAGTGCAATTACTTTGGATTCACACTTTGCCACGGAGTTGTCAGGCCCGAGGTTCCAGCTCCCAAAGGGCTCTGTGCAGACATGCAGAGGAGTTGTTGTGCTTTCCCAGGGGATGGGGAAGCTCTGAGAGGAAAGGCCACGCTGACTTTTCTGAGGACAGCTGTAAACTTCCTCTTCCTCTTGGGCTTTGTGTTGCTTCCCTGTCTGAGTGCTTCGCTTGGGGACATCCACAGCAAAATGTCCCTGTCCTTGGCTGGGTGTTTGGGGAGGCTGGACAGTCCCCAGGGCTGAGATCTCACTGGGCTCCCTCTCACCCACCAGAGCTGGGATCTCACTGGGCTCCCTCTCACCCCCCCAGAGCTGGGATCTCACTGGGCTACCTCAGCTCCCAGGGTTGGGATCTCACTGGGCTCCCTCTCACCCATCAGGGCTGGGATCTCACTGGGCTCCCTCTCACCCCCCCAGGGCTGGGATCTCACTGGGCTCCCTCTCACCCCCCCAGGGCTGGGATCTCACTGGGCTCCCTCTCAGCTCCCAGGGCTGGGATCTCACTGGGCTCCCTCTCACCCACCAGGGCTGGGATCTCACTGGGCTCCCTCTCACCCCCCAGGGCTGGGATCTCACTGGGCTCCCTCTCACCCCCCCAGGGCTGGGATCTCACTGGGCTCCCTCTCACCCCCCAGGGCTGGGATCTCACTGGGCTCCCTCTCAGCCCTGGGAGCTGGGATCTCACTGGGCTCCCTCTCAGCCCCCAGGACTGGGATCTCACTGGGCTCCCTCTCACCCCCCCAGGGCTGGGATCTCACTGGGCTCCCTCTCAGCCCTGGGAGCTGGGATCTCACTGGGCTCCCTCTCACCCCCCCAGGGCTGGGATCTCACTGGGCTCCCTCTCACCCCCCAGGGCTGGGATCTCACTGGGCTCCCTCTCAGCTCCCAGGGCTGGGATCTCACTGGGCTCCCTCTCAGCTCCCAGGGCTGGGATCTCACTGGGCTCCCTCTCACCCATCAGGGCTGGGATCTCACTGGGCTCCCTCTCAGCTCCCAGGGCTGGGATCTCACTGGGCTCCCTCTCACCCATCAGGGCTGGGATCTCACTGGGCTCCCTCTCAGCTCCCAGGGCTGGGATCTCACTGGGCTCCCTCTCACCCCCCCAGGGCTGGGATCTCACTGGGCTCCCTCTCAGCCCTGAGAGCTGGGATCTCACTGGGCTCCCTCTCAGCTCCCAGGGCTGAGATCTCACTGGGCTCCCTCTCAGCTCCCAGGGCTGGGATCTCACTGGGCTCCCTCTCAGCTCCCAGGGCTGGGATCTCACTGGGCTCCCTCAGCTCCCAGGGCTGGGATCTCACTGGGCTCCCTCTCACCCCCCCAGGGCTGGGATCTCACTGGGCTCCCTCTCACCCCCCCAGGGCTGGGATCTCACTGGGCTCCCTCTCAGCCCTGAGAGCTGGGATCTCACTGGGCTCCCTCTCAGCTCCCAGGGCTGGGATCTCACTGGGCTCCCTCTCAGCTCCCAGGGCTGGGATCTCACTGGGCTCCCTCTCAGCTCCCAGGGCTGGGATCTCCCTGGGCTCCCTCTCAGCTCACCCTGTTATTTTCCTCTCCAGGGCTGTTGTTTGTTCTGATGGGATCTCTCCTGAGGAAGGTGTGTCCCTCCCCTCAAGGAAGGCTCTTCCCTTCCCTTTGGGGCACGTCCTTCCCATCCTCTGTGCTCTGTTTGCTGCATCCCTGTGGGTCAGGAATGACCTCAGAGGCAGAACCCACCTTGGCACACTTGGGCTGATCTCCTGTCCCCCTTCTTGATCGCTGTGACTGTCACAGCCCTGGTGTTGTGGCAGCATCACAAACAGGAGGTTCCCAAGCCTGCAAGAAACTTTTGGTTTATTCAACTGCCTCTTCTCAGAGTTTTTACTGACAAGCCAGACAATTCCTGTGACCTCCACCCTTCACTGCAGATTGAGCCTTTGAACCCTCTGAGCCCTGCACTAACAGGGGTTAATGACATTTATCTACATACTTATCTTCCTTCTCCACTGCCTCTTGTCACTCTGAAGTTACCCCCAGGAAGGGTTTGTGGCACTCAGGTGACATAAACTCTTTTTCCAAGATGGGACAATTACTGTTCAAGCAGGTTCAGAATCTCCTTTTAGTCTCTTTTCCCTGTCTTCTCTTTTGATTCATTTTCCATTCATTTAATACCCACATGCTTATTTCTGGAAGTCTTCCTCCACTACTATTCTGGTCATTTTTTTACCAAACTGGAAATGGGACTTTTTGTCCTCTTTCCTCTAGCCATTAGCTATTTATATCCTCCCATCCATCTCTCAGCCAAGCATCCAGCTGTGTTCTCTCTGCCACTCTGGTCCCTAAGCAACAAGTAAAGGTGGTCCTGAGCAGTCCTGAGCTCAAGCAGGGGTGACAGACAAGTGACACTGCAGCCTGGGAGCCACCCCAGCCCAGCTGCCAGCTCCAGAGGTGGTGGGGCACAGCCAGGCTGGTCCCATCCTTCTGAGGAGGAGTTCTTGTCTCCCTCCTTGCGATTCTTCCTGCAGTTCCTCCTCGCCTGGGTGCTGGTCCTGGCATGGGAGGTCAGGGCATGGAGTCACTGCATGCTTTGGGTTGGAAGGGACCTTGAAAACCATTGAATTGCACACCCTGCCAGGGGCAGGGACAGCTTCCCCCGAGTCCCATCCAGCCTCACCTTGGATATTTCCAGGGATGGAGAGTCCACAACCTCTCAGGGCAAAGCCCAGCCCATCTCCCCTCCAGGCCTCCCTGCTCCTGCCTCCCCTGGTTTGTCTCCAGAGCCATTTCCCCCACCCTGGGCACTGCCCTGAGGGAGGACAGAGCTGCTCCTGTGGGAAATGGGGTATTTTGGAGCACCCATCCTCGCTCCAGCCCTTGGGAGGCAGCAGGGAAGCAGCATGCTGTGCTGGGGAAGGTGCTCAGGAATTTCCAGCTTTTCCAAGCTAAAAGTTCTGCTGGAAACCTGGAGGACCCTTCCATTCCTTCATTCTTCCTCCCACCAGCAGAGCTGGCTGACATTTTTGGGGTAAAGTTTGTCTTAAAATATGCACAATGTTCTGGAGGAACTGTGTCCATATTGTCATGTCTGCTCAAAAATGTAATAGCCTGGTTTGTGTTCTCTCACTCTCTCTCTTTCTCCCCCTCTTTTTTGCCCCCAAATCGGAAAGGAACAGGAGTTCTCTCAACCAGCCTCTCCTGGAGTTGTTAGAGGGTGGAAAGGCACAAGCAGCAGACTTGTGGAGGAGGAGGAGGTGGGCACAGCAGGCAGGTGCAGGGTGGGAGCGAATCCGTCTGTCAGGAAGGAGGAGCAGACAGAACCCAGAGGGAGAGGGGCTGGAGAGGGGCTGGGGGTCCCACACAGCCTGCAGGGCTGGCCCAAGCCCCCAGAAAACTCCTGACCCTGGGACAGGGTGGGATGAGAGCCAGGGGAGGATGAACCCAGATGGATCCGGGCCTGGAGGGGTCTGTGGGGAGGGGCACAGGGAGGTGATTTGTGTTTGGGGCTGAGAGCTGCTGGAAGGGTCAGCTCTGGGGATGACTAAGGCAGGATGGGCTGGCAGAGTGGGGGTGCTGGGCCTTTCAGAGGGAGGTTTCCTTCTGCTTTGTGGCTGTCATTTGGAAACTTCCTCATAAGGGAAATTTCAAAAGAAAGCTTTGGCCTGGCTTCATCCAAAATGCCCCCATTCCACGGCAAGCAAAGGATCCCATCCTGGCTGCACTCCTGCTCAGTGTTTTACCATAATGCCATTTCAAAGAAATGAGAGTCCACAAGGAAAAACCATTTCAAACTTATCAAAAAGGCTTTTTTTGTTTTTTTTTTCCTAAATAGAATTTTGCCAAAATCAGCACGTTCCAGTAGATGGTTTTGGCTTGGACTAAGTGACACTTTCCATCAGAGAAATATGCTGTGCTGGAAAATATTCCACCAGCTCTGGTTATTTTTTCAGAGCATGCTTTCCATTTTTGTGGCAGCCTCCAGTTTGAGCTGAGACAAAGCACACAGGAGTCCCCTGAGAGCAGTTGACCTCCTGGTCTTTGGAAGAGCAGGATGACTCCCTGGAGCTCTCCCCAGTGGCACAGGAAAATCCATCTGGCTTCCACATCCCTCTGCACGTGGCTTGTTGCTCCCTGAGAAGCAAACAGGGAGCCTGGTGCTGATGCAGTTGAACAAAAGTCAATGAAATCCCCATGAAAGTCAATAAAATCTGTCAGTTAAGGCCAACTGAGCTGTTTAACCCTGAGAATCCAGGCCTGGCTTCTCCAGCACCAGGCTGGGAATGGGGAGTTGGCTCTTGGCTTCTCTATCCCTTGCCCTGTGTGTGGATCTCCGTGGGGAGCTGACTGGTTTTGGTCCTGCCTGGTCTCTCATGGATCAGGACTTGGGGAACAGTTTTAGGGCAAGTGTGGGATTCCAGCCTGCCACAGGGGTTGAGGCCTGCCAGAGCCGTGGGGATCCCGACCTTCCTGCTCAGAGTAAAAGTGAAACACCCTGAGAGAGGCCCCCAGAAGTGCTGAAGGTTGTGTTTGAAGGGACACCTTTGTCCCTGGGCACTGGGGCACTCAGCACTGGTGTCACTCCACCTCCTGAGGGACATTTGTCACCAAATTCACCAAAGTGTTGTAGCACACCTCAGCTCCTCCCTGGGGCTACCTGGAAGCACAAAGCCACCTCTTTGGAGAATGGGATAATCAGGCATGGAGAAATCTTTAATTTCTCTTCCTGGAAGTTCACCTGTGTCCCTCATGGCATTACAAACACTGAGATTCAGATTTGAGTCTAAGTCCCCAGTTAACTCAGCAGAAGGAGCAGTGCTCCCACTGAGAGGTGTCCAAAGGGAAATGGGAGTCTGTGAAATCCTCTCTGCAGGACAAATTAATTTTTTTCTGCAGAATTCCCTGCTCCTCCTGCCTTGCCCTGTGCTCTGGCCTCGCTGAGCCCTGGCTGACAGCCCTCACCTTTCTGGGCAGGGAAGAGGGGCTGTACCTGGTTGGTCTCCCAGGAAAGCAAAGCCCAGGCACCCCAGAGAATGGGGCAGGGAGCGTGACCCGTGGTGGGAGGTCTCCCTGCTGGGCTCTGACCCTCCCTCCCTGCTTTCCTCCCCCTCCCCCTGCCCAGCCTGCCTTTAATGGGTGGTCTTGTCCCTTGTTTACAGTCCTGGCTCTTGCAGGCCCCTCTAAGCCCAGCAATCATTCCTCAGACAGCCTGGATGGAGGTTGGGACCTTAATGGATGGGAGAGCTGCATCTCCACCCAGCTCGGGGGTCACAGAATGGTTTGGGTTTAAAGGACCTCAAAGTTCATCCCATTTCATCCCCTAAAATGGGCAGGGGCACTTCTCACTATCCCAGCTTGTTCAGAGCTCCCTCCAGCCTGGCCCTGGGCACTTCCAGGGATGGGGCAGCCACAGCTTCTCTGGGCAGCCTGTGCCAGTCCCTCGCAGTAGTTAAAATCTAATCTAACCCCACTCTTTTTCAGTATGAGGGATATTTCAGAAATGTGGGGCTGGCTTTGCTCAGAGGGTAAATGGCACCCTCACCCCCAGCCTCAAAGTCTCTCCTGATTTCTGGCATGTCCTTAGCACGAAATCTCAGAGATTTGGTTGCAAGCAGTTTGCTCAGGGTTGGTAAAATCGTGGGCCACATTTTGGGAACCTTTGGTGGAGCTCTTCCCTGGGCAATGTTCAGGTTTCCACGCTCTGCCTATTAAATGGATTTTCCACTTCATCTCCCCCGGTTTCCTCAGCCATGGAAATGAGGGTGACTCTGCCATTTGAGTGAGGGATGGGTGGGGCTGTGGGGCTCCCCACAAATGCCTCCATCCCTGCTTCCTCAGGTGGGAATTGCCACCATCCTCTGCACCTCCCCACCTCACACCGGGTGAGATTGCCTGGGTGGCCTTGGGCACCTCTCTTTGTCATTCAGCACCTCTGATTTCCCCACCCCTGAAAGCAGGGGTAATAAGGCTTTCCTGCCTCTCAGGGTGTTGGAGGATTAATTAGTTGCTGTTTGAAAAGCCTTTTGAAGATGCAAAGCTTTTCTCCATAAATATGCAGAGTGATTCCTGCAGATGGGGCCCAGGTAGGACTGGAGCTGTGTCTGCTTCTGCTCTGTGGAGATCATAAACCCGGGAAGAAATGAAATTTGTAGGAATTCCTTACACAGGGGCTTGATGATAAGGAAGCTGAGCAGCAGCAGGCTGGAAATCAAGCAGAGCACTGAATTTGGGGTTATTTGTGCTCACTGTTCTTTCTGGGCTGTTGTTCACGGGCTGGAATCTTTAAACAACCTAGAGAAAGTTGGGAGGTCTGAACCTTTCCCACTTCCCTGCAGAGATATCTCTAGGGCAAGATAAAAACACATTAAAAGAGAAATCACAGGCAGGGAGCCAGCGAAGGGTGTCTGTCCATTGCATCTGTTGGTGCCATGTTTGCATTTGTCTTGTTTGCAAAGCTTTTCCCTACTTGTCAGCCACCAGAACATATATCACATTCTCCTGGTTACAAAAAAATCTTGCTTGTTTCTGTCTTTCGAAACAAATTACAGAAGAACAGAGCGCGGCACTCCTGCTCGGGAGAGGAGGAAACATTTCTTTTTAACTTCGGGAGATAGTGAGATATCAGCAATATGTTATATCCTGAGAGATAATGGGAGGAAAGCAAAACCACAGGCAGAAAGCTGTGACTGTTAAACGCACATTTCAGCTAGAGCAAAGTCAGAGTTTTGATCTTCTCGATGAAAATTACAGGGCTGGCCAGCACCAGCGGGCTTTGGCAGGGATGCATTTTTCACCACGTTTTGGACACAAGACCAGCGTTTGGATCTTTGATAATTTCCTGTGACCAGGCATCTCTGCTGATGAAAGAGGCTTGGTTTGACTGGGGACAGAGGGAATTGGCTGCTGGGGCAGCCAGAGGAGGCTGCCAGTTATTAACCCTGGCGCTGAAGTCACGCCTGAGTCAGCAGAGTTTCGGCTTTGTCCCGTTCCCATTGTGGAGGCGAGTGAGTCACTCCCTGCTCCAGCCCTGAGAGCTCCCCCATTTCCTGCTCCAGCTCCACAGACCAGCCAGGGGAGGAAGGATCTGATGTTCTCTCTTTTTTCTGTGCCATCGAGTTTATTTTTGTTTTTATTGAATCTCTTCAGTCTCAAGTTCCCTCCTTTCGGAAATGAGGCTCTCCATGGGTTACTATCTTGATCCCCTCTTCACAGCTCCTCATTAAATCTCTCCTCCTTAGCACCTGGAGAGCTCGAATAGAGAGGAGATTTAGCACTGGACCAGAACTCCTTGAACAATATCCAAGGCAACAAGGAAGTCCAAGAAAGAGGCAAAGCAGAGAAAACACTCGTGTGCATTTGGGGACTCAGCCCATCAAGATAAGGTCTCAGGACAGTCTCAGCTTAATTAGCTTCCCTCTTCTCAAAGCTCCAGCTTCTTTCCCTTCCTCCACACTTGATTTTCCAGCTTTTCTTCCCCACCCAACCACCAAATAAGCATTGGCTCTGCTTGTGGTCCTCTTTCTTTTGCTTACAGGTTAGAATTGGTAAGCAAAAAAACTTTGGTTTTTTCCTTGCTGGCAGGCAGTGAGATGATTCCAGAGAGAAGACTCTTGGATTTTTGGTTCTTTGTCTTTGCCTGGCCAGCTGCCTGCTTTTCCTAGTGCAGAATGTCATCCTGGACACGTCCACTGGTGGAACAGTGGCTGGGGATGAGCAGAGGCGAGCGAGTGGGCTGGGGTGTGGCGGTGGAGACACAAGAGTGGGAAGATGTTTAAGGCTACAACAGAAAGAGGGCAAATCAAAGAAAGGCACAAGCATTGACCAGCTGGAGAGGCAATCCTGCAGACAGGCAGTGGGGAGGGAAGGAGATGTGACGTGGAAATTACAGGACAAAGGGATTGGAGTTGTGAAACCACACACTGGACAGGTGTGAGCAGAGCTCCCAGCAGGAAAAGAGCTGAGGAAGGAGCTGGAGCCACATCCAGCCCAGAGGAGAGGGGAAATGAGCCAAGTGGGCAGCAGGGGGGCACGCCAGGCTGGGGCACAGGCAGGCTGAGTGTGCTCAGGTGTGTGGGAGCTGGCAGCTGGATGAGCCGGGCGCGCTGGGGCGGGCCGGGCGCTGCGCGGCGCGGACGGAGCCTTTGTGCTTTGTTGCTGAGCACGGGCTTTGGGAGCTTTATTGCAGGAAGGCCTTTCCCAGTGCTGTGTCAGCTCTTTCTGCAGGAGCCCTGCTCTGCCAGCCTCCCTGCTTTTGCCATGGGGCATGTTCCCCTCCCCGTGACTTGGGGGGTGAAGCAAAGCAGCTGTGAGAAAGGCAGGGAAGGAACGGCAGGGAGTGAGAGCTGGGAGCAGAGGCAGGCTGCTGTTCCCATCCCACTCCCCTGCTTTGCAGCCCTTCTCCTGGCTGGATGCAGCTGGGGATGTTCGCAAAGTTGAAAAACTCTTGGTCTAGTCTTTGGTCATCCCTAACTCTTCAATCTGTGGCCCATCCCACCTTGGCCTCTGCTTTTCTTTCATCTCTTTCTGTGAGGAGCACTGGGACAAGCATGGCCTTGCTCTTGCTTGGGGCCTGTGTGTGAATGCCAGCGGTGGCTCAGTGACCAGATTTCCCAAAGTGTAACAGGGAATAAGTGGAGCATCAATGGATGAGGCCCTTTGGGGAAGAGCTTTCATTCAAGGGGCTCCTGAGGCTGCTTTGTGCTCTATTTATCCAGAGAGGAAATCCTGCCCAGGCAGGAGAAGGCTTTATCCCAAAGGCTGCCAATGATGGCCTGGCTGGAGACCTCGCTCGATACAAGCCATTGACTGCTCCTGGGATAAAATCATCCCTGCCCCGATGCCGTGGGCTGGATCTGGGTCTGAACCAGTGACCTCGAGGAGAGCACCCCGTGCTTCCCATTTGCAAGCCAAAGGCCAGCCCAGTCCTTTCTGGTTTGGGAGGGATTTATCTGGCTGAGGGCCAGGGGGCCATTGTACAACGCTGCCATTTCCTGACAGCTCCCATAAATCTCTCCCAGCTCCCACTGGGAAGGGGGAAGGGATGCCTGGGTGTGCAGTTTCTCTCTTGGGGTGCCCCCACCCCATCCCAGTGTTATCTCAGGCCTTTCATGTGCAGCCATGTCACCTGGAGCTATAATCTTGCCACATCTCTCTCATCTTCCTTCTAAGGCTCCCCTTGTGTTGGAAACTCAAGTTTTACAATCCCTCTGGTGCTCAGGCTCTGCAGGAGTGACTCAGTGGATGACAGAAAGACCTCCAGTGAAAGTCTGCTGCCACAGGAAGGGCCTGGGGTGACTCACTGGAGCCCACTGACTCACTGGAGCCCACTCCTTGATTGCAACGGGCTCCCAGCAGGGCAAGGCAGGCCCTGTGCTCTTGGAAGAGCAGCAGAATGCTGATTTAAATGCCTGGCAATCAATGCAAAGCCTCCCTGGCAAGAGCAGAGGTACTAACCCCAACCTTTTGGCCAAGTGCCACCTCACACCTTTGCTTCTTGCCACCTGAAATTCCCCTGCTGGGATTTAGGATCTTTTTTCCCATGTTTCCCACCCTGCCTGACACACCTGGGATGTTCCCTGGGCTGCTGGAGGCTCTGCCCCACACAAGTTGCATTTCAAACTTTGTTTTCCTTTGGAAAGATGAGTTCAGAAACACCAGGAGAGAAAGTGCCACCGAGTGGAAAATTTTGGGCTCCTGTTCCATCCCACTTTTCTTTTTTTCAGAAAATTTGCAGTGTCTGTGAGAGATACAGAACCACGGATGGGACATCACTGCCGTGGCCGTGGTGCTGTCCCAAAATCAGGTCCTTTTGTGGGACTTTGTGCAGGTTGAAGTGTGATGCATTGATTTGTCCTTCTGTAAGATCCCAGCTGCTGTGACTAACAATCAGGAGCTTTGTGACATCTGCATCAGTCATGATATTGCCACACCAAAGGGTGGCTCATCACACTCTGCCAAGGGCTGTTTCAGTGCCCTGGGGGGGAGATGAGTATCAGGGAACAGGAGGGAGAGAAATTGGTGAGAGGCTCAGCAGAGGCAAGGTTGTGCAAAGCAGAGTGCAGTTCACATGGCTCTGAACAAAGAGGCATTGAGTGAGGTTGTGACAGAGCTCACCCAGAGCCTGGAGATCATTTCCAGAGCTTTCTGTATGGGGGAGCAAGAACCTGATTTGCAAGTGTGGGAGCTTGGCTGGAACAGCACCTCCTGGGCTTTTAGGAGAAAGGGTTTCCAGCTCCAAGAGCCACCACCTGCTGCTTCTGCCGTGTCCCAATGCCCCTGACAGCCAGGGAGTGCAGCCCTCCCCTCCCAGCCCGTGTGCCTCAGGGCACCCCGAGCTGTGCACGGAGCCCCCGAGGCCTCGGTGAATATCTGGGGTTGGGATCGTGGGGAAGGGCATCAACACAAACCACTTCACAGGCCAAGGTGGAGGAGTGGGACCTCCGAGGTCTGCACTAATGAGGTCTTGGCACCAACATGTCTTTGGCACACGGCTGGGCCCTTTTTGGTCCGTGACAAAAAATAACACCACAAAACTAATGAATAAAATGCAAGTGGGCAAGCTGCAACCCATCCAGCTAATCCTTGCTCGGGTGCTGGCTGCCCCTGGGGAGGTGTCAGCATGGATTGGTGGGCACTGGGAGATCTGGGGTGTGAAAACAGCAGGATTCATCCCAAGCTTTCTCCCTGCTCTGCCAACCACACGGATCGTTCGGCGAAGGAGAAGCGCGGCCAATCCCAGCACTTCACACACACACTCACACATCCAGCTGAATATGTTCAAACCTCTCCAGAGGCTGATTAGTGATTTTATTTTCTCCTCCTCTGCCGGCCGTGCGTGCTCATTGCCATCAATTATCTATGCATTTGCCCTGATGAATTATTGAGTGTGTAACGGGGCGAGGGAAGGCCCGCCAGCCCAGCTCAGTCACCTTGCAAACGAGCACTCTGAGCACTCTCCAGAGCGTGGCAGCAGCCAAATTTGCCCTCTGGCTTCTGATTTAGGATGGGAAGCTCATCCAGCAACCTCCCAAACCCCTTTCCCCCATCTGTCCCCCTTCCTCATGGCTGCACTGAGGTGTGGGTGCTCCTGGAGCAGAATGGGTGCGTTGTTTTCCTGATTTAAGGCTTGGGTGAGTGGAACAGAGAGAGTTTTTCCTGTCTTGCAAAAGAGTTGTTCAGTCACCTGGAAAGGAAACGCGATTTCCGCGCTGTGTTTGGGGTTTTTCAGGGTGTTTTTTTGTTTGTTTTGTTTTGTTATTTTGTTCTGCCGGGTGTTATTTTTTTGTTTTCCCTTTTCCCCTGGAGCCTTGAGAAAGTTTGGAATGTGTTTTTGTCAAGGCTGCTGCGTGTAAGGGCCTGAATCCCAGCTTTGGCAGCATTTGGCTGTTGGCAAGCTGTCCTCACTCAACTGGCACCAGCTTTTCCCCTGGCCAAAAGTCTGGCTCTTCACACCTGGGCACAGGAGGGTTCTGCAGGACCATTGTGGGTTCAGGATCAGGTTAACCATCTCCAAAATCCACTTTTCCTCCAGTTTATGTCCAAGCCCAGCCTGTTTTGATGCACGGGTTCCATGGCAGGGGGAGGGTAGAACTGGGAGTTGTTGCTGCTGCTCGAGGTCAAGCTAAATAACTTGATTTTCAAAAGGGCCCGTTCATTAATTTGCAGGGAAATCACAGCATAAAGGAAGGGCATGGTAATGATGGATGGAGGGAGGGACTGGACTGACCTCCCCTGTGCTGTCCATCACATTCCCTGCTGGAATGGCTGGGCTTGATTGACTTTATCTCCATTTGAGAGGCACATCTTGCTTGCCCACCAGTGATGGCAATCAGCCTGGCGGTGCTCATGCCACAAGGGACTGCCAGCCCTGCAGGGGTGACTCTGAGGAGAATCTGGTGGCCTTCCACCCTCTCCTGTCTGCACTTTGGCTCCTCTGCTGCTCCGGGCACCAGAGGAGACGCTGAGCCGCGACTTCCTGCGCTGGCGGACGGGGCCGCTTTCTTGGGGTGTGGAAAGGCCGGTTCAAAGGGCCCCGCCGGGCCCCGTGGGGGGTCAGGGAGCTTGTGGGGAGCAGAGCCAGCCCTTGTGGGGAGCAGAGCCAGCTGTGGCAGCGCCCCAGCCCCAGGCAGGCCCCGCTGGGGGCACGAGCCCTCGGTGAGAGAGGCGCTGATGACTCCGCGCTCCCCCGGCCCTGGGAGCTGAGGGAGTGCTGAGCACACCCACCCGGGCTGGGCCGTTCCCAAGGCCCTGGCGACGTGATTGAAGTGCTCCCCAGCAAGCTCCCACACGCTCTGGGAGGCTCTGGAGCCTTCCGAGCCAGACTGCTTGGCAAAGCTGTTCCTCACCTCGGCGGGTGTGGGCAACGCCGCGAGCGGCTCGCTCACCTCCGGGGTGGAAGGAGCAGCATATGCTGCACAGCATGGTGGAGACATCTCCCCCTCCCCTGTGCACCCGTTCTTCCCTCAGATCCCAGCGTGGCCTCATCTAAACCCAGCCTGTGCCCTTGTTTCATCAGGGAGGATGGCGTGGCTGCTGGGGGCAGAAATGGCCTGCACTGTGTCCTGCTGCTGGGACATCCTCCTCCAGAGGGGAAACATGGTCCAGATGTGACTTTCTCAGAGCGGGGCCATCCCTACCCTCTGCTTTGTGCAGGGAAAGCTGGGGAAGATGGCCCTGGCTGTGCTGGGAGGGGAAGGGTGCACCCTGCCAGCCCCAGAGGACACGGTGGCTTTGTGTGTGCAGGCACTTGAGGGCACCAGCGCTTTGCTGTGGCTGTAAGAAGCTCTGGAGAACATTCCTGAGCACCCAGCTGCAGTGCTGGGGTGTGGGGCTTGGCTCGGGGAACAGGGGGCAAGTCCACACAAAGCTCTGGAGGCCGAGTTTCGGTCGGAACTGCTGATGGCTGTGGTCAGTGGTGGCGTCTCGTGGCCAGGCTGGGTTGTTGGGGCTTGTCCTCAGGGTCACAGGAAGGAGAAGGGAGAAAGAAGAGGTGTGGATGAGATGTGGGGATTAGGATAAGGCTGGGAACAGCAGGCAGGGAGTGAGGGGGCAACGTGGAGTGGGTGGGTGGAGAAGAGTTTTGTCTGCCTGCACTCGTGTGTGTGTCTGTGAAACTGCAGGAAGGAGACTCTTGGAGAAGTCCCAGGGCACATCTGCCACGGGTTCCAACACTGAGGAGTTTATTTTAGCCTTGGACAGGGAGCCATTCATCCCTGGAAGAACAGAGTAGGGTGACATTTCTGTTAGGAGGTGCTGTCTTGTTTCTCTTGCTCTGCATTTTTCTTTCCCCAGCCCCTCTCTCTGTTCCATTACTCTTTCATGTTCCTCACTCTCTGTGCAGAACATGAAAGAGTTCTCTATCTTTCTTTTTTTTTATTATCCCTTTCTTTCCTTTCCTGCCCAGCTCCCAGAATCCATCCAATTGCAGATTCTCCCAGAAGCTGGGAGCAAAACCCGCTTTTCTCGTTCTTCCCACCTTGCCTCTCTGTTGTATTTATCATACAAATACTGGCTGTATAATTACCAGAGCATTATCTCTGAACACACAGATTAGGAAAAGACACAGTAGAACAAAGATGAATTTCAGGGTCAGTCTGGTGGGAGATGCTTTTCTCCATCTGTCAGGGGAGGAATCAGCTGAGACAGAAGAGCTGTCATGGACTGCAGCTCCCACTTCTCACAAGAACCTTCCACAGAATCAGGGTGGAAGGTTCCTAAATTCAGCCATTTCTGGGGTTATAAAAAGGCCACAGAAACAATCTGGATGATACAGGGAGATCATGCAAGGTGCAGAGGTGGTGCCTTAAAGCCTTTCTTGAATGGGAATTATTGCTGCCCTGAAATGAGAGCTGAGTCTTTGCTTCTCCTTTAATTACTGCTGCAGCTCCAATGGGATTAAATGGATGTCTGAGTGTGTGTTAGCATATGTTGGGATGTGCTCTGCTGATAAACATCAGGGCTTTCACATGCCTGCAGACACACATGCCCTGCATATTTACCACAACTGACTCAGTGTCACCCAGCTGAAGACAAAAGGGAGGAAGGTGTTATTGATCCAGCCCCGTGCCTTTGGGGGATGATGATGATGATGAGCCCTAGGCTGGTCATAGTGGGAGGAAGGTGTTATTGATCCAGCCCCGTGCCTTTGGGGGATGATGATGATGATGATGAGCCCTAGGCTGGTCATAGTGGGAGGAAGGTGTTATTGATCCAGCCCTGTGCCTTTGGGGGATGATGATGATGATGAGCCCTAGGCTGGTCATAGTGGGAGGAAGGTGTTATTGATCCAGCCCTGTGTCTTTGGGGGATGATGATGATGATGAGCCCTAGGCTGGTCATAGTGGGAGGAAGGTGTTTATGATCAGGAATGAGGCTGCAGGTGGATGCAGAAGGTGCCTGTAGCCACAAGTTGTTCTGGTATCAGCCATGTCAATTAGAAACACAAACCCTGTGGGGAACCACTGAGGGAGCTGGGGGTGCTCAGCCTGCAGAAAAGGAGACTCAGGGGTGCCCCCATCACTCTCACAGCTCCTGAGAGGTGCCTGTGCTCAGCTGGGGCTGGGCTCTGTCTGCAGCAGCACTGACACAACCAGAGCTCACAGCCTCCAGCTGGGCCAAGGGAAATACAGGCTGGAGAGCAGGGAAAGGTTTTTACAGAAAGGTGATAAAGTTCTGGAATGTTCTGCCCGGGGAGGTGGTGGAGTCCCCATCCCTGGGGGTGTTTAACAAAGCCTGGATGTGGCACTGGGTGCCAGGGTTCAGTTGAGGTCTTGGGCCTGGCTTGGACTGGGTGATCTTGAAGGTCTCATCCAACCTGGTCCTTCTGGGAATTCCGTGAAACAAGTGGAATAGACAGAGGAATTCCTGAGCCTGATGCCAATAACCACAGTGCTTCTGGGAAGTCCCCAAAGGCTCACGAGTTGCCATTTCGTTGCAGGGCTGCAAGCTCAGACTGTCTTGGTCAATGACTCCGTCTCGGGGTTCATCGGCACGGACGTGGTGCTGCACTGCAGCTTCACCAACCCGCTGCCCATCGTGAAGATCACCCAGGTGACGTGGCAGAAGGCCACCAACGGCACCAAGCAGAATGTGGCCATCTACAACCCCGCCATGGGCGTGTCCATCCTGTCCCCCTACAAGGAGAGGGTGACTTTCCGGAACCCTTCCTTCAAGGATGGCACCATCCAGCTGTCCCGGCTGGAGCTGGACGATGAGGGGGTTTACATCTGTGAGTTTGCCACCTTCCCAACCGGCAACCGGGAAGGGCAGCTGAACCTCACCGTGCTGGGTAAGGCTCTGGGCAGGCTCTGCAGGGTGAACCTCCCGTCCAACAGATCTGGAGGAAGCTGAGATTCACATCCCGGGAGCTCAGGGCGAGTTTGGGGTGTAAATTGTAGCTGGGATGGATTTTTAAGTTGACTGGGAAGAGGTGAAGAGCAGGGAGAACAAAGCAGGTGGCTCTGAGACAGCTGAGCTGTCACACCTCTTCTTTTCCCAGGCCTCAGTTCCCCTTTTTCCTCCACCTACACTGCTAATGTAGGTGCAGTAACAGTGACCAGGTCCCTGTGGGAGTGGTGAGTTTTAATGAGGTGGGGCTGTCAAGAGAGAAGAAACAACAGATTGATCCTAAACTCAAGCAGAGCTTGTCCCTGGAGCTCAGGGCTGTGAGTGAACAGACCCCACCCAAGGTCTACATGAGTTGTTTTCTCTCCAATTTCAATTCCTTTCTAACACAGGGATGAAAACCTCTGGGAGGAAAGGATTGACTTTCCACATATCTGTGCATTTAGGGCACCTCCACCATTGTTTCCCCATAAATGATGCAGGTAGATGGTGCAAGGTGCATAGGCACTGCCCTAAAGCAATTATTACATGGGAATTACTGCTGGCAATTTGCACACTCTGCACTCACCACAAGCCCTGTCACAGCCTCAGTGGTGTTAGGTGGCTCTTGGGATGTAGCAAACAGAGCAGCCCTGCTTTTCTAACCATCCCTTTGCACCCTTTTCTCCTCCTCCTCCTCCTCCTTTCTGCACTCCCCTGCAGCCAAGCCCACGAACTGGATGGAGGGCACCAAGAAGCCGCTAATTGCCAAGTCTGGCAGGACAGAAAAGATCTTGGTAGCCACCTGCACCTCCTCCAACGGGAAACCCCCCAGCACCGTCACCTGGGACACGAAGCTGAAGGGGGAGGCCGAGTTCCAGGAGATCCGGAACAGCAACGGCACCATCACGGTGATCAGCCGGTACCGGCTGGTGCCGAGCCGCGAGGCGCACCGCCAGCAGCTCATGTGCGTGGTCAACTACCAGCTGGAGAGGTTCACCGACAGCATCACCCTCAACGTGCAGTGTAAGGGGCCTGGGCACGGCTGGGAGGGCTCCCCCTGCTCAGGGCTGGCTCTGGGCAAGAGGGGTTTGTGGTGGGTGGGTGGAGGGGCTGCGGTCGTGGTTTTGAGAGGGAGGATTGAAAGGATCCTTTGGAATAATTGTGGGTTTTGTCTTTTTCTTACCTTCTTTCTCTGCCCCTGCCGTGTCCCTTTTGCTCCCCTTCTCCCTCTCTTTTGCACTCCCTCACATTCCTTGTCCCATCATCTTTCCCTCCTCGTGTTTCTCTCCTTCCCCCACTCCTGCCTCCTCATCTCTTCCTATTTCATTTTTTCCCCTTTCTTTTTCCACATTCCTTGTCCCATCACCTTTCCCTCCTTGAAATCTTTCCTTCTCCCACTCCTGCCCCCTCACCTCTCCCTATTTCATTTTCTCCCCATTCCCCAATCTTTTCCTCTCCTTTTAATCTCTCTCCTTTTCCCACCCATGCCCCTCATCTCTTCCCATCTCATTTCCTCCCCTTTCCTTTCCCACAACCCTTTCCTCTCTCCTTTCTCCCCCTGCTCTCCTCCCTTTCCCCCCACCCCTGCAGATGAGCCAGAAGTCACCATCGAGGGCTTTGATGGCAACTGGTTCCTGAACCGCAAGGACGTGAAGCTGATCTGCAAATCTGATGCCAACCCCCCAGCTCACACCTACGAGTGGAAGCTGTAAGTGTCCCCAGAGCCACGCTGCCAGCAGCAAATGTCACCTCCCAGCAGGGACAAGGAGTCTCTGCAGACACCTCACTCACCTGTGGTCTCTTGGGGCCCAGTCCCATTAGTGTCAGCGGTGTCACCCCAAGGTACAGCTGGTGCCTGTGGTGAAGGTGGCTGCCAGCTCAGTGCAGCCTCAATATCCAGGGAAACCTCCCCCTTCTCACCTCACTGGGATCATACTCTGCCCTGGTGGCGTGAGGCAGCTGAGATGTGACAAGGTGATTCGTGTGCCCAGCACCACCAAGTGCCTCGGCAGCAGAGCTGGGAAAGGACCCAGGATTTCCCTGCTTTGAAAAGGCACAAATAACACAAAATTTGTCTGTGTGTGAACAGCCTTCCCTTGGAATCAGCTCCTCACGTGACTGACATTAAACAGCAACATTTCCTTGTCCTCAGGTTTCCAGCTTTTGGCTGAACACACTAAAGGGACTTGAAAAGTGAGTGAGGGGTGTCTGGGCAGTCAGGTGGGAATTGATACAACCTGATGTGGTTCTCCTGCTGCTCTTTCTTCTCTGTAAGCACTCATGTAGCTTTAAAAGAGGAAGATCAAATGGATCCTTTCTTCTTTTCAGCTGGCATTTGTCATCAGGAGAGAGGCTCTCAACATGGCTTTGCAAGGAGCACATTCTCTCTCATTCCACTTCCCAGATCAAACTGTTCAAAGTGAAAGTCTGAAGAGGATTGTTTTTCTTGCCTTTTTTCCTAGTTCTCCATCCCCAGCTCTCTCCATCTGTTGGTTCTGCCAGTCTGACTTAAAACTCTGAGGGGCTCTCTGGGTTCCTCACAACATTTCCAGGAAAGCCTCAGAGGCAAAAACGCACCCAAGGCAGAAGAGATGCCACTAGAGGCCATTTCTGTGCCTGGAGTGTAAAACCCAGCAGTGCTTCTCCTCTCCTCCCCTTTGGATGGTGATGAGCAGCAGTCAGGGGAGCTGTCAGAGGAGCATCCCACACCACCCTTTTGAGCACCCTGTGCTCCTGTTTTTGTAGGTTCAGGGCTCTATAGGACCATGGTTGAGGTGTTTTTCCATCAGCTTTGGGATTGTTGGCTTGATGCAGCTGGAAAAACTGTGTTTTCTGTACATATGTGTACATGTAGGCATGCAGAATACATGCATTCAGGCTCTCCTTTACAATCCTAATTATACCCCCGTTAGTCCCTTTTGTTTCTTATAAATTGCTGACAATATGTGCACATTTGGGTTGGGAGGAGGGGAAGGAATTACTTGAGTAATTTTTAATTGCCTAAGAGGAGTAATTACTTTACTTTGCTTCAGTAATTAAGAATAACCAGGCCATGTGTGTCTTTTCTTAACACACAGGGGCTTTTTTTAAAATTTTTTCATCTGCCTTTGTCAATTTATTTTCTGTATCTCCAGGTTTAGTTTTGCATTATTCCAGTTTCACACCTACCTGACTGTTCCAACATGGGCAGGGCTCTAAATCAACACTGCTGTCCTTGAAATTAACACTGGCTGATCAGGAGAGCTAAATGGGCAGGAAATTGGGCTAAAACAGGCTCAGGTTGTGTCCCTTTCCTACCTACATTAACGGGGATTTTCCCCCAGCACTTCCAGCTTCCACACCTGCCCAAGGGCAAGACAGACCCAGAACGTTGGTGTCACCGTGGGGTGTCACCTGTGGGGTCAAACATGATCTCTGTCCCCCCCAGGCCAAACGGGACCCTGCCAGGGAGTGTGGAAATCCAGAACAACACCATCTACTTCAAAGGGCCAGTGTCCTACAGCGTGGCTGGCACCTACGTCTGCGAGGCCACCAACGCCATCGGGACACGCTCGGGCCTGGTGGAGGTCAATGTCACAGGTAGGACAGCACCTGGGCTGCTCTGCAGCGTGGAGAAAAGGTGGGGAGGGAGACAAAGGTGTGAGCAGCTCCATCTCCTCAATCACACTGTCTCCTTTCAGGGCGGGAATCTCCTGAGGGAAGTGGGGCAGTGGGGCTCTTGGCTTTGTGCTGGTGTTGCACTGGTTTGCTGTGGATTTTCTCCTTTCCTCTCGTGGTCTTTTTTCTTCCTGACACCAATTCAGTTTGTTCCCCCCTTGTCTTCTGCTTTGGATTCAGAGATTGTTGTAAGTGTTAACAGCAGAGGCATATCAGGGAGATATTGATCAGAACAAGGGGCAGGGTGAGGATGTGGACTGCCAGGAAGGCAGGAGGTGGATGAGTCACTTGTCCAGGATGGTGTTTGGTGTTCCTGGTGCTGGGCAATTCTCGATCCTCCATTTGAGCTCCTTGCAGTGCTGCTCTGTGAACTCACTCACCTGCCTGCCAGGGATCCCTGTGGGGGCTGGAGGAGCTTTGTCTGGGCTCCAGGGAGGAACAATCCCAGGCTGCAGGCAGTGGGAAGTGATGCTGTGATGTCACAGAGACAGAAGGGATCTGATGGCCTGCAAAGCAGCATGGCCTTGGGAGGGAGGGAAAGGCGTGTGGGCAAGCTTAGGTAGTGTCAGGGAGAAAGTCATGTCAAGAAATAGCTTCAAGAGAAGAAATAACACATGGCAATAACCTGATTTCTGAAAGTCAGAGTGACATTGTGAGACTGCACCAAGGGGGAAAATGGCTGTGGGTGCTTTGAGAGCAGGAAAGGGACATTTATCCCGTTCCTTTGGGGCAAAAGGAGCCATTTGGGTTATCAGGCAGTGACTGGTGGGTCTCAGAAGGGCTGGAAGTGCCTCTTGGAGCAGTGAGGTGGGGCACAGCCACGCTGCAGTGAGCTCTGGGCTGCAAAAGTGAATGAGGGCACTGGGGGCTTCCAAGGCACGGGGAGCACAGAACAGCCTCCCAGGGCTCTTACCTCTGGCTCTGTCCAGCCCAAGGCAGTCAGAGCCTCTCCTGCCACCCCAGTCCTTGGGGAGTTGTCTGACCTGAGGCTGATGAAACCCCAGCCCCCTCCACCAGTTTCTCTGGTGGTAAATGCTGAGCAAGCACAGAGCTGAGTCTGGGGCAGCTAAAATTAGCAATAACTCCGTGTTTGGCACCCTCAGCTCCCCTCTCTAACTTGGGCAAACCAGGCTAAGCTTCCTCTATCCCAGTGCTTGGAGGTCAATGGATGGGATGTGCTAATTAGATGCTAATTAGCCGGTATTTGTTTATGATCGTTATCACTGCCTTTCATTCACACCTCCTGCCCTGGATCCCTGCCTGCTGAGTTGTTCCTGGTGCCGCCGTTTCTCTGGGGGCTGTTTCTTGTGCCAGGGAAAGGCCCTGCAAGAACAAAGCCCTTTGTGCCCAGCCCTGCCCAGCCACCCAGAACCAGGACAAGGTCATGGCCAAAATCAGCTGCTGGCTGCTCCAGGGGAGTTGTCACCTCGGCGTTCCTGGGGCAGTGCCTGGTACAAACGGAGCTGACTCCCTTTGGCACCAGAAATCCATCCCACGCAGTGTCCAGAACCTTGGGGCACGTTTGAAACAGTGAGCTGAGCTTGAAAACCTCCAAGGTCAGCCCTCAGACACAGAGGGAGGTGGAGCAGGGACTGAAGAAGACTTTGAGAGTGAGAGGCTCTCACTTTCCATCCCTCCATAGCCTCTGTGTCCATTTCTTGCTGCCATCCTGCCTGTCCATCCCCCCATATCATTTGGGGGGTCAGGGCACCAGGCACAGCCCTCTCTGAGTGCTTCCTGCCCTTTTTTGATGTGTCTCAGCACCACAGTGGCACTGGAGGGGCTGCACCAGCTCACCTGCACAGGCTCCTCCAGACACCAGGGGCTGTGGCTTCCCCCTCTGGAATTTGGAATTGTCTCTTTTCCTGGTGTTTTTGCAAAGGACTGGAACAGAGCATCGTTCTCAGGCTCCACCAGCACAGAGGAAGTGGGGGCTGGCAGGATTTTTGGGGTTGGGTTGGTGTCTGCCTGCCTCTAATCTCAGCTGGTTCCCAAAGGTCCTGGCTGTGGGGTTGAGGTTAAATGAGAGGGAATGAAGGGCACACCCACAGCTGCCCTGCGAGGAGGGATTAACAGCCAACCCCACAGGCCAGGCCTGCACCACATCATAAAAAAAATAAAAATCCTTTAATAATTCATGGGATCTGAATATGTTTATCCAGCTCTCCCCAAGGAGCGATTAGGCCGGTGCTGGGGAGGGCTCACCCTCCTCTCTCAGCTATTACAGGTACATTTGTTTGGGTCTTGCAGGCAATTTAGGGATTGTCAGTGGACCACGAAACCTCTTTCAAGAGCTGCATGCAATAAATGGAGTTCAATCTAGTGAGCAGCCAGCCTTGGGAGAAAAAAAAGAAACAACACAGAAGGCTGATGCAGAGAAAACCCTGCAGCAGCTTTTCCCCTTTCTGTCTCCCTGTTGTCCCCCTCTTTGCCACCCAAAATCTTCCCTCCAGGCCCCAGAGAGGAAAAGTGCAGGGTTGGTCCAGCCCCCTGATGGGGAGGGCAATTTGTTCAGAGGGAGAAGGCTGAATGCTTCTCTGAGAGTTATGGCGCATTAAAGAGATTGATAAGTGGAAATTTAATATTTTATTCCAGCAATCTGTTCCCCTAATAGCTTCTCCTGCCTTGCAGGACCTTTGTCAGTCGCAGGCAAGCCATGTAGTGTGACATGTAACTATTTATTACAGGCAGTGGGGGACAGAATAAAAGGCTGAGCTTAGGGACTGCACATGTGTGGTGGTCCTGCACAGAGAACTGGCCATGGATGTTCACCTGTGTGATCCCATGTGTGTCCTGGCCATGGACACTCACCTGTGTGATCCCATGTGTGTCCTGGCCATGGACATTCACCTATGTGATCCCAATCTGTATCCTGGCCATGGATATTCACCTGTGTGATCCAAATCTGCATCCTGGCCATGGACATTCACCTGTGTGATCCCATGTGTGTCCTGGCCATGGATGTTCACCTGTGTGATCCCAATCTGTATCCTGGCCATGGATGTTCACCTGTGTGATCCCAGTCTGCATCCTGGCCATGGACATTCACCTGTGTGATCCCATGTGTGTCCTGGCCATGGATGTTCACCTGTGTGATCCCAGTCTGCATCCTGGCCATGGACATTCACCTGTGTGATCCAAATCTGCATCCTGGCCATGGACATTCACCTGTGTGATCCCAATCTGCATCCTGACCATGAATATTCACACCTGTGTGATCCAAATCTGCATCCTCGCTGTGGATGTTCACCTGTGTGATCCCATTTGTGTCCTGGCCATGGATATTCATGTGTGTGATCCTGTTTTTATCCTGGTCATGGACATTAAAATGTGTGTGACCCCAATGGACATTCACACCTGTGTGATCCCATTTTCATCCTGCCCATGGACATTCACCTGTGTGATCCCATTTTCATCCTGGCCCTGGATATTCCCACCTAAGACTCCCAATTTTCATCCTGGCCACGGAAATGGTTTGCCCAAACCTGTGTGCACAGGGATGCCCTGCTGCACAGGGCAGGATGAAAATGGGAATTTTGGGAAATGGGAATTCCTGCACAGGACAGGAATGGAACATTTGCATGTGGGAATGTCCGTGGATCCATGAACATGGGCTCTTCTGGGTACAGCAGAGCATGGACACGCCCTGGCCCTGTGCAGGAGACATTCACCCACTTGTGCACTGGCTCCAGCCAGATAAAGCACGAGGAGAAAGGGAAAAAAAAGGCAAATGGACCTTGGATGGAGACTCCCAGAGCTGGGGGAGCAGGGACAGCCTGTGCCAGCAGCTTTGCAGCCCTGGCCTTGGATGTGCTACAGGCTGGGGGGGAGGAAAAGCTGGCAGGGGTTGCTGACCCCCCCTGCTCGCTTGGCTCCCAGCAGGGAGTTATTTACACACCAACAGCGCTCTCGTCCCAGCAAGGTCACTGCAAACAGCCCTGGGGCTCGCTGGAGCTGCTGCCACACAGCACCAGGCTGGGAAAAGCCCTTTCTGGGAAGTCCTAGATGCCAATTCCTGCAGCAGGTGCTCCCAAAGCCAGGCAGATTTAGGTGGGAGGATGTGGGGCCGGGGGGGCCAAAGAGGAGCAAGGCCCAAGGGGGGGTCTGGCTGATGCTAATCCTCCAGAGTGGCTGTGCATCCTGTCTGGTGGCATCTGTGCCAGCAGCCCCCAGGGGAGCAGGGCTTGACTGACAGGGGATAGGTGACCTGAGAGAGAGATTAAAACCTAAGACACGTCTGGCATCTGGCCCGAAAGCTGTCACACTCTGAAAGGCCAGGGGCAGCTGCTGAACTGCTGGATTAGCTGCCAGCGGTTGTTCCATCCCCACCCGCCCTGCAGGAACCCCTGGGAGGGAGAGGAAAGCTTGGAAAGATGGACATGCAGAGGTGCAGGGGGGAGGGAGAAGGTCAGCAGTGCTCTGGGCTTCTCAAATTGCAGCTTTGTCCCGAGGCTTCTCCTTATCTTCCCTCGTGTACATAACTTAACACAGGAGCAAAGTCCTGGGATAATTTGGTGTGGGCTGTTCCAGCAGGGAAAAGTTTGCCATCAGCAATCTGGCTCCTGAGCAAACCCTACAGGGTCATTTCTGTGTTTGCTGAGGCCATCTGGGAGCTGGGGAGCCCCGTGAATACGTTGGAATTCAGGTTCCTGTTCCTCCCTGGAGCTGCTGTTCACATTGTGTGGATGTTTGGTTTCCCAAGGCAAAAGGAAATCCAGAGTCTTCCTCTGGAAGAGCTTGGGCTGACACATGCCCAGCAGCTAATTCCTCATGGAGTTTGACATTTTCTTCAGTGCCCATGGCTACAGGGAGAATTTGGGCTGGTGCTGGCTTTTCCCTTGGTCCTTAGGATTGAGGGGAAAAGGAATGGTAATGGGGCTTAAAGGAAAAACACGTCCACAGGAAGCAGTCTTTTAAAATATCCCAGCAGATGAGCAGAAGAGCTTTTGAAAGCTGATTTCCAGTGGATCTGCATATCACAGAAGAATTACTGGGTGTCTAAAAATACCCTTTTTCTGATCTGGGCCCTTCCTTCCCTGGGAGCAGCCTCCTGTCCCTCTGGGTTCTCTGATGTCTAATGAGGTTTGGCTCCCACCTCTACCAAGGATCCCACTCCAGCCGTCTCCAGGAGCTTTCTGATAGGGATAATTTCAGCTCCTTCTGTCACACAGCACTAAAATTGGCCAGCAGGTTCAAAAAAGCAGCAGATAAAGGATTGATGGACAGGTGTGATGATTTGCATGCACCTCACTTTATTGAAAAACAGCATTAAGAGAAAGATGGGATTCTTTCAAACCTGCACTTTTGAAGCCACTCTTGTGACAGGGAAGGTTTGGGGAAGTTTGTGGCCTCCCTGCTGAGCCCTGGGCTGCTGCAGGAAGAGGGCAGGAGATGCCTGGAGCCTTGCAAAGGGATCAAAGAGAACCTGTGGGCTGGGCCAGGTGCCAGGCTGAGCCCGGGGTGACCTCCTGCCTCTCTGCCCGCTCTCCCAGCTGCTGTCCCCGAGGTCTGGCTGCTGGCACAGGGACAGGAAGCCGGGCTGAATGCAACAGCTGGCAGAGGCGGGCACGGGCAGATAGTGTTGCTGCTTTAATTCCTATTCAAACAGCACTCCCTCTTTTTATAAGGGCTGGGGGGTGGCAGGGGGGGAGGCTTTTCATGCTGGCATTAAAGCCTGGCTTGTTCCCCCTCCCTCGGCTCCGCTGTCTCCTGTTTCTCCAGGCTGCTTTTCACAGGGGCTTTAATTCTCTCCAGGCTCTTCCTAATGGATTTTTCACATGGGGCCCCTGACCACGCTCAGGCATCGCACCGGGTTCCAGAAATTTCACGCCCCCCCCGGCCACAAAAAAAGGGGATCTCTTTCCCACACTTCCCCCTCTCCCCTCGGTGCTGCTCCGTTTGAAACGGGGCGGGCAGGGGGTGGATCCCAGTTTGTGGGATTGGCTGTCGTTGATGGATCTGGATGCGGGCACAGGTGACACGCTGGTCCCCGCTCAGCACCTGCCAGTGCCGAGGCACCTTGTCACAGGGCACAGCCCCTCCTTCCTTTCGGGAACAGCGCTCCCATCCCGGTGAGGGGCAGTGCCCCCCCTGCTCCGGAGCCAGCGCGGGTCTGTGCCGCCATCCAGTGGCAGTGCCGGGCTCTGGAGTGGCCACAGCCCCCCCTCCCCAGGGTCACCCAGGGACCCCCAGAGCCCCCCTGGGCCTGGCGCCGCAGGGAGGATGAGGAGGGAGGAGCTCTGTGGGTGAGGAGGGGGTGATTTGATCTTCCTCTTGTCTTCCTTCTTTCTTTCTCCCTGCCCACATCTGGGTTTGTTTTCTCTGGCATGAGAATGGAGGGTGGGGATGGGATGAGGGGAGAAAATAGTTCCTTGCCTGAGCGGCGTGTGAAATCCACCAGGGATGGAGGGAGGGATGGATGGATGGACACAGGGATGGATGGAGGGATGGAGGGATGGATGGATGGATGGATGGATGGATGGATGATGGATGGAGGGATGGAGGGATGGATGGATGGATGGATGGATGGATGGATGGATGGATGGATGGATGGATGGACACAGGGAGGGAGGGATGGATGGATGGATGGATGGCTGGATCATGGATGGATGGACGGATGGATGGATGGACACAGGGATGGATGGCTGGATCATGGATGGATGGAGGGATGGAGGGATGGATGGATGGATGGATGGATGGATGGAGGGATGGATGGATGGACACAGGGATGGATGGCTGGATCATGGATGGATGGATGGATGGATGGATGGATGGATGGAGGGAGGGATGGATGGATGGATGGATGGATGGATGGATGGATGGATGGATGGATGGATGGACGGACACAGGGAGGGATGGATGGATGTGTTCTTGCTCATATCCACAGTGTTGGCAGTGCCACGGGGGTGGCACGGGGGTGGCGAGTGCTACATCAAGGGTGGGCAGCACAAAGGGCAGGGAAAAAGCAAAAATCTCCTGAGAAAGGCAGGAAAACATCCCCCCTTTTGTCTTCACACATCCAGCCTGGGCTGTTAATGAGGCTTTTAACAGGAAAGTGGGCCAAGCTGTAGAAATCAGGCACAGCCTTCCTCTCTCAGATCTGTTCTCAGAGCTGCGAGGCAGAGGGATCTGTGTGGTCTGGGGGATCTGCACACCACAGAGGGGGTTTTCAGGGTGGGTTTTGGGACCTGTGGGGCCCTGCACAGAGCCAGCCTTGCTGCAGGGAACAGCAGGGTGTGAGGAGGCTTCAGAGCTGTGGGAAAATGAAAGATTGAACCCATGGGGGCTTGCTGGGCTTCCCCTGCTCCCACTCAGCCTCCAGATCTCCCCTGCTTCGTGCACAGCTTTGGGAGCTGGGCACCACAGAGGCTGGGACAGCGAGGAGCAGCCCTGGGGGGTGGCTCGGGCAGGGGCAGAGGGAGCAGCGTGGATGTTGTGTGGTTAGAGCTGAGCCCTCAGCAGGCAGGACCACGAGGGGATGGACGTGACTGTCCCTGGTGTCCCTGCAGAGAGGCTCTGCATTAACCAGCTGGCTGGGACAGGCCTTCTGTTGACGCAACATGTGGCTTTGGCTTTCCACAGCCCAGCCCCGGCTCCCCGTGCTGCAAGACATGCCCTTGCTGCTTCTCTAAGGCTGTCTTTGGGCAAAAATGCTGGCTCCTGCCTGCACAGCATCCTGCTCCTCATTCTGGCTGCAGCAGGGACCCTCCATCTGTCCCCCAGCCCACCCTGCCCAGTGGGCTGCTCTCTGTGTGGGTTCAGCCTCGGGAGGTTCTGCTCCAGGCAAGTCAGCACTGCAGAAACCAAGACGCTGTTGTCGGGTTGATGTTTCAGGAAAGACAGGAATTAATCATCTTCCAGGCACAAAAAACCCTAAAACATTTATGGCTCAGGCCAGCAATGGCTCAAATTCAGTGCCCTTGTCCAAAACCTGCAGCTGTTGCAGTGCCTTCGCTTGGGGGAAGCTCCTTTGTCCCTCTCCCTCAGTGGCTGAGCTAAGCTGTGCCAGCAGGGACATGGAGGGGGGTGGGCAGCAGTCACTGCCTCTCATCCCTTTGGAATCTGCTGCCTCTGAGCCCCTCCATGCCCATCACCCCATCCCAGCTGTGCTCAGGGATGCTGACTTTGCTGCTGGGTCTGCACCTCTCCTCAGCTGCTGGGGGAAGAAGCGAAGGCCAGGAGGCTCCAGGGTTGGCAGAGAGGCCTTGGAGGTGGGAAAAGCACTGGTAGAGGTCTCATGTGTGAAAACAAGGCTGCCACAGGGCATTAACAGGGCACCTGCTGCCTGAATAGGGAGGCAGGTGAAGGGCTGAGACAAGCATGTGGTGTTTAATGCTTGCTGGACACGGATGTTCAACAGGCTCTGAGCTCAGCCAGGGCTGTACCTGTGCCCAGGAAGGCTGATTGAAGTCCTGGCTCAAACTTTATCTGTGCCAAAGTGTAGGTGTTGAACTGCATGAAAGAGAAGCTGCTTTCTCATCTCTTTCCTCTGCCTCCTTTTGAGTTTTTTTTTTTTTTTTTAAATAGGTCAGGGTAGGAGCAAGATTAGCAAGAGGAGTGGCACTGTGCTGGCCAGGGAAGGAGAAGAAGCAGTGGGAGGGCTGTGTCCTCACGCTGCAGGGTCAGCACAAGGGGTCAGGAGCCAGCAGGGCTCTGAGCAGCTCTGTGCAGCCACAGGGCACCTGCGGGTGGGGGATCACAAGGTGCTGCTGCCGTGGTTCTAATCTGGGCTGGGCTGTGAGGAGAGGGATGCAGAGCTGGTGGGTCCAGCGTGGCACCTGTCTATGCCCACCCTCGGGTGGGGTTTGGGGTCTCGCTCCCTCACCAGGAGCACTCTGAGGGAAACTGGAACTGGAATTCTGTCAGCTGGTAGAACGGAGCGCGTCCGGACTCAGGACTCGGGGCTGGTGGGATCTGAGCACGCCTGGAGGCACCAGGAGGGCTGGGGAGGGCAAGCACTGCTTCCAGCCTGCTGGGCTCCTGCATGAGGCTTGGCCAGCTTGGCACGGCACCTTCCCCTTGCTGAGGCAGAGCTGACCCCGTGAGGACACCCCTCTTCCCCTTTCCCCAGTTTTTCCCTTCCCTGTTCCTTACCCTCATCTTCCCACCCCCTCACCCCCCGCCCCAAACTGGCAATGAGAGCATGGAGGGAGGGCGCGTTTCCGCATGGTTTGACACTGTTCCCCCTTCCATCTGTCTTTTCCTACCCAGAATTTCCCTACACCCCGTCTCCAATCGATGATCACAAATCCATGGTGCAGCCGAACATCCCCACACCGGTGATTGGGGGCATAGTGGGAGGCGTCTCGCTGGTCCTGCTGGTGGCCGTGGTGCTCTTTGTGGTACTCCGGCGCCGGCGTCACACCTTCAAGGGTGACTACAGCACAAAGAAGCACGTGTACGGCAACGGCTACAGCAAGGCTGGCATCCCACAGCACCACCCCCCCATGGCCCAGAACCTCCAGTACCCCGACGACTCGGACGACGAGAAGAAGCCGGGCCCCTTGGGCGGCAGCACCTACGAGGATGAGGATGAGGATGCAGGAGCAGAGCGCAAGCTGGGCGGCCCCAAAGCCTACGAGGAGGATGCCAAGAGGCCTTACTTCACCGTGGACGAGGGCGAGGCCCACCCCGAACCTTACGACGAGAGGACACTCGGCTTCCAGTACGACCCCGAGCAGCTCGACCTGGCCGAGAACATGGTGTCGCAGAACGACGGCTCTTTTATTTCCAAAAAGGAGTGGTACGTGTAGCTCCACGCCCCTCTGCTACACTCACACACGCTCACACACACCCCCTCCCTCCCCTGCATCCCTCCGAGCACACCCACGCACGCCCCGGCCCCGCACAGACTTTTTGGATGCTGGGGGCCAGCGGGGAGGGAGGGCCCCTGGCTTTGCTTAGGGATCATTTTTTGGGGAGGGGGTGGGGCTCTCGTGCGGGAGGGAGGGCGGGAGGTCGGGTAATTATTTTCTCTCGGTTTTGGTTTGGCTTTTTAATTTCTCTCTTCGACGACTTTCGTCCCCTTCTGTGGTGTTTGTATTGGTCGGTGGCTTAGGTGTTACTCTTTGCTTTAACGACTGTTGCCCAGCCTGTATATTACACTCTGTTTGTGTCTTCATGTCTCAGAGTGCCCTTCCCTCCCCGAGGCTTCCTCCTCCCACTCCCACCCCCCTGAAACACTGGAAATTTGTTTGTATGTTGTCTTCTTTGTTTGTTTTTTAACCTTGGGAGGGGGGCAGGTGGGTTGTCCGTAGGACAGAGGCCAGGAGAGTTTTATGGCAATGGAAACATAGGTGCCATTATCAGGTGAATGGATTTTGGGTTTTTTTTCCCCTAATCACTTTTTTTTTTGTTTTTTTTGTTTGGTGGGGTCTGGGTGACATTCCCATTGCCTGCTGCACGCCTGGAGAGAACCACACTCAGTTTTTAATGACTCAATAAAAGGAAAATGAGGAGAAAAGGGGGAAAAAAACCACCCTAGACCAAACCCCAGGTGTAGGGGCTGATAGCAGAGCAGGGAAACAAAACTGCCATTTTCCTCCTCCAATTTATTATCACCTGGCTTTTCATTTTTCTGTCTTTGTTTGAGTGTTCTTTTAAACGAAAGAAAAGGAGTATTTATTGCTGACACTTTCCCCCCTGTGATGGCTCAGAGAAAGGCTGGCTCTTTTTGTTCTTGTTGCTGTTGTTGTCACTGGTACCAGCCACAGAGCAGTTCACTGGGGCACCACTGGGCCGGGCACATCCACTGGGGAAGGGACCAACTGAGGACACTTTGCTTCCACACATTCACTGCCTTCAGCCACGCTCTGCACACCCAGGCAGGGCAGGACCAGCCCCTGAGGTTTATTTTATTATACCACTAAGACTTAATTGTCATGTGTTTACACTTTATTTTTTATTTTGGTCAGAGCACGGGGGTGCTCTTCTCTCTCTCCCTCTCTCCTAGCAACAGCCCCAGCCCGTGGCTGCACCACGTAGGTGGCATCGATTGCCACTTTTCCAATATCACATCCCTCTCCTGAGCACAGGCTTGGCAGACAGGGTAGGAGGGATTGAGCCTGGGGTATTGATCTTTCCCTCCTTGCCTTGAGCCACGGCGTTGTGCTGGGGAGGTTTGGATTGCTGCTATCTCTGCTCTGTGAATAAATGGGATTCCAGACTTCAGGGCCCTCTGTCTCACACCGACCATCTCCAAATTAGATTCACTGGGTTGGGGCTTATTTTTCTTCTTGTGGGTTATATTTTTTTTTTTTTTTAATTCGATGTATAAATAAATCTTTTGTTTGAAAAGAAATCCCCAGTTTTCTGAGCTGTATTATCATGCACATCTAAAAATAGCAGGACTAATTCTCCTCCTGCCTTACCCGCTGGGTTTTGTTCCACAGTGGTTATCCTGCTGCAGAAAGGGAGGAGGCTGGAGAGGCAGACCCACACAGATGAGTCAAGGTCAGATCTCTGATCCAGGCAGCCTCCAAAGCTTTCCTTTCCTGAGAGGTGCTCGGTGCAGACCTCAGCCTGAGCCATCCTCAGCGTGCTCTGATTGCATTAGTGGAGTAGGGCAGTGGGCAATCCAATTGTAGGGCTGTAATCTCTCTGCTGTTCCTGCCAGCCCCTCAGGCTTCCTGGCTTCTGGCACCACTGCCACATGCCACAGGAAGGCTGCTCTGTGTCCTCCCAGGGCCAGGACAGGCAGAGAGTCCCTCGACAGCCACATGCCACAGGAAGGCTGCTCTGTGTCCTCCCAGGGCCAGGACAGGCAGAGAGTCCCTCGACAGCCACATGCCACAGGAAGGCTGCTCTGTGTCCTTCCAGGTCCAGGGCAGGCAGAGAGTCCCTTGACAGCCACATGCCACAGGAAGGCTGCTCTGTGTCCTCCCAGAGCCAGGACAGGCAGAGAGTCCCTCGACAGCCACATGCCACAGGAAGGCTGCTCTGTGTCCTCCCAGGGCCAGGACAGGCAGAGAGTCCCTTGACAGCCACATGCCACAGGAAGGCTGCTCTGTGTCCTCTCAGAGCCAGGGCAGGCAGAGATTCCCTTGGGATCCCTCAGGCTGAACCACCCCAGGTCCATCCACTGCCACCAGGAGCACCCTGCTAGCAGGAAAGCCCCCAATAAAGGGACTAAAACCTCTTAACATCTCTCCAGAGCTCTGATTAGTGATGATTAGGGGTGGGAATGACTTCCCTCCAGTGCCTTGGGAGAGCAGCACACACAGGGCTTTGATTGCCCCAGAGGGAGAGCCTGTAATCTGGCTCAGTGTGTGGTGCAGGGAGAATTCCCAACAAAGTCCCTCTCTGGAGTGAATAATCCTTTAGATCTGAGCCCCAGAGCCAGGCTGGGAGCAGGATGGTGGCAGTGCAACACCAAGCTCTGGGCAGGCATCAGCAGGCACCTGTGAGATCAGTGGCACAGACCCTGCCCTGCAGATTTCCCCCAGCCCGGGCACACCCTCCGAGGGGGTGGTTTTGCAAGAAAACAATCTTTTATAAAACCTGCAGGGTCCTGCAGTGATTCTTCACGTTGAGGCCACTGCTCAGGTCTGGGCAATTCCCACTAGGCTGACCCCACAGCTCTGTGTCCTAAAGAACAAAGGTGCCAAGGCTGGCACAAGGGCTTGGGAGAGGTCAGGGCTGCTCCCAAATTCAGGGTGGCCAAAGGAACCCTAAGAAATCTGCTTTGGGAGTTGTTTGCTTGCCTTTGAAGGTGTCATTTTTGGAGCTGCAGCCTCCTTGGATAATTTATTGCCCTTTCACACACTGTCCACTGAGTGAGGGCTCACAACCCCAGTGGGAGCCAGGGAAAGGAAAGCAGAGAGTGGAGCAAAGTGGGATTTCCAAGCTGGAGCCTGTACACCATTCCCTTCCTGCTGCAGCACTTTTTTCTGCCCTTTTTGCACCAGCCCAAATTTAGGACTTAGCTCAGCCACTTACCTGCTCAGAGTGGTTGAGAAAAGGGGTCAGATGATCATTTTTCATCCAGAACCTGGAGTGGAAGATCCTTAAACAGCGTTGCCTGGCACAGCAGCGAGGCACCCTGCGAGTTCAAGGCTCAGTGCTGCATTTCTCTCATCCTTGAGCTCTTCAGCATTGCTCCCCTGGTGCAATTATCACCTCAGCCATGGAGAAATGCCACCTCTGTGCTGTCATTTGCTTCTTGCTGTCCCTTGCAAGGTCAGCTAGATGGCCAAGAGACTCTTGGGGTGGTAATTAGCCAAGTGATTAGCCATTAATCCATAGCAAGGTGGAAGAGAAAAGAAGTGTGGGGGAAGAAAATCAGATTGATGCTTCATCTGAGAGCTGTTTTTGGTCCAGTAATAGCATCACTGCCTTCTCTGGGTTAAATTGCTCTGAGGGGACCCTTGAAGGGAATTAGATGAGTTTTTCCAGCATCACCAAGCAGAAAGTGAGCCCTGTTCCCACCTGAGTGCAGGGGTGAGCTCAGGACAGAGGCCAAAGTGAAGAACCACGTGCATCCTGCAGGGAGGGAATGAGCTGGGGCTGTGCAGGGCTCAGCAGCAGGGCCAGCCTGGGCTGGTCTTTGCTCTGCTGATGGTGTCACCTGTCCCTTTGTGCCCCCATTTCCCTCAGAGGGCAGATTCTGTCAGGCTGGGGTGCCACACGTGAGCTGGGCCACCTCTCTGGGACCCTCAAGTGAAAAATCCCCTGCTTGTCCCACCCCCCTTTCACCAGAGGTGCTGAGGAGGTGGAAATGCCCTGTGGGACTGGGCAAAGGATGAGTGGGAGCTTCCAGCTGGGAGAGGGAGGCTGTCCTCTCCAGCTCGGTGCTGGGGAGCTGCTGCTCTGCAGGACACGGCCCATCTCACACCAGTCCCAAACTGGTGAGGCCCCCAGGGCTGGGTTTCTGCCAGGGGAACACTCTCACCCTGCTGGGGCTCAGTGCCTCATCACCTGCCCTGGCAGGGATCCCTAGCCAGGAGCAGAGACATCAGCCTGGTGCTTTTCCCTCTTCCCAGCCTCATCCTGGCTAACAAAGGTACCTCAGGGGGGTGGGGAGGCTGAGCAGGCAGGGAGAGAGCTCAGTGACCCAAAATTCAGGTGAATTTGGGCCAATCCCCCATTTCCTTCCCAGTGTGAGTTCAGGGAGCTGTGCAAGCAAACAGAGCTGTGTCACAGCCCACATGAGCCCGTGCTTTAGGTACAAAGACACCCCAGCTGTTTCCCTGCTGGGGCTTTTCTCCAGAATTATTCATTGCAATTCACCCTAGTGATGTTATTTTCCCTTATTTAATTACCAGGTTTGTTGGGTTTTTTTTTCCCCTGTTAAATTATTCTCATTCAAGCAGGGAAAAAAAAAAAAAAAAACAACCAACCTGAAGATTTCCTCATGAAATAAATCAACAAACTGAGATGGTTGCACCAAATTGACTGCAAAGACATGAGGGACAAAGGGAGCCATTTTCCTGATGTTGAGTCAAAAAGAAACACAGCAACAGTTCAGCAAAACTCAGGGAGGGTTAGGGAGAGAGAGACTCCCCAGATTGATCTGGAGGTGATCAGAGAAGGGAGCGTGATTGGAACGGGGCTGCTGCTCTGCTTGGCTCTTTCCCTTGGCTGTGCACAAGCTCACACACGCACACTCACAGATTTTGGGGTTTGGGGAGCAGATTAGATGGAGGGGAAAGCCCCACTGCCCCTGTGGGGCTCAGCTGTGTCACTCCTGCAGGCTCTGAGCCTCCCAGTGAGGACCTGGGGTTAGTCCCAGCTTGCCAGCAGGTTAAAACCCAGAAAGAAATTTAAAAGAAACTTTCAAGTTTCCCTGCAGCTCTGCTGTTGCAGCACTGCAGTTTGGGCTCTGTGCAGGCTGTGGGGACAGGGGACACTGCCAGCACGGGGTGGCTGCTGCCTGTTCTTCACTGGTGAGCTGTGGGGCAGCCCCTCACCCTGCCACCCCCTTCACCCCAGGGAAACCTGCTGCCACTTTGGGCTTTTCCCTGGGGTGAGCAGGGGAATCCCTGGAGGGTGGGAAGGTCCTGGGTCCTTCCCATCCACCCCAAACTCCCCCGGAGTGGGGCCAAGGGCAGAGCAGGGGGGCTCAGCCCATCAGCCAGGGGAGGAAAGCCAAGCCTAAAGCTGAGCTTGGCTTTGGGTCTGGGGGGTTCCCTGGGTGAATGTAAGGAGCACACGGGGTCAGGTCCTCTGCTCTTGGTGGAGGGACTCTCCTTGAGGGTCTGCATTTTCCTTTCTTTGGCCTTTCTCTTTTTTTAAAACATGATTCCTCAGCTCCAGTGATTTTATCTCTCTTTTTCTTCGTCCTCTGGCTGTAATGATCATTGTGGAATTCAAACTGCAGACAGACAAACAAACAACCCCAACCCCACTTGTTTTTTCTTTGATTTTTTTTTCTTTTTTTTATTTTGTAATCTGTGTTGTAAGTGCTTTTGTAAAAAATAAAAAATAAAAATAATAATAATAATAATGTAATGGACTTTCATGATTTCGGTTTGGGGTTTTTTTCTGGGTTTTTTTATTTTCTTTTTTTTGAGGATTTTTTTGGTTTTGTTTTTTTGTTTTGTTTCATTTTGTTTTCCATCCTTTGTAATTTGTTCATTTTGAGTCCTGGGTTGGGGAGGGGGGGATATTTTCATGATTATAATTTGTGTGGGTGGGGTGTTGCATCACCCTTCCTTTTACTTGTATAAAAAAACCAATAGTGGCTGAGCTGTGGAAAAAAAAAATGTACTTTTTTATAAATAAAGAATTTTAAAAAAAGAGACCTTCTCCTTCTTTCTGGGGCATCTGTGGCTGCGTCGTCGTGCACTCAGTGACTGGGAGCTGTGAGGGGACCCTCATGGCACCATGGATTTCCAATTATTTGGGATGGAAATATCCCAGGATTTGCAGTGGTTTTTTTTTTGGAAATTCCAATTATTTGTGTTTGTGTTTTGGAAGGGGAGTTGCTTGCAGGTGAAGGTTGAAGGTTAAGGGTTCAGAGATCTCCAGCAATGGGCTGGAGGAGGTGGCTGGGATTACTGGCTTTGCAAACCATGGTGGTTTTGTGTGGAATTCCTGGACAGCAGATCCAGTGCAGGCTACAGGAGGCTGGGAGAGCTTCCCTTTGTTGATGTAAACAGTGAAATTCCTTGGCTGAGGCCCAAAGTTAACCTGAGCTTCAAAAGAAACAGCTAGAAAAACACAGGGCAGAAAAATCCATCAGAAAATCTGTGAAAAGTGAGGACAAGTGTCTGTGGTGAGGAAGTTCTCTCTGCTGGCTGCAGCAGGTGGGACAGGCTATTGGGAAAATGTCAATATTTCCCTAGAAATGTGGAATTAGCTGGTGGCAGGGCCAGGATGCAGGGACACTGGAGGATGTTTTATAGAGCCACACGTGCCTGCCATGGCAATGGGGCTTCAAAACCCTCTGCAGGCTCAGGGGGAGCTCAGGGGGAGCTCAGGGCATACTGATGCCTTGTGCAGGCTGAGCTAGAACAGAGACTAGATGGAGCTAAAGAATAAAGCAGGGATTTATTAAAAGGTGTCCATGGATGCACCTCGGGCAGCACAAGAGCCCAGCCAGGGCTGCACCCAAGATGGACCAAAATGGTCCCAAAATGAACCCAAGATGAACCAAAATGGTCCCAAAATGAACCCAAGGTGAACCAAAATGGTCCCAAAATGAACCCAAGATGAACCAAAATAGTCCCAAAATGAACCCAAGATGAACCAAAATGGTCCCAAAATGAACCCAAGGTGAACCAAAATGGTCCCAAAATGAACCCAAGATGAACCAAAATAGTCCCAAAATGAACCCAAGATGAACCAAAATGGTCCCAAAATGAACCCAAGATGAACCAAAATGGCCCCAAAATGAACCCAGGATGAACCAAAATGATCCCAAAATGAACCCAGGATGAACCAAAATGTTCCCAAAATGCACGAGCGCTCCCGGGGTCTCTCCCTGGGATCAGCTCTGCTCCATTTGCCCCTTGCAGTTCATTGTCCCATCCCAGCTTTAGCCCAGCCAGTCCCACCCTTGTTTTTCTCTCTCCAGCCCACGGGGTTTGTGCTCCTGGGCTGAGATTTGGATCATTTGTCCTTGGTGCCCAGCTGGAGCAGGAATTGTTTTGTCTCCCTGCTCTGTGCACAGAGCTCACCATGCCCTGATGGGAACCCAGACCCTCACACTAAAGCAGCACAGAATGGGAAAAAGAGAAAATCCAAAACCTGAGGCATCAATATCCCCATGTCCCTGCCTTGGGAAGGACATTTTGTGTGAAAGGAGGCTGCAAAGGAAACCTTGTTCCCAAAGATCCTGGTTCCCAAAGGAAACCTTGTTCCCAAAGATCCTGGTTCCCAAAGGAAACCTTGTTCCCAAAGATCCTGGTTCCCAAAGGAAACCTTGTTCCCAAAGATCCTGGTTCCCAAAGGAAACCTTGTTCCCAAAGATCCTGGTTCCCAAAGGAAACCTTGTTCCCAAAGATCAAGGCCAGGCTTTGGCCAGGGAGGGAGAGGCAAGGCGGGCAGGAGATCAGAGGAATCATTTCTGCTGTCCTTGCACTGCTATCAGCAGCTCCTCTGCCATCCTCTGGGAGAGTGGGACACTCCCTGGGAAAGGCTTTTTGCACCCAGCCTCAGCACGTGGTCGATGTGCTTTAGGCTGAACCCAGGCCTGAGCCCAAGCCCAGAGCTGCCCAGCACAGAGGGAGAGGGAGGCTGACCCAAACTGGGATTGGAGCTGGAGGGAGAGGGCAAAATTGCTCAGGACTAGGCTGGGGAGGAGTGGTTTGGTCCAGGGGCTGGTGCCCTGCGTGCAGCCTGGCAGGAGAACCCCCAGACTCTGCTGCTCACAGAGCCAGGGCTCAGCCACTCTGCTTTGGGAGGGATTAGAGAGAGCCCTGGGAATGCTTTCCTTGTGGAAAAGGAGGAAGAGCCTTCGAGGTGACCAAGGGGACTTGTGACCACTCTCTGGGCTGTGTCCATCTCTCCCCCCGTTTTCCCCCTCTCATTTTGCCCCCTTAGCCATGGCTCCTGCTGGAGGAGCAGCTTTCCTTCAGCAGTGACCACAGCTCCTAGAGAACCAGCCCCCAGCAGCTGCCTCGGCCTCCTCAGCCAGCTCTGGGGGCAGGGAGGAACAAAGGGAGCCCTGCAGAGCTGGGGCTGAGAGGGAGAGAAGGACAGGAGGGGCTGTCTTGGCTGGGATGAGCCCCTGGGAAATGCTGCTCTGCTTTCCCAGGCCAGGCCTAAAGAGTTCAGTGCTGATGGATAAAACCCACAGCCTGGGGCCTCTCCTCGCAGCTCGGGTTGCAGAGGGCTGGAGGCAGCAGGAGCAGCCCCCCAGGCAGTGCCCCCAAGGATTGGGTTTCTTTGGAGCCAAGCAGAAACACTCTGGGGGTGGGAGTGCCAGCAGTGCCAGCTGGACAAAAGAAATTGTCTGGGATCCCTTCTCCAAGGCACAGATCTGCAGGAGAGCCCACGAGGGGCTGCAGAGCCCTGAGGAGCAGCACAGGGTGGGGCAGGAGGAGCTTTGTGGCTCTGTGTGCACAGAGCTGAGCGTGGTGGGGCTCCCCTCCCTGTGAATGCAGGTGGAATTTGGGGCTGCAGTGTCCCTGCTGGAGCTGCAGGGCCAGGTTGCCATCCCGTGCATTCCCTCACCATTCCTGGCGGCCGTGGGGTTTTATTTCTGCTCAAATAAAGGAGTTGCAGCAGGATTTGTGGTGAGATGCAGCTCAGGGTGATCAGGGAACTTCCAGGGAACCTGCCCAATATCCCTGGGACAGCCCCTGGGTCTGACACCTGGCACGAGACCCAAAACCAGGGGATCTCCCAGGGATCCACAGAGGCAGAGCTGGAAGTGAGGAGCCAAAGGGCTCCAGCAGCCAGAGGAGAAGGCAGGGACTGGGAGATGTTAAAGCAGTGAGGGGGCACTGGGAACAGGTCAGGTGGCTGAAATATGTGACCTTCAATCCCAAATTCCTTGTGAGGTGAGAGGCAAGCCCTGCTCCAGCCCAGGTCACACAGAGCCCATTAAATCTCCTGGCTAAATGGAGCCAAGAGAAACTCACAGTGCAGGCTGAATTACTTGTAGCAACCAATATGTTTGACTAGGGTTGGGTTTAGTTTGTTCTTTGGGTTTGTTTTTTTTTTTTTTTTTTTTCACTTTCAAATTATTTGCAATCTCCAGTTTGATTTGTATGAACATATTTGTAGGAGGAAATTGCTTTATGCAAATGGATTCCAGCTGAGGGACCTGTGACACCAGAAGTGCTGTTGAGCCTCAGATGCCCTCAGTGGTGCCTGGCAGAAGGAAAGGGGGGCTGGTTCTCTCCTCCTCCTCCTCCAAGCAGGCATTTCACAGCCTTCCCAGACGTGTTTAGATGCAGCCTGGATTTAGAGAGTATTTGCAGAACAGGGCTCAGCCTGTTAAAAAAAAAAAAGAAAAAAATAGAATAAAAAATGGATGCGTGTTGCACTGCTGGAATGTCACATCCTAGCGAGCAGAAATCAGAGAGCCAGGCTGATATTTTCACCTGAAATGTAGGGTAAAAATGTTGTGTCACCCTCCAGGGGCTGAATTATTGAGAGGCAGTGATTTATGGATACCTGCCACCCCAGCTGCTCCCCTCACCTCACAGCTGGGGTGAACGTGGCCTCATCTGACTGAGCCAGGCTCAAGGTGAGCTAAGGATGCTCCCTCCTCCACAGATTTCACAACTGCTGGACCAGACCCAGGGCCTGGCAGGAAGCAGGCAGTGGGTTTTGTCTGAATGGTCGGGAATTTTGGGAGGAAAACGGTTTGAATGCGAACAGTAAATTATCTTTTTGTGCCTCTGTGCAGAAGACACTGTGCTGTGGTTTGCTGGGGAGCTCAGCACCGGCTAAATCCCAGGAGGTGATTAGGGATCAAATCCTAAAGGATCACAGGGAGCTGTGAGAGGAGGGGGGTTCTGATTTTAGTGGTTTTCAAATCCTTTTCCAGCCTCACCCCTGAGTCCCAGGTGCACCTTCCCTCCCTCCACCCACCCTGAGCCCCCCCTCACCCCACGGAGGGAGGGTGTGGGAAGGTTTCCACCTCTCCCTCATCTCCCTGAACCTCCCAAACTCCTGCCAGCCTGCTTTCCTCAGGGTTTGGAAAAGAAATTTGCCAACTTCACACCTGTCAGGTTTAACTGATTGCCCGTGGAGGGAGGGAGGGAGGGGAGGAATGAGGGGAGGAGGGAGTCCATCCTTATGGCTCTGCACACCAGGGGAAATTCCTCCATTCCCCGAGGAATAAATGCTTCAATTCCTCCATTCCCCGAGGAATAAATGCTCCAATTCCTCCATTCCCCCAGGAATAAATGCTTCATTTCCAGCCCCACCCCACTGCTGCAGCTCCCAGTCCTTCCAGTGCCACCAGAACAATGCACAGAGGCTTTCTGCTGGCCCTCACATCTGTCCACCCAGGGAGCTGATCCCAGCCTGAAATGCTCGTCCCGAGGTCCATAATTCCCCCAGTGTGTCCAGTCCAGCTGCTGCCAGCTGTGCTCTGAATGCTGCAGCTGTCTGGGCTTATCAATGGGATGGGAATGGGCTGGGAATGCCAAGCAGGAGTAAACACTGCCCAGCAAAAATGGCATGGGGGGGCTTTGCAAGGGGAGGAATTGTAATTAAATAGAAATTAGTTATTTAAATGGTCACTTCCTGGGGTTTCGTTGGCGTCCGATTAACTGAACTTTTAATTTGCATAAGCAATAAATGTTTAATTATGTTATTAATATATTTGAGTTGAGGAGCTTATGGGGTTTTATAATTGGCATTTAACTAGATAGTTCCAGCATATTAACTGATGTTTTATAGCTCCGTGTGAGCTTCTCCAATTATAACTGACCTAAAAATTTGCTTGGAGGACCTGCCTTGAAAGTGTTACCTGAGCAACAGAATGGGGGGAGGTGAAGAGGAGGGTGCTGGAGCCTGTCCCCAAAAGGAGGGATGTGGCAGGCAGCCCTGCACCCTCCCCAGAGGCTCTGAGAGCCCTGTGCCATCCCCAGAATGTCCTTTCCTCAGGCCCTGTGTCACAGAGGGGTCACCTCCCCTCTCCTGGCACCTGGCTGAGCCCAGAGGCTGGCACCCAGCAGGGGATTGGCTGGGAGAGGGAGATTTGGAGATGGGGAGGCTTGTCCTGGCTTGGGGGGGTGACCTTGTGCCAGACCAGCTCTGGCAGCCTCTGTGTTCAACTCCCAAATCCTGTCAGTCATCCTAAATCTATTTTCCATCCTGTCTCTACCCTTGCTTTGATGACATGACTGGTTTAGTAGGCAAAAAAATGACATTGTGTTTGACTGACAAGGCCCATTTCCCGTGACCCTCCCAGGCTGGCATTGATTATATTCCTGCCTTTTAATTCTTTATTACCTGGAGCCTGTGTTTGCTTTTGCTGTGGTGCCAGGAAACCACCCTGCAGGATTCCAGGCATTCTCTGTGCCCTCCTCCTTTCTGGTGGAATTTAACCTTCTCAAGTTTAACTATTTTAACAAACAGTAAAAAACCAACAGCAGTGAGTCTGGAATCTCCTCAGCTGAGTCTTTCAACCCCTCTGTTTGCTTATAGTAAGTGGAATATCCAAGGAGATGCTGTCCAGCAAGCTCCTCATCCTTGCCATCCTCAAACACAGGGAAATTGTTTTATCATCTCAGAAGCCACCAACAAGAGTGTACCAGTCCCCAGAGACAGATCAGGAGCAGCTTTTCAAATCTTATGCCTTTTCTGGGTCATTCCAGCCCTCTGGACCACATCCACCTGTGGAGTGCCTGTAGACAGTGCAAGGGTGTTGTTTGATCCTGTTTTATCCCCAGGGTTAGCCTGACTTTTGTACCCATGGCCTGTCCTTCAGCTTCTCTGTGCTGCTTTTCCATTTTATCCCTTCCCTGCTTTTCCATTTCATCCCTTCCTTGCTTTTCCATTTCATCCCTTCCCTGCTTTTCCATTTCATCCACACTGGAGAAGAGGAAGCTCCCCCTGTCCAAGCTGAGAAACTCCCAGCTGAATGAGGCTGCATGGTTAATTGTTGGTGCTTGTATCATGTCAGAAGTTAGGGGAGGTGGGATTCTGTGTGAGAAGCCTTTCAGTGTCATTAACAGGAGGGAGAAATCAGGAAAATGTCGGGAAGGTGAAGCCTGAGTTGTTTTCTGCACCAGGTCCCTCTCCTGGAGCAGGATTGGGTTGGGACAGCTGGGGACAGCAGGACAGGGACAGTGACAGTCCTGGAGGGTGTGTGAGGGGCAGGAGGGGAGGCAGCAGCACCAGAGCCACAGGAGCACCCAGCAGCTCCATCCTCACACACCTGGCAGCTCCCTCCCTGCTCCAGGAGGGTGAAAAGTCACTTTTTGTCTGGGTTGCTGCAGCTCTTGGGGGTTTTGGGAGAGGAGAGAAGGAAGGGGCTGTGAGGAGCAGCCTGGAGCCCTCCCTGCTGCTGCAGCTGCCCGGGGACAGGAGAGGACTGTCCCCCTTTCCCTGCCCGTGCACTCCTGGCCAGGTGAGAGGGAGCAGAGCAGCTCCTCCTCACCCTGAGCTCCATCCTGGGTCCCTGAGTGTAGGGGGAAGCAGTGTGGGTAAATGAAGGTGGTACAGAAGGCAATCTCATCCCCCAACGAGCTGCAGCTGGGCCAATTGCTAAAGATCAGAAGCAGGCCTGATCTGAACAGGCCACACTGCAGGCAATAAGAACAAGTGGGATAAAGGAGTGGGTTGGTGGGATCTGGAGCCAGGTCACTGCTGCAAGGACCAGGAACTGGCAGTGCATGGAGGAGCTGCCCGTGAGAAACACCCAGGAGGTGTGGAGCTCTGGCAATGTGGAATCCTTGTGCTGAAAGGATGTTAGAACTCGGGCTAGCTAAGACAACACCTGAGCACAGATGCAAAGGGGAGGTGAGCTCATCCTTTGGAGACATCCAGGACACAGCTGCTCGCTGCTGTAAACACCCCCAGGGCAACGGGAGACAAACACAGCCCAGGGCACATGGCCAGGCAGAGTGAGGCTCCCAGGAGTGCTGCTGGGGATCGTTGAGCAAATTAACTCTATTAACACAAATGATGAGAGTCTGAGCTGCAGCTCCTGTGCCTTCTATCTGACAGAATTCATCTGGTGGCTGCTTGTAATAGCGTGACCTTAATGGACTCATCAAGGGAGCAGGGCTGCATCTCTGGCTGAACATGGGTTTGGGAGCATGCTGTGCTCTGGGCAGGCTGCTGAGAGCAGGACAGGAACATTCTGGAGTAATGGGCTGCAGAATCCAGCCCCTCCATCCCTCCAGGAGAGGCAATTTCAAGTGTCATCACCTCCTCGAAACTGTGCAGCAGAAGAAATAAATTACTGAAGGGATTTGATTGTTCATTACTCTGCCAAGCTGCAAGGAAATGAAGCAGAACTAAAATTAAGGGCTGCGAGGCAGAGGAAATGCCAGAGAACGTTTCCCTTCTTCTCCAGGGCTCATCTTCTTCCCCCAAACAGGCTGGGGTGCTCCCCATCCTGCAGGTCCTGGTGGTGGGAGGCAGGGGGGTCTGTGGGGCTGGCAGGGACAGAGGGCAGGTGAGTTTGGGGTGGATCAGTGGCAGCAAGGTCGTGTTTGCCCCCTCTTTGCTGAAGGGGCACAGAGAAGAAAAAGCAGCCCAGGAAGGGGAATCTGTGGTGGAGCTCCCACCAGGGCTCTGCAGAATCCTCATCCCTGCTGGATCCCAGGGGTTGACACCCTGCTCCCACTGCTGCTTCCAAACCCCATCCTTGTCAGTGGCCACTGGCAGCATGAAAAGGGAGGTCACCAAGGGCTAGGGCCACATTCCAGACATGTTCTTGCGGCCAGCAGCTCTTTAACCAGATGTCATTTAGCACAGGATGGTGCTTCCTGGAGGGGAGGAGAGGGACAAACTGGTCATTACTGGAGAGAGCCTTGCATGGCAAAGCCATTCCCTGCTGGAATGTGTGTGAAATCCCAGCTAAAGCCAAGCACATCCCAGTGTCCACTTCAAAGCAGGCGCCCCAGGGAGGGCTGGATCCACACATTGCACTTCCAGGCTCTCCCAAAACCTCATCAGAGGCTGGAGAGAGGCTTGGAAAGCCTCAAAGTGCCAGTTGGGCTGGCAGAAATGACAGAGGGAAGGAAAGTGGTCAGGGATCTTCAAGGGCTGCTGTGATCAGTACCCAGAGAGGGGGATGGCTGTGCTGGGAATGGCTGAGCACCCAGGGGTACCCAGCTTTCTGGGCTTCAGAGGAGTGAAATGAGAGAGGGACAGAGGGGTTCCCACTGGTGGGAAGGAGAAAAAGGACATTGCAGAGGGGTCAGAGCATTTGTTTGTCTAACCAGCCTCGGGGACAATGGTTTTGCCCCCATCACACCCACGGTAAGAGCAGGACACTCCCAGTGCCCCTCTGCAGGGACCAGCAGGGCTGTGTGGGAGGTGAGCAGCACATTTTGGGGGCCCAGCCTGTGCAGAGGGGGATTTCCAGGGAAATGAGGCTCTGTCAGGATCGCAGCCATGCCTTGGCACTCGCCTGTGTGGTGGCTGATTGTGTAAGTGAGAGTTACATCAACAAACACCCCGATGGGAGAGGCTGTGAAGGCTCTGAAAATTCCATCTGACTTATATCAGGGCACGGAGGCAGAAGAGCAGCTCTGCCTTCATTTTGGTGTTTAACCTTTAGCTGGCTCTGCTGCAAAATGTGGAATAGGTCAAGATTATCTCGAGTCAGGATGTTCCCTGCTGTCAGATCTTTGTGGGCTTTCAAACCTAATCAGGAAGAAAGGAGACCTAATCAGGGGAGCAGGCAGCATCCCCCAGCCAAGGACATCCTGGAACCAGCAGGTTTTGAGGATGGGGTAAATGAAGATGTTGTCTATCAGTGGAACAGACAGCTGATAGCATCCCTTGCTCCAGGACCTCCAGGAACCAACAAGCCTTAAGGATGTGTTAAATCAAGATGTTGATGGATGTCTGTGTGGCAAAACATTCAAGGTCCTGTAGCTGAGCTATTGTCATTATAATATTGAAAATCACATCACAAAGGCCCTGCCCAGGAGAAAAATCTTCCCCTGAGCCTGTGTGGAAGTTTGCTGGGGTTACATAACTGGCATGGGAATTGCTAACATGGTGCTTTTGTCTCCAAGGGAAGCCCAGACACTCTTCCTGCTCAGAAAACCCTGCCAAACACCTTTCCTAACCAAATCACTCCTGCTCCCCAAGCTGAGGTGCAGCTGCCCCTGTTCCTCCCCCTGGACGAGCAGCCCTTGGTGGCAGAGCTGGGTCTGGATCCTTCCAGGGGTTAAGTGGTGCTGCTGGGCAGGAACTGATGTGGAACGTGGGTTTGTGTTTGCACAGGACAGAGTTTCACTGTGAAGTGCAGCCTGGTCACCTCCAGCTGCAGTGAGGGAAGGGTCTGAGCTGGAGCAGGGTCTGAGGGGGCCTAGGTGGGAGCAGAGTGAGCTGCTGTGCTCCCCTTGTCCTCTCCCTTCAAACCAGGACCAAAGCAAGGGCTGTGAAGGGATTGGAGCCAGGGGATGAAGGGCTGAAGGCTCTTCAGCCTCACTCACTCATGGTCCAGTGCTGCTGAGCAGCTTTCCCAGCAGTGTCTTGCCCTCCTTAATCCCTTTCATCCTCGGGGTGCTTGGCTGTCCCTGGAAGGGATTCACTGAACGCACACAGCCGGGAGAGCAGCCCCCAGAGAAACCCTCCCCGCTCTCCTCCCTCAGACTTCAGATCCCTCTAAAACCCCCAGCGCCTTGCAAGCCCCTCTGTTCATCCTCCCCTTTGCCCTATCAGCTCCTGGGAACAGCTTCCCATTAACCCTTTGCAAAGAAAAGGCATCACAACGAGGCTGGGAACCAGCTTGTGCCTGGGGGTGTGTGCTCTACTGGAGCGTGTCTCAAATTAGCCAATCCTGCTCCTGCCTTCAGAACCAAGCCAGGGAAGTATTTGTTCTGCCAAGCTTTTCAACTCGGTTTAATTTAGCTCTGTGAACTTGTCTCAGGCTCCCTGGAATGTGTCAGGTGGGGTGTATTATAAATATGCATCATCTGAGCTCATTGTCTTGCTCCAAGGACCAGCAGGCAGAAAGAGTCCAGCAGATTTCTCCTTCCACCAGGTCACGGTGACAATCCAGGCTGGGGACAGCCTTGGTGTGGGCTGGCCCTGGCTGGGCACAGGGTGCTCTGCTGGAAGTGCTGAGAGCAGGGCTGGCTGGAGCACTGAGGTTGCATTAAATCCAGCAAGGCTGGCTGCTGCAGGAGCTCCAGAGCTGCCAGCACAAAAGAGAAGGATCCCAATCCCTTCCCAAGGCTGAGAGCACGGCTGAGCCCCTTGGCCAGGCAGCCATGAAATAGAGGGGGATTTGCTCACTGTGGGAAGGTGATAAATGGAAAGGGAACCCTCTTTGGAGCTGGTTATGGGTGCAGGGTGGGAGCAGAGGGTTTAGCAGAGGTGTTGTGTGTTGTTGTGGTGGTTTGCTGGGAAGGAAAGAGGGATCAGGTTGGATTTAGGAGGGGGCAGACAGGAGAAGAGTGTGCAGCTCTCTTGGAACAAATTAGTTCCACTCAGAGCTGCTGTAAACCAGCCCTGAGACTGGCCCAGCTTCCAGATTCACCTGGGGGTGCAGCTCAGTGCCTCAGCAATGAGATTGGCTCAGGCTCTTCTTGGGGCAGCTGAATTCAGGGCAGATGTGGAGGGACACACATCCATGGCTAGAGGGAGAGACACACATCCATGGCTAGCAGGACACATCCATGGCTAGGGAGACAAACATCCATGGCTATAAGAACACACATCCATGGCTAGAATGGGGCACACATCCATGGCTAGAATGGGGCACACGTCCATGGCTATCAGGACACACATCCATGGCCAGAGGGAGAGACACACATCCATGGCTATCAGGACACACATCCATGGCTAGGGAGACAAACATCCATGGCTAGAATGGGACACACATCCATGGCTAACAGGACACACATCCATGGCTAGAATGGGACACACATCCATGGCTAACAGGACACACATTCATGGCTAGAGGGAGGGACACATATCCATGGCTAGTGGAGTCCCTCCTTCCCGGGGATCTGGGAGCAGCTGGCAGTTTGGGATGTGGTTGAACTGGGCGCTGGGGCTTGGAATTGTCTCTCAGCACCCCAGAACTGGGGATTGGCCATCAGCACCCCAGAACTGGGGATTGGCTGTGAGCACCCCAGAGCTGGGGGATTGGCCATCAGCACCCCAGAACTGGGGATTGGCTGTCAGCACCCCAGAACTGGGGATTGGCCATCAGCACCCCAGAGCTGGGGGATTGGCCGTGAGCACCCCAGAACTGGGGACTGGCCATCAGCACCCCAGAACTGGGGGATTGGCTGTGAGCACCAGAACTGGGGGATTGGCTGTGAGCACCCCAGAACTGGGGATTGTCTATCAGCACCCCAGAGCTGGGGATTGGCCATCAGCACCCCAGAACTGGGGATTGGCTGTGAGCACCCCAGAACTGGGGATTGGCTGTGAGCACCCCAGAGCTGGGGGATTGGCTGTGAGCACCCCAGAACTGGGGATTGTCTATCAGCACCCCAGAGCTGGGGATTGGCTGTGAGCACCCCAGAACTGGGGATTGGCCATCAGCACCCCAGAACTGGGGGATTGTCTATCAGCACCCCAGAGCTGGGGATTGGCTGTGAGCACCCCAGAACTGGGGACTGGCTGTGAGCACCCCAGAACTGGGGACTGGCTGTGAGCACCCCAGAACTGGGGATTGGCTGTGAGCACCCCAGAACTGGGGATTGTCTATCAGCACCCCAGAACTGGGGATTGGCCATCAGCACCCCAGAACTGGGGGATTGTCTATCAGCACCCCAGAACTGGGGGATTGTCTATCAGCACCCCAGAGCTGGGGATTGGCTGTCAGCACCCCAGAACGGTGTCACTGCCTGGCTGGGGCACAGATCTGCCTCTCTCTGCTGGCGGCTCCCCTGCGGAAGGCACGCACGCGCCGCCGGTGACTGGGAATGACGCTTTAGGAGAGATAAACCATTCCCTCCCCTCCCTGTGCCTGCCTCCCTCTCCAGAAGAGCCGTGGGAGAACAAAGTAATGAACAAAACAGCTCTGAGAGAGACTGGGGGTGGGACGCCCTTCTTTTCTCCTTAATTGTAATACTGTGAATTAATTCAGCTTCCAGCAGGAACAGGGAGTTTCCCAGCAGCCCTCAGACATCCAGATAAGGCTGAGCTGTTTGTTGAGCCCCTCTGGGTTCTCTGGTACCTGCCTCATTGCCAACTGCTTCACACAAACTTTGTTTTCTTTTTTTTTCCCCTTTTTTTTCTTTTAATTTGGTTCTTTTTTTGGAGAGTTTTAAATTGTTCAAGCGTGACAGAGCACGGGGGTTTGCATTCTTAATTGGCAAAGCCTTTTCCCACTCCTGTCTGGAGGCCCCTGAGCTGTCCTGCCAATTTATTCTGATCCTGATTCACAAGCCTTGCAAGCATCTTCCCAGGGCTGCCCAAAAGCCCTGTCAGTGGAACCGAATCCTCATCTGGTGCTTCTGGACATCTCCTGAGGCTCTTCTGGTGTTCTCCCCTTTGACTTGAAATGTCCTTTTTTGCAGCCACCCTCCCCTCCAGAAAAGCCCTGGTGGTGCCCTCCAAACTGAACCAACCACAACTCTTCCCCAGGGGGAAATAAACAGGGGATAGAGATGAAAAAATAGGTTTAAAAGGGAAAAAAAATAAAAAAAGTAAGAGGGAAGAACAAGCATAAAGGAAGGTTTCTCTCTAATTCTCTTTTTCCTCTATCCTGGGCACTTTCCCACTCCCTCAGGACATTCTTCTCTCATTTATCTTCCTCACCTCCTGGGGTTTCCTCTTCTTGCCAGCAATTAGCGCTGTCACCTCTGCCATCTCCCTGCCTGGACCCCTGCAAAGCTGTGACCAGCGCTTTGGAGGGGCTCAGCCTGTCCCCAGCAAGGAGAGCTGCACATGTCAGGACAGGGTTGTTGTCACAGGGCTTGTCCCTGCAAGGCCACACAGCCCTGGGATGGGCTCTGACCCCGGGATGTTCATACACAGAGCCTGGGAAGGAGGAGGGACTCTCATAAACTCCCAAAAATCTGAAATTCTCCTTGTGCTCCTCCATTCTTTCACTCCCCTCCTCCCCTTACTGCCCTGCACTCACCTTTCCCTCTTCTGCTGTATTTCCCCCACCTCTAAATCTCCTCAGTCCCTTCCTGCTATCACCCAGCCTCACCTGAGTTCCTGGAGATCCATTTTATTTATTTATTTCCTTTCCCTCTTTCTCCTTCCACCCTTTTCCCTCCCCACACTCCTGATTTACGGCAGCAGCAGGAGGCTGATGTTCCCTGCTCCTTCTCTGCTCGGTGCCTGCCATCCCCAGAGCCATCAGGGGCCAATTCATCACAGGAATGCCCCAGCCAAAGTGACTGGGACATTCTTTACAGCCACAATCCCGAGTGCTGGCCTGGAGGGGGCTCCGTGGTGAGATGTCAGCTGTGAGAGAGCTGTCTGGAGGCACAAATATTATTTACGAGGTGTTGTGGCTTCTGGAGGAGGAAGAGAAGAAAAGTGGCTGCCACCGTGGGTTCTGATGGCTCCAGCATCCTGCCACCAAAGAATCACAGCTGGGAGCTCTTCATTAAGGAGCAGGGAAGGCAGGGGGAGGGTGGGATGCTGACCCATGGAATGTCAAAGTGTGGCAGGAGAAAAGCAGGATTTTGTGGGAAAGGGAATGGGGCATCGGTGTCAGAGCAATTCCCAGGGTGAATTCCCAGCACGGGGATGGGAGCTCGAGTGCTTTGTGCAATTTGGGATGGAGCAGAGCAGGGGGGCTCCCAGGGAGATGTTTGCACACCTCAGTTCCCTCCTGGATGACAGCAGCAAATCTGAGAGCTGGGGAAGGCTGGCTGGGAGGGGAGATCTGGGAATACTCTCTTGGAAATGATCCAGCACAGCCCTTCTGAGACTGCCCCTGGCACAGGGGAGTTCAGGATAGCAAGTGCTGCATCCGTGGAGGTGAAGTGGGAATAAAAAGCAGGTTTTTCACCCTGAAAAGTCCTGGATTTGTCATCCTGTGTGGTTTGGGAATGTGTGCAGATGTTTTATAGCCGCATACATTTCGTTTTACTGCTTTGCACATGGAAAGTGGGCCTGTTTCTGAGGCCTTGGGGATGGGTAGTTTAGGGAAGATTCTGGTACCCAAAGCCAAAATTGTTGCAGAATAAGATCCATTAGCCCAATCTGGTCTCTAAGAGCAGCCAGTAGCCAGGGCATTAAGAGAAGTAGAAAAATTAGATGTGACAGACAAGTCCTACAAAGCCCCTTGTTCCCTCATCCCTGTCTTGCTCCCCTCCCCTGAATATCTTTTCCTCCTCCTCCTCCTCCTTCTTCCTCCATCCCAATTATCTCCTCCTTTCATCACTGCCTGAGTTGTAAGTACAAAGTACCAATTAGCTAGTTTTCAAGTTTAATTAGGTTGGAAGGTAGAGCAAATTAAATCCTTTTATCGCAGGTTTCAAAGCGCTTTCCCTTCGGGATGGGTTTCCTTTGGATGAGGCCCATGTTTGTCACCAAGGAGCTGGCCCGGGTCACAGAGCAGGGGATGAAATGCAAGATTGGGTCTATCTCCCTCCTGCCCCGAAATCCTACACCCAGGACATCTTTTTTTGGAATGATTTGGGGTGCACAAACCTCTGCTCCACCTCAATCTCTTGAGCATTGCTCCTTAGCTTGTTTTAGGAACCTTCCAGCAAGGAATTCAGTGAGGAAGCTGGGACAAAGCTCAGCAGAAGGCTTTCAGAATACTTCAACAGTATCAAGCAGCAGGTCCACATGAATGCTTGGGAGCACCTTTATTCCCTAAGCCCTTCTTCCTTTGAGGCCTGAACAAAGGCAGGGAAGCGGATCCAGGAATAAACACCTGAAGATGAAATTGCAGAGCCGAGTGAGGAAGTGTTTAACTCTTGGAGACACAATTGTAGCCACAATTTCTGTTCCTCTTGAGCTCTGAGCAGTGCATTTCAATAGGATCTGGCTCCCTCCATGGAGCTGCTGGACAGGGACACTCAGGGAAGCTTTGGGATTCATCCTCACCTTTGCTCCCTGCTGTGCCAGGGAATCCCTGCTGGTGCCAGCGCCACCCCAGCTGCAGTTTTGGTGTTCTAACCCTGTCCCCTGCCACAATTTCTGCTCCTCTTGAGCTCTGAGCAGTGCATTTCAATAGGATCTGGCTCCCTCCATGGAGCTGCTGGACAGGGACACTCAGGGAAGCTTTGGGATTCATCCTCACCTTTGCTCCTGCTGTGCCAGGGAATCCCTGCTGGTGCCAGCGCCACCCCGGCTGCATTTCTGCTGTCCTAACCCTGTCCCCTGTGCTTCCCTGTGTGTTGCAGACAAGCCACTACCTCAGAGTGCCCCCGGAGGCATCATCGGGATCGTGGGAGGCGTCATCGCCGCCGTCTTCATCATCGGCGTGGCTGTCACCGTCATCATCGTCTACAGGCGGCAGCAGAAGAGCCGCTCCGACACCGACAACGACCTGTGAGTGGCACAAGCACTGCCCACCCGGGCTGCAGCTGCCGTGGGCATGGGGCACAGGGCACAGCACCTCCTGCCCTTCCTCTACCTGCACAACGGGAAAACGTGGTGGGAAAATGTTTTCCTGCTGTTCCTGTCTCGTTCCTCTGATCAGCGTCCCTTCCTTGGGGCTTCCTGGTGCTTCCCATCCTGCTCTCTCCTGTTTCTGAGCTCTTGGCACAAGCCTGAAGTGGGAGCTGGAGCTCAGGGATGCTCCACCAGGTGCTGGGATTGCTGTGGCACGTCCTTGGGGCAGAGGCTCGGTGCCACTGTCCCCCTCCGTGGGTAGAGGAGGATCCTATTCCTCCTTTCCCAATGGCTTCGGGCTCCTGAATGAGACTGAGTCACATTCTGCCATCAGAGAGGGGTTTCTGATAGACCTGAGCACCTCTGAATGCATCCTAAAGTGTCTGGGAAGGGCTCACATCCACCAGCACTGCAGTTTTGGACCTGTGAGTGACATAAACTCTGTCAACAGCAGGGACAGAGGCCACCACAGGGGCTCCTGTTTGGAGCTGGGCTTTGCATAGGGCAGCAGAGATCCCAGGCAGGGAATGGAGTGGTGTGGAGTTCACTCTGTGCAGCAGGAACCTCTCCAGGAGGATTCAGCCTGGGTTCTGCTGAACAGCTCTATCCTGTCACCAGCTCCTCACCCCCTCCCTCCCTTCCCACCTTGCAGGGGAGGCATGGAAAGCCCAGCACCCAGAGGTTGCTTTTATGTTCCCCCAGCCCCCACCTCATTGTTGTTCCACCTTGGGCACATTTTGTGCTCCATTTAATCCCATTTGAGAGAGGGCACTGGAGGATAGCACGGAGAGGAGCAGGGGAAGCTGCAGGAGAGGCAGAGAGGCAAACAAACAACAAAAACCAGCACCACAAGGTGAAATTGCATCAACAGCAGCGGGCCTGTGATGGAGATGCATTCTGACAATCCACTTCCCACAATGGCCCTCCACCAGGCTCAAGGAAGAGCCACTTTAGCAGAGAATAGAAACACAACCGTGCCCAGCTCTGCCGAGGTGCTGCCTCTATTGTGGAGGCTGATCCCGAAGGTAATAGCGTTTCTTTTGTGCAGAGCCATGAAGTCAATGTTTTACAGAGCCCCGGGGACCTGCTCTGCCCTCCCTGCCACCAGCACATTCCAGTCCCACGCTGGAATCCAAGGGAAGGCGCCCATCTCCATCAGATCTGGTGGAGTCTGCACGGAGAGAAGAGAGGGGGCAGCCAGCTAATTAGTGGAGCAGAGTTTTAATAAGTTTTGTAAAAGGATTAGACACATCTGTGCATGTGAACAGAATGTGCAGAGACAGTCTCTAGGCTGGGATTATCGTGGCTGCCAATCCCTGTGCTCTGGGGTAGGAGCTGATCCTCGGTGAGGGTCAGGGATAAATGTCCCTGCCTGGCAGAGCAGGTCCATGAGGAGGGTTCAGATTCCTCCTGGGGAGGAGTGGCAGGGCTGCAAACAGGGCTGCTTCTTGCAGACAGAATCCATTCCCAGAGAAATGCCAGGCTGGGGCTGGCATTACCTCCTCAGTTATCACTCCCTGGTACCTCACAGCCGTGACACAAACACCTCCCAGGGGATGGTTTGCAGGTATCCCAGCTGCACCCTCAGGATCTGCACTCTGACACTGGGATTTGCCTGGAATAAGGACAGAATGCTAGGAGGGAGTTTATTTCCATTAACAATTCTAATTGGGGTGAGGCAAAGGGCACGGGGGAGTTCCTGAGGATAGTCTATGTGATTGTATTGGCAGTTTGGTGACAAACACAATCAAATCCTTGGGCACATCGAAGCAGCAGAACCTTTTCTCCTGCTCTCTACTCAGCAGCCTCTTCTTTCCCTGCAGGATTGACCTCCCTCCATCCCACAAACCTGCCCCTCCACCAAAGAGGAAACAGGACATGAAAAGCCACCTGACTCCAGAAGACATCCAGGTAAAAACCTGCAAATTCCTGCCTCTGGCATGGAAAACTGATCCCAAGCAGGGTCCACAGTGCCTGGATTTTGGGAAATGGGGGTTGCAAGAGCAAAGAAGTTCCTGGATTGAATTTGAGGGGCAGAAATTGAGGATATTTCAAAGCCAGGTTGGATGGGGCTCTGAGAAACTTGGTCTAGTGGGAGGTTTGAACTAAATTATCTTTAAGGTCCCTTCCTACCCAGACTGTTCTATGACTCTATGACTCTGTGACTTGCCCCCCAGAATTCCCAGCCAAGCACTAATTAAAAGCTGTAATTTGGATTCTGCTCTGCCCCTTTGGTGGATGTTGAAGTCTGAAGGAGTTGATGTTTGGTTGTGGTGTCACCTGAAGCAGAGCTTGCCCCATGCTGTGCCAGAGGATAACCCTTGCTCTTCTCATCCCTCTCCTCTCCCCAACTCCAGGTGGTTCACTTGGACAACATGAAACACGAGGAGGAGATCCAGAAGTTCCCTCTGCAGGCTCCCTACTATGACATGGCAGCCCCCGAGCCCTCTCCCTACAGTGACAAACTGGTAAGGAGCACAGGGTGACAGTGGCACTGCCTGGCACCTCAGCCCAGCCTCACCTGGCACCCAGGACCCTAAAAAAGCAAGATCCCCATCATCCCATCCTGGAGGAAAGCAGCCTCCACACTGATCTCAGCTCACCCTAATTCAGCTGTCCATAGGTGCCACAGCTGTGCCTTTCTGGGTAAAATGCCCTGCCCACCCCAAATTCTGTACCTGCCACCCACCTACCCCAGCCTGGCACTCCACAGCTCCTGCAGGGAGCCCCTGTTAGGGTTTGCAGCTGAGGGAAGCAGCAGTGAGAGCCTCACAAAGCAATTATCTGCAGGGCAGAGCGTGCCAGCGTTTGACTCTCACTTGACAACAACAAGTTATTTAAACCCTTTTTCTTTTTTTTTGCTGGAGTGTGGATTTGCTCAGCCTCAGATGGGGAGATGTTAATGTGAGGCAGCAGCAGCAGGGAGAGATGAAGGGTCAGGAGGAGATGCTGGCAGTCACATGGGAAAGGCTGGTTTGCAAGGAGTGAGGAAATGTTAGATGTGAAGGTGCAGGGAACAGGAAATGAGTAAGACTGGAGTGAGTTTTTGATGAGAAAACAGAAAACCATCCCTCTCCCAAGCCTTGGACAGCATCCTTTCCCTCCCTCACCCCATGGCATGGGGGTGCTCTGCTTTTTTATCCATGGCAGACAGGATAGCCCAATGTAAATCCTTCAGGTCTCCCCCAGACTCCCCCTCACGAGGAGTTCAGAGCCCTGCACACCCAGCCCACTGCTTCAGCAGAGTGAACTCCCTGCCTGGAGAAAGGGGTAGAAATATCAGCCCAGACTGGAGTAATTTTTGATGAACACCACTAATTATAGCCCAGTTCATCCTGCTGTGACCCTGCCATGTGCAGACAATGGAAGGACAGGGCTCAGTGACCTTTAGCTGGCACAAGTCTGAAGCCAGGCAGACACCAAGGGCGCTGGAAATCAAAAGCCACAGTTCTGTGCTGATCCTATTTACTTCATCCCTAAAGGAAAACTTCCTCCTGGAGCCCTCCCTCAGTCCTGGGGCTGGTCCCCAGCTCTTTCTACTCCTTGCTGAGTTTTAAATGAAACACAGGACGTTGGAGCGAGACCGCTGCTTGAAAAGCATCTGAAAGCTGAATTTCAGGCAAGCAGGAGGATGGAGGAGCTCATTTCGGGAAATAACGAGCAGTCAGTTAATTAAGTGGCAGAGTTAGTGATGTGAGATGGGGCCTGATGGGTTGCTGCTCCGTAACCATGGCAACAGAGTTTGCTGCTCTCAGTCCTGGCCGGAGAAGATGCATTTCCATGTCCCACGCCTGGCACCGGCTGCTCCTCGCCCGTGCAGCTCTCCTTTCACTTGGCCCACCAAGAACTGGCTCTGCAGCAAGGACGGGGTGTCTGGGGGACTCCAGCTCTTGGCACGGGCCTGGCACAGCTGTGGCAGAGCTCTGTCCCTGGCCAGCATGCCTGGCAGCCCCTGGCAGCAGTGCCAGGCTCACCCAGCACGTACCTGCGCCGTGCTCTGGCTCTCTGCCCCAGCAGCAGGATGCAGCCTGCTCCCATTCCTTGCTAAATGGCTGCATCCTCTGGGCAGGCAGCTGGCTGATGGAGTTTGGGGCTGGCAAGGGACAGGAGGGTGTCCTTGGCTGCCAGGGAGTGCTGGTTTTGCTGGATTCTGCCCAGATCACCCAGGCAGGACGTGCTGCCTCGGCCAGGCCAGGCCTGGGTTGTGCTGTCCGGCCACGCTTTGCAAAGGAACAAGCTTTGCCTTCCTTCCTGCAGGGAAAAAAGTGGCTTGCATCACTTTTTTCAGCCTCACAGCACTGCAGAAGCCTCCTTTTCATGTCGCAGTGGGATTCTGAGGAGCGGCAAGCCCCAGGGAACAGCAGTGGTTACCAAAACCACCATGGGATGGAGCAAGACCTGCCCAGTCCTTCACCTGAGGGCTGGCTCAGCTGGAGGATGAGGAGGGAAGCACATCCCTGGTCCCTGCCAGGCTCACTTTGGCACAGCCCTGCTCCCACCTGCTCCAAGTGCAGATGCAGTGGCTGCTCCGGGGTATCCGTGGTTCTGGCATCCTTGAGAGGGAAAGGCACAGCAGAAAGGCAGGATATTCTTGTTCTGCCTGCACCTCATCTGCAGATTTGGCTTGGGAGGGGAGTGAAGGAGATGAGAGTGGAAGGGAGCAGATCCTGCAGGAAAGTGGGGCGGGTGCACTCAGCTTTGAATGAATTGTGCAAAACCTCGTAATTTGGGATAAACCAGATTTATCACGAGGCGGCACGAAAGGCACTGCCCGGGGTTGAGGATTTCACAGCCCTAGAATGGGAGTCAGGGAGAGATTAGAGATGGCAAAGAGTGAGGGAGGGGGGAATGGGAGAAGTGCCAGGAGAAAATAAAAGAGGCAGGTGGAGGAGGAACCTCCAAGAGGGTGTGCAGGGCCGTGCGTGTGGACGTGGGCTGGCAGGGGACCAGGACACAGGGAGAGGCTGGGGCACGTCTGCGGGCTCAGGATCCCTGCAGGAGGGAGCAGAGCTACGAATGAATGTTTGTTTTTAGGGTTCCAGGCTGTGGGAAAGCCAACAGAGAGCTGAAATGCCCAAGGACAGCGGTGCGGACACCTGAGGCTGCAGGGGTGGGTGTAGATGTGTGGGGGCTGCCTGCAGTGCTTTTCTCTGAGCAGTTTTGGGGTGACAGTGAGGATATCCGTGTGTTCCAGGTGTTTCAGGTGTGTGGGTGAAGGCAGGTGAGCTCTGCCCGTGCTTTTGTGCCAGGTGGATGCTCCGTGCGTGTGTGAGAGGCAGCAGGAGCCAGCGAGGGGGGGAGGCAGAGGCAGTGCAGGAGCAGAGCTGTGATTAGTGTCCGTGTCAGCAGGGCCCATTTGCACAGGTAGAAGGGGAAGTTTCATTGCTGCAGACAGCAAAATAATTTCTCTGGGTTTGCAGGGCAATTACCGGGGTGCCGGTGGTGATGATTTACACCCAGCGCTTGCGTGAGGCAGTGCTGGGCCTTGTATACAAGGCACATTATTGATATTGTAATAAATTCTGCTCCAAACAGGCAGCAAGGAGCAGGAGTGGGAGAAAGGAAGGGGAATCCATGGAGAAAACACCTCCTGTGGGAAGGAAGCAGGAGAGGAGTGAGGCAAAGTAGGCAGGATAGGAACCAGGAGGTAAAACTTGGTCTGGCTTCCTCCAGGAGTAGGGGAGGTGCTGAGACACAAAATTCAGGAGGAAAGAGCTCTGCAAGGCCTAGATTTAGGTCTGACACTGGAGTTGGCATTGCTAATTTTCCTAAATGCCCAAACTGTGGGCCCAGACACGAAGCAGAGGCTCTGCAGGATGTGCAGCTTTCACGCCAACAACTCGCCGCTGCCATCTGGCCACCAAGGGCAGGACAGAGGTGACCTCCAGCCCTCTGCTCCTCCAGCCCCCAGCTCTGCTGAGCACTGGAAGTGCTGCTGCAGCCCCGTTCCCCTTCATTCCCCTCATCCCTGTGGCTGAGGGGCAGAGCAGGGAGCCAAGGCCTGGCGCAGCAGGCAGAGATAATCCGGGAGTGAACAACCCCTTCCAGCAACAGGCACTCAACCAGCTCATTACAGGGCTATGAACTTCTAAAAACGGCTCAGCCACAGCTGCTAGGTGGCTGAGGACACTTCCAAACAGAGAGGAGAGGAACACTTTCAAATTAAACACCTTTTGCACCACTGCCATGCAGTGCAGCCATTTTGGAAAGCTGTTTTGTTTGGAAGAGACACCTCACTCCTCTCAGAGAGCCTCAGCAGATGCCTGGCTAATGCTGGCACTGAAACCAGCCCCAAAAGTGAGGATTAAAGAAACTCCACGGGGCAGGAAGCCAGGATCCCCCTCACACCATGGCTGCTGGCACCAAGGCTCCTCCTGGTGATCCTTCTTCCCCCTGAGCCACCAGCTCTGGGCTATCCTGCCTTCCAGGCTTCTCCCATTATTATCTGCATGAAAGAGGCCTGGGTAGGAATGATCAGACAAATTGGATAATGTTCCATTCATGCAGTCCTTGCTGATAAGCCTGCTTAGTGAAGGAATACCCATAAATATGTCCATGCCAAAGGAGGATGCTTTTAGCATCTCTTAGACCGTGCTAGGGTGACAAAATGGTGCTGCAGAGGTAATCTGCAGTGCCAAGCTGTGCAGCCAAGCCTTGTGACATTCCTCTGTGGCCATGCCTGTGGGGTTTTGGCTTGAAAGCCATGCCCTCTGGGTATCTCCTCCCCAGAACCCCAAATTTCAAACCAAGGATTTTCATTCATGTTCCCCAAACCTGAGTTTGCAGCGAATCCCAAACTCTTGGGTTAAAGCAGACAGCTCAGGTGCATTGTGAGGTTTGAACTCACTGACCCAGCCCCAGCTAAGGAAAATGCTGGGGCCAGAGGGGTTCAGTGGAAGATCAGAGCAGTGAGATGGTGCTGGGAGCAGCCCCAGGGAAGGGGGCAGTGGCTGGGAGTGCTGCCAGCCAGGGCTGGTTCACTCAGCTCTGCTTTTGGGGGAGCAGTACCTTTGTGACTTTTGCTTTGATTTGGGATTTTACCTGACTGATTATTCATTACCCCCCCTACCTCCTTCTTTTTAACTGTTTTTTCTTACTCCTCCCCTGTTTTCTTACTCCTCCCCTCCCTCCTCACCCTTTTTCTTCTTTCTTCCCCCTTCACTCCCTCCGTGTCCTGTCTCACCCCTCACCATCTGCACGGCCCCTCTGCCCTCACTCCCCACCTGCCCCCCACTCCTCCCTCGTGTCCCCCCACCGCCTTGCTGCTCTCTTCTCTCCAGAACCCTGGCAACAAGGACTGTGATGTCCAGTATGCAGAGCTGGACACGTCGGCTCTGGCTGTGTCACCCAGCCCTCGGAGCTCCATCCATGCAGGAGGAGACCTAGTCGAGTATGC